>NC_086172.1:45283000-45592833 GCF_023053635.1 Elgaria multicarinata webbii
TTGCTACACTTTGTAATCTAATAAAAATACTATATTGTTACTGGTAGGGGAGAAATCAACACAGCTATTTGTGGTTGGATTTTTACTGAGCTGCAGCTGGAGAGGAAAGGCTTAAACTTTTCCTCCCCAGATACTATTTAAGATTTGAAAAACATTTAAGATGAGACAAATATTTAAGATGAGGTATGAAAGGGCAAAAATAAATAATGGTAGAGTTTAGGCTTTTTGACAGGTTGGAGGAAGGAGGCACTGGCAAACCGTACATCACCACAGTCCCTATAAACATTGCTGGAAAAGGCCTTGAGCTTTGTACTAGCTTGTGGGTCAGATGGGGAATGAGTGGGAAAGGTCCCATAAAATCTACCAGGAGATTAATTTAACTCCTATGTTGGAGATGTGCACAGTAATCAGTCATTTTGGTGTAAATTTAAAAATGGATTAGTGTGAAGCACTTGACATCACAGAACACAAGTTTTAAAGAATTGCTTCTGAGATATACATCAGAATCCGGTCATTTTACATTTTTTCAACAGAGATTTATTGTTAAAGGTAGTCATTGCTAAAAGGTTTGTTTTAGCACACTTGAAATCTACTTTCCCTCTACCAGTCAATATGTGGTATACACAATAAGCCTCTTCATTCTGAAATGATACAATAGTATGTGGAAAAAAGGAACAAACTTGAGAGCTTTTTGGAAACATGGTCTCCTGTTTCAACTTATGCTAGTGCTTGATGGGAAAATAAGGTGGTGCACAGCCTCCCAAATTGCCTCAGAAACTGTTTTGGAGCCTCCGAAATGGCCCTGATTCAACTCGGGGTGCTTTGAGGCAGAGCCACTTTGCTTTGGAAATGAATCCGAAGTGAGGTTCTCCCCGAAGCGGATTAGCTGCACAGCAGGTGCCCAGAAAAGCTGGATGCAAGGCCAACCAGGAGTCCATTGGACTCCCTGCTCACCCTCCCCATTCTCCCCCCAAACCTGGAGCTGCCGCCTGCGGGACTTACCTTTACCATCTCTCCTCCTACATTTACAATTTAAAAGCAAGATGTGGGCTCTGTAGTTCTCATAGATCTACAGCAGCAACTACAGAAATGGTCCTTCAAGGCTGCCGTAGTTTGCTACCATAGATCTATGAAAACAGCAGAGCCCCCATCTTACTTTTAAATCATGGCTCTAATGTAGGAGGAGGACAGACAATTCTGGGTTTGGGGAGTAAGCAGGGGTTTGGGGAGTGAGCAAGGGGACTAAGTGAGGGGAGTCCAATGGACTCACAGCTGGTTCATACAGGCTTTCCCACGCAGGCAGGCAGATGGGGGGAATGTCCCACTATTGCCCTAAACTGGCCCAAGGCACCTAGAGGCACTTCAGACCTGATCCACTTCACCTCGGGGTGCCTTGGGCTGACCCAGTACTGCCTCATATTCGGGCTGAGGCAGGCCGAATCAGCCCGCCTCGGCTCAGCTTCAGGGTTTCAGCCTGAGGCGATGCACAGCCCTAATAGAAAATAGTTGGATGTAGATTTTATTTATATGTGCACAATCCATATTGTAACGACCTCGTCCCTTTTTATGCGTTGTTGTAGAATGTTCCAATAAATGTAAGAGTGTGTGTGTGTGGGGGGGGGAATCCCTTTGGAAGAATAATTCAGAATGTAAGAGTAACTAAAAACACAAACCCAGCTAATAAAAGGATTTTTAAAGAGTGCTATGATTAGACTCTAATATGTAAATTGTGGTTATTTTTTCAGGCATTTGATTGCTATGCCTCATAACTGCAGACATATTAAATAATGTTGCAGTCTTGTCCTCAACTTAATGAGGGGTATTTATTATCATAAATGGAAATACTGAAAATTGGATATGTCAGCTATGGAGCAAAGATTAGAACAGATTTCTTTCCTACTAGCATATACTCAGTCTCTCATCTCTGTAATAACTACATCTGAACTACTCAGCTATAACTTCAAGAAAGATATGATGTCACAATCAATACAGCCCAATCCATAACGAGAGCCCTGCCAGTGCAACAGAGGTATGCTCTTGTCTTAATAGTTTCCTATCTTAAGTGCTAATATCTTCCTTTTCTCTTCGTCTTCATAAATTAAGCCTGAAGAAGTAACAGAATCTGACAGACGAACTACTGGGAAAGGGTTTATAGAGGTGGATGCACTCAAATTGCACATAAAGTGGGACATACTAAAATATTCAACCTCATGGGTAATTCAACCTATAAGCTGTGTGAGCCTAGAAGTGTACAGTTAAATACAAATGGAGGGAGTGAAGGCAGGGGGTGATGAGAGAGAGAGTGAAAGGGAGGGGGGAGAAACCATGTATCTTTCTTGCCATTAAAATGTTACTATTCCTTTCTGACAGCCCTGCAGTTCTCAAACCCTTCCTGACTCACTTTGAAATTATTTCCCAGCATCACAACATTTCCCTAGTTAATAAATGCAAACCTGACACTCCGTTCAAATATGCCTATGAGGACACATAAGGCTACTTGCTAAGCTGTCATGTTTATCAGCAGAGACCAGTCAGATGGGCACATTGGGGAGTGGGATGGGCGCATTGCGGGGTGAGATGGGTGCATTGGGGTGAGATGGGCACATTGGGGATTAGATGAGCACATTGGGGGGTGAGATGGGTATGGTCTGGAGGCTGGCAAACCATGGCTGCCTGCAAAGGCTTCTGGGTGAATGGCTGCTTCTGCTTCTAAGCTAGCAAACTCTTGTTGCCTTCTGTACCAGCTAGCAACATTCCTTTGAATTATGAGAAAGATGGGTCAAAGCACAATTGCAGTGATCTCATGAGAACAGCAAGTGTCTTATCTGTGTAGCCTGGTACTGTATCTGGAGGTTCTAACGAGCTGACATTCCAATCTCTTCATCCAATTTGTAAGTGCACAAATGCCAAGTAGTGCCTTTTTTATCACAACAATGTGGACTTACGCTATAGATTCCTATGATGAGAAGAACTGCTTTGTTATTAGAGAAGGCAGAACAGCACATTGGGGGTGTGTGTGAGAGATGAGAACGTTGGGACAACATCCTCAGCTGGTGGGCTTCTGCTGCTAAGCCCATTTTCTTCGCCCATCACTTTGATTCTGTTTCTCCACTTCTGAAATCTCTTCTCTGGCTTCCTATCTATTCTAGGATTCAGTATAAACGTCTTCTTTTGACTTTTAAAGTCTGTCATGATCTAGCTCCTGCTTTTCTTTCCGCCCTTTTTTCATTTCACAGCCCTGCTCATGTTCTTCACTCTTCGAACACTACCCTTCTTTGCAGTCCGAGGGGTTCTACTTCCTTTGCCGGCTCCGTCCATTTTCTCTTGCTGCTCCGTGCACTTGGAATTTTCTTCCAGAGCATTTGCAGACTATGGGTTCAATTACCGTTTTCGAAGCTCAGTTAAAAAACTTTCTCTTTTCCAAAGCTTCTGGAATTTTAGTTTAGATTTTAATTATTGCTGGTAAGGTTGATTATTTAGTTTTGTACTGTTTTCCAGGGCCTGTTTCATGCAGTCCCTTCCCTTTCCCTTGATTTTATTTTGAGATGAGTTGAAATGCCTGGTGTTGCTTGGGTCCGTGAATAATGTTTATAACATGCATTTGATAAATAATAAATTCCTCTACAATTCATTCATCTTTAGGTTAGTTGTGTTTTTTGTTTGTTTGGTAGAGTTCATTGTTTTGTTAGAATGAATGGAAAATTGTGTGAACTGTATTTTAAATTAGAGCTTTGTGATAAACCACATTTTTTGTTTTACTTGAAATGCCTACACCTCCCATCATGCCTTGGCCAGAGCAGCCGTCTAAATTAACATCACCAGGATTTCACCTCCAAGTTGGTCATCAGCTATTGTGGTCCCAATCTATAAAAAGGGGCCTAGAAATGATCCAGCGAATTATAGGCCAATTGGTTTATTAGATGTTCCTGGGAAGATTTATGCCAGGTCTCTTGATAAACTGGAGGACTGGGTAGAAGCTCATGTTTTTCTAGCTCAAGAACAGGCTAGCTTTTGCCCAGGTTGGTCAACTCCAGATAATTCCTTTATGCTGAAGCATATCATTGATAAAATATCTGGCCATAATTGTAAAGCATGTTTATGTCTTTTATTGATTTGAAAGGTGCTTTCAATTCTATTCCTTGGGAATGCCTTTGGAACAAATTACAATCCATGGGCATTGACATGCAGCTTCTAAAATGTATAATGACCTTATATTCTGGAACATCCTTTCAAGTAAGGATTGATAGAGGACATTTATCTGACTCTATACCAGTTACAAAAGGAGTAAGACAAGGGTGTCTACTTGCTCTCCTTCTCTTCAATTTATTTATAAATGATGTAGTTGAGTTCTTAAGTGGTGACTATTATTTTCCAATTAAAATGGGAAATCAGAAATACTCAATCCTCCTTTATGCAGATGTTGCAATCCTGATTTTTTACATTCAGCTGCACCTGCACAGATTGTTGAACCGGTTCAGTTCATATTGCAGGAATGAGCTGCTTTCTATCAATTAAAAAAAAAAAGTCATGATATTTGGTAAATCTAAGGAAATCCATAAGTGGTCACTTGATGGGAATACATTAGAGCAAGTTTTTTCTTTTGTTTTAAGTATCTTGATGTGTTTTTTCAGTGGTCTTTGCAGCTTCAATCAAGCACCTTGTTAGCTGGTAGAACTTTAAATGGAGTATTACAGGTCTGTCATATAAAAGGTGGACATCTGGTTCAGCCCAAGGTTCTGCCAAAATTGCTATATGGAACACAACTGTGGGCTATGGCCAACTGAGATCCATTAGAAAGAGCTCAAAAAATTTTTTTTGCATAGACTCCTGGCAGTTCCCATTTCTACCAAATTAGAATTGCTGCATGCAGAACTAGATGTAATGACAATCAAAGCTGAAGCTCTTAGACTAGCCTTGCATTTCTGGTTAAAATCATTTTTAAGCAGGTATCAGAATTTCTTCTGATGGTTTTGGAAGAGATGGGCCCAAACTCATGGAAGCAAAAAAATGCAGTTGGTTGCCATGAATTTGGGATTCTCCATCTCTTTTCTTTTAACTCAAGGTTATGATAGTGCTAAAGTATTTCTGCTCCAAAGGCTCAAGGATACTGAGATGCAAGGATACTGGCTGAGAACATGGGCATGGCTAGATGGGGCGATATTCCAGAGATCGCCCCGGGATCATCCCTGTGCGTCCACATGACGCACAGGGGATCCCAGGAGCAGGGAGGGATGATCCCTCCCTTGCCCTGAGATATCGCCCTACAGTCTTATTCCAATTTTTCTGCGGTCTTGGGATGATCCCGAGACTGCAGAATGTGTGGCCCACCATCACAGTTTTGTCCCGGCTCCTCACTAGTAACCGTGAGGGGCAGGGGCACAGGGCACGGAGTTCCTCAGGAGCTCAGTCCCCATCGGGGGTGGGGTGGGGGAGCGGGAAGGGTGTTTTTTTTTAAAAAAAAAAACATTTACCTTTTGCGCAGGAGCACTTCTGCGCTCTTTTCTGAGTAAAAGCAAAAAACAAAATGGCGGGCGTGACGTCCTCTTCCTCCTGGGATGTCGCATGCCGCATGTAGACGAGGGCAACAATCTCGCGATCATAAAATCGCGACATCATCGCCCTCCACCCCCCTTGTCTAGCCATGCCCCAAGACTAGCCAATCCAATAACTTCTATGCCTCCTTTATTCCTCTGTATTTATATTTTCCAAAATACCTGGCAGACTTACCAAATATTAAAATGAGGGTAGCCTTCACTCGGGCAAGATTAAATTTTCTCCCATTGGTAGATTGGGTGGGTCGGCATAAGGGAGTTCCTAAGAAGGATAGAGTATGCGGTTGCAATTCAGTGTCAATTGAAGATACTATTCATGTACCGCTAGAATGCTCTATGTATAACTATCTTAGAATCAAATATATCCATCCGCTGTTAAGATCATTGAAGGGAAGGCCACCCCTTGTTAAGGCGTGTTTCCTATTGTCTGATGTTGAGAAGAATATATCTTTTAGAAAACCTAAATTTCTTGTCAATGCTCTACAAATACGTGCCATAAAGCTTAAAGGTTGTATGGGAAATTATTCAACTCTTAATGGTCTACCAGTAGAGTTCTAAATTGTATTGGGTTCCCCCCACCCTGTGTTTGTATATAATGGGAAATAATAAGCCGCCATGAGAGCCCTTTTTGGCTGAATGGCGGCATAAAAATGCTTAAATAAATAAATAAATAATAAATAATGGCAATTTGCTAAGACACAATAAACTATGATTGATTGATTGATTGATTGATGGTTCTGAATAAATAAATAAATAAATAAATAAATAGCAACCAAAAATAACTGATCATGCATGTTTAGGGAATAAGTCCCCAAGGAAGATTAGGATTGTGATGGCCACCTATTTGGATGGCTTTAAAAGGGGGTGAGATAAATTCCTGGAGAAGAAGGCTATCAATGACTACTAGTCCTGATGGCTATGTGCAGCTTCCAGTAGCAGAGGCAATAAGGCTATCTACACCATTTGCTAGGGCACATGGACAGGACAGTGCTGTTGTACTCATGTCCTGCTTGTGGGACTCTGGCGACAGTTGGCCACTGTGAACAGAGTGCTGGACTTGATGGACCCTTGGTCTGATTCATCATGGCTAGGTGGCTGGCCGGCATATTCTTGTGATGGAAAGGACAACATGTGGGGAGAGTAAAGCCCACATGTCTTCCTCTTCAGCTAAAGACTCCCACCAGTCCACCAAAGAGCTGTTTCTTGGGTTGGTCAGAGCATGACTGGGATAGGGAGAAAAAGTTTGCATGAAGATTCATCTCCCCACACCTTCCTTCCTAGCTAAATCAAGCTGCTAGCTTCTCAGTCCACTGTTATGTAGCCTGGGGGAGCACAATTTCAATGTGGAGGGAGGCACATGGGGAAGGTCAGTCCCACATGCCATCCTACCCACTTAAATAGTGGACCTCCCCACTTCCTAGTTGATTCATGCCAGGAAAGTCCCAGTGGTGAGGAGGAAATGTGTGATATGCATTTTGAGATGTGGCGGTGGAGGTGGGAGAAAGGAAATGTGTGTCATCTCAGCGTTTACATGTGGGGAAAGTGTGTGTGTAAATGTGTGTGTGTATGTGTACAAGGGGAGAAGGCACCCTCTGTGTTTGTGTGTGTGAGAGTAGAAGCAAGAGCTATCGACACACACACACACACTGCTGCCTTTGGCCATGCCCAGCACTACCATGCCCAGCGCACCATCCATTGCTGCTTGTGGCAAAAGTTGACTTAAAGTACATTAGCTCAAGGTTCATTTTTTAAAAAAACATTGTGGTGTAGCATGGTGTAGTGGCTAGAGTGTTGGACTGGGAGTGGAGAGATCTTGGTTCTAGTCCCCACTCAGCCATGAAAGCTCACTGGGTGACTTTGGGCTAGTCACAGACTCTCAGCCCAACCTTCCTTACAGGGTTGTTGTCATGAGGATAAAATGGAGAGGAGGAGAATTATGTTCCTTGGAGGAAATAAGGTGGGATATAAATGTAATAAATAAATAAATAAACATTCAACCCATGAGATTCAGTCAATCGTCATATATTTATTGGCAGGTAGAGGCAAGAGACCCTTTTGGGAGAATCCCTTCTTGTGATGCACTGGCATTTCTATGGCAATTAAACAGGTGCATTTAGAAGCCAGGCTTTTAGGTTGCTTTTTCATTCTGAACAGGCCCCCCTTGACAAGCATGTTCAGTGGTAGATAAAGATCAGGAAGGAGTTGATTGGTTTTTAACCTCACAAAAATTACCCTTCCCGAGTTCAGGGAAATCTATATTCTCTCTCTGATGGTAGATAAACCCAACGAATTGGTGTGTGTGGGAGGGGGGGTCCATTTGCCCTTGTCCTCCTTTATTATTCAAAGCCTGGTTTTCCCCTTTTAATTATAATCTCAGCCCCAGTCAACGAGCAATTTAAAATTTTGCATTCATTTCAGTGAAAGAAATTCACCAGTGAGCAAATATGCGTGGATTATTCCCTCTGGAAGAGGTAAAACAGTTCTGTATTTAGAACAAAAGCCACTTCCAGGAATCAAGAACTTATGCTCCAGGATATACTGCCATGACTAAATTCTCCATCTCCTCAGTCGTAAACAGGTTTTATTTAGAAACGAGTCCTGTGGATCTCATATTCCATGACAATTAATGATGGTGAATGTTCCCATGTGTGTATGTTTTCTTAGCAATTCATATCATACATGGTGTGTGGTTTGGCTTCACCTTTTTAATGGTGGCAGTGGGGGTGGGGGGCGAGGAACATGTGTCAAGAATATCACTTAAGTAATTATCATTGTAGCACTTATAAGGAATGAAAGAATGGGAATTAAACTCCCAGGGCAGATTAAAAATAGAAGGCAGCTTTGAACCTGTGAACCTCCGATAATGCAATCCAGCTCACTGCCAAGAATCTCCAAAAGCCGCCGCCACATGAGCAAGTGAAAATTAAAACTATAAAACCGTTTGTATGGAAAGCAAAACAACTACCTTTTGGACTTTGGGCCAATTCTGCTCCTGCTAGAAATTGAATGTTTCCATTATTGTAGTGTAGAACAAGGGAATTTGGGTGCCTGAAAACTATTTGTTTTCCTCACCAAGCACAAGGATCTTTTTTTTTCACCTGACATTGGCCAAGTCACAACTCAGAGCTTACATTTTCTTGTGTGGCCTTGGAATCAGCAGTCACAACCTGCCATCTGCCCCCAGAATTCCATGAGAAAGTCAAGCAATGGCATACAGTGTGTGGTGTGTCATCGAATAGCCAAATGCTAGTATCCACCCCCAAAAGTCAACTATGTATGTAACACATTTATTGAGGTGTATAAAATGGGAGACCACCCTTTACTAGAAGCAGGCAGGCCTCAAGGGAAGCAGGCAGGGCACTCATGGAATGTGTGGGGACCTCTCCAGGGATTTGCACATCCTGGATGCAGCTGGGTGGGTGATTGAGCCGGTGGGCTGGAGATCGTGGTGGCAAGGCCACGAGCACTTGCCGTTCCTATGCCCGGTAAGTCCCTCCCACTCAGGCAGTGCATGCTGGAAGCTGAAGACACTTTCCACGCGGCAGAGTCTAGGATTGTGCAATGAAATGGCAGATCCATCCTAAAATGGTCGCTGAGGCTTCCTAAGATCTGAAGCCGACGCTTGTACAGCCCTATTCAGTAGTTATTCTCCAGGATCCCCCACCGATGGAAGTGAGGTGGGTGGCTACTAAGAAGAGGGCCTTTTCTGCTGTGGCACTCGAATTGTGGAATGGGCTTCCCAGAGACCTACATTGGCCTGGGACCTACATTGTACTAGTTTCAGAGACAAGAGAATACCTTTTTATTCTCCCAGGCATTTTAGATTATTAGCTTGTTTTATATCTGGTATTTTATTTTACTTTGTTCTCCCCACTGCTGCTAGCTTCTATTTGGTGTGTGTGTGTGTGTGTATATATATATATATATATATATATATATATATATATATATATATATTAGTTTTAAACTTTAATACTGTATTTTATCACCTGTATTTCATAGTTTAAATTGTTAGGCACTGCTCAGAGGGTTTTGACTATTGCACTGTGTAAATAAAGCAAAAATGTGGCATGGCCCTGCAGCCCCTTTTAATGCTTGGACCTCTTTCCAGTGATGAGCAAATGAGGGGAGCTAGAGAGAGAGAAGAGGAACTGGAGAGGTAAGGTTAAGGATGAGTGTCAAGAAGTGCACTTGGGTAGTGTTGCATGTGGGTGGATAGGTGGACAACTAATCTCCTTTTAAAGGTCACAAGGAGCCACATTCCCAAATTATTTTTCAGAATTCCACTATGAAAGTGGAAAGGCAGGAACCACACTACTGCTGTAGTGTGTAAGGCAGTACTGAAGTGCACTGACAACTGTTGGGGCCCATGACACATTCCATATACCGCTTTCATACCACTTTCTTAGTGCAATATCCTGCTTGGTGTAGATGTGTCATGGGCCCCAACAGTTGTCAGTGCACTTCAGTATCACTATAAAGCAGTAGCATAGATCCTGCAGTGCACTTCAATACTGCTATAAAGCAGTAGTGTGGCTCCTTCCTTTTATATACCGCTTCCATAGTGCTTTCATAGTGGAATATCCTGCTTGGTGTAGATGGACCTAAAGACTTCCAAATTTGATCTTGAGAAGAAGTGGGAGGGATCCTATTGATCTCTCTCTCTCTCTATCTCTCTTCTACACACACACACACACACACACACACACACACACACACAAATAAATTTGTCTCCATGGGCCACAACAGACATGACTTTAAATCTCTATCTAGCAACTACATCTATTCCCTTTCATTTTTACGCTAGAGTAAATAAAGGTGGCCCAGTCTGGATTGGGCCATAGAATGCGGGAGGGTTTTTTAAAGATGTGTATCACCCCCTACTCTAGAGTAAAACATTTTAAAAGGTGTTACCGCTAGTTAGATACTTACTGCCTGATTCGGCCATGGGTGACAAAGAATTTTGGACAATATCGTGGCCTATTTAAATAATAACAAACAAACAAGAAGAGAACGTTCTCTGATATTTGAGCTCAGACATCTTCTGCGCCAACAGTTAAAGTTGTTCTTCAATTGCATCCTTCCTATTTAAAACTTGGATTCCCACGAGTTTCTGCAACATATTTAAATATGTAACCAACCATTTTAAAGCACAACTCACAGTCAGACAGAATGCAAGGAAGCCCAATCAGGAGGGCGCCACCTGATCCATGGCTAGCACGGCACTCTCTCAAAATAAACCATTTTAGGAGCCATTTTATGACAGGTCGTATTAACAACTTAAGCCAAATGACTGTCTTTTTAAAAATCCTTTTAAGTGAACAGACATATCTAAATTTTGGTCAGACAAGCCATTTCTTGTATGAACCCAGTAAGCTCGGAAACTCTTACGACATTCAAAAAGTCTTCAAGTCGGGGGAAAATGCATCTAGTGATGGGGTTCTTGTGACCGACGGGCTCATATAACATGGATGATGAACAGATTTTAACACATACCAGAGGTAAAAAATAAATCAGTTCTTTTATTTTTGGCTTTCATTATGCATAAGATCAGATTTCTTATGTGTTCAGTTTATCCCTGAACACAACTATTTTTAAAACTTGTGGAAAACAAAACAAAGAATGGGAATGGGGCGATTTGTTCTATTTGTATGAATGAACAGGCACTGAACGGAATGCTTTATGATGATAGTTGGTGGCTCTGTACCATATTCAGGATAAATGTTCCTACCCCTCCTCCAAAAATATATCTAGAAAGTGTCATGACCCTAGCTGATGTTACCCCCGACCCAAATGTCCTGGTATTGAGTGAATTCTAACTCTAGCTCTCTGGACAGAGATAGCATGGGATATTTGAGCCACGAGCCGTTGCAATTAATACATTATACATATAACACAGCAGAATTAATAAAATTGTCAAATTAAAAATTACAAAATTATTTATACTAACTGAAAAATACATCAAATAGAAAAGATTACTGAGCAAGCAAAATTGCAAAACATTTATTTAAAAACAAACAAACCACTCAGGGCACCATAACAGACCATATTTTAACAGCAGCTACTGCCAAAAAACTTTGCAGATGTTGCTGCCACTAGTTTTTCTTGGTTTGTAAGGAGGAAGGACACACACAAATCAGAGGAACGCCCTGAGAGAGATGCTAATAGTGGGGTAATTAACTATTTCCACAAATCTCTATTAAAAGGAGCTAAACAACAGTGCATGAGCGAGTGTTTCAATACCATCTCCACATGAGCATCTACTATTTTCCAAGGGACTTCTCTTGAAACTACCCTCACATAATTCAGAGAGCTAATTTTAACCATTTTTTGGTAACATCTAGGGCTGGACCAAAGTAACAGCAATTGTTGAGGGGATTTTAGGCCACTGACCTGCAGCAACTGGTGTGGGGATTTTAGGCCCCTGAACTGCGGGGCAACTTCAAGGTTGGCGTCTGAAATTTTCAAATGATTTCAGCAGGCAGAGAGAGAAATACTTACTGTGGCAGTAAACAGTAGTAGCTTTCTCTTCTACTGCAGCTTTGCCATTGTTTGAGACAGCAATGGAAGTTACTACAGTAATGGCGCTCTCCCTACCATTGCTCCTCTCCCCCTAGAATAATGAGCGTCATCAGACGAGCGTTTTATCGCACGCTCGCTACTGCCCACTTACGGATGTTTGTGCATCCTTTACATGACAACGTCCGCCCCCCACGCGCCTCCTGCTCCTTCTGTTCATGTTTCCGTCGCAAAATCAACCCCTTTCAATCCCTTTTTTTAAAAAAAGGAATATGTGCTATTTCCTGCAGTGTGAAGGAAAAGCATTGCAATATAAATGGCTCCTAAATGGCCCATGTGGTCATTGCTGCTTCCTCTTTCTCTCCCTATGTAAAGAGATTTGTGGGAAAATCCACCTGTCTGATGATGCTCAATTTCACCAGAACTGGCTTAAAAATACATTTTTTTCCAGTTAAAAAAACAAACCGCAGTACGAGATCCCCACCGGAAACATTAAAAATAATTCCACCTGTACCCTCCAGTCAGGGCCTGATTTAAACTTGTTGTGGCCCTAAGCTATAACATGAGTGAAGCCCTTCCCTTTTCAACAAATAATACATTTTTAAAATGCAAAATACGGGCTGTACAATTAAACGGAACTTGATAGTTGTTGTAATATAGGTATTAAAAATGGAAGTTATATGTGTGCACATTCTTTATTTAGGAGTTTGTCAAACACATAACACAATTAAACAATATAACATAATGTTATGATGTATAAATTAGATGTAAATCACAATAAGTAATTATTCTTTGCACATTTCCTTTAGTTTTTGTAAATGTTGTAAACGTCTGTCTGTCTGTCTTTCTTTCTTTCCTTCCTTCCTTCCTTCCTCACTTCCTTCCTTCCTTCTTTCTAGTGTGAGGCCCCTCAAAATGTGAGGCCCTAAGCTGTAGCTTGTACATAAATCTGGCCCTGCCTCCAGTTGAACAAATGCCCCCACCCCCGCAATTCACCACCTGAAACTGGCATAGTAGGATTTTGTTGCAGCCCTATACTAACATCCCAGTTAGATGACTGTAAGCTATTGTATATGGAGCTGTGTTTGAAAATGACTTGGAAACATCAATTGTTCCAAAAAACAAACCCTACTGAAGGCAATTGATCTGCACATCCTGCCATTTCTGAAACAACTATACTGCCTCCCAGTCATTTCCAAGCATAATTCAAGATGCTATACTCAACCTTTAAAACTGTATGCAACTTGGGATCTGGTATCTAAAACACCAGCTCCTCCTGCATTAACCTGCCTGATAGTTATGATGGCCTCTTGAGGCCCTTCATCCAGTGAGCCCCATCTGAGGTTAGGCAGATGAGAACTGGAAAAGGGCCCTGCTCGGTTGTTGTGCCCTATCTTGCCTGGTGCTGATTCATATGACCACCTGACCTCTTTTGTGTCAGGTAAAAAACTCTTTATCTGCCCAGGCCTTTTAGTCTTGGTTATCCTGCTGCCGATGAAATTTGTGTTGTTCTGAGGTTTTTATTGCAAATGCTGTTTTGGACCTGGATTGTTTCATGTTTTCAGTTGTATCAGTGGCTGCCATTTTGTAGACTATTTTAGTTCTGTTAATTAAATTAAAATTGTAATCTACCCTTGAAGTTTCTGAACTGAAAAGCAGGATATTAGGATTGTACTCAATGGTGTCATTCTACTAGCACAAAGCTTGTAGCAGTTGTGGAAACCCTGGCCATAGCTAGACGGGGCTTTATCTCAGGGCGATCCCCGGGATCGTCCCTGTGCATCCACATGATGCACAGGGGATCCCAGGACCAGGGAGGGATGATCCCTCCCTTGCCCCGGGATCTCACCCTCCACTTTAGGCCCAGAACATGTGGCCGGGCATCGCGGTTTGTCCCAGCTCCTCGTGGTTCCTCGCAAGGAGCCAGGACCCACACACAGGGCGCAGAGCTCTTCAGGAGCTCTGCACCCATCGGGGGTGGGGTGGGGTGAGCAGGGAAAATATCTTTTTTTTTTTTTTTAAAAAAAAGGACTTACTTTTTGTGCACGAGCACTTGTGCACTCCTGTCGCTAAAAAAAAAAGGCAGTTGCAACACCTCTCCCTCAGGCCATTGTGTACTGCGTGTGAACAGAGGGGGAGATCTCGCAATAAAAATATCGGGGGTCTTCACCCCTCCGTTGCGCTTGACCGCTGGGACTAGCTGAGGCCTCAGTCAATTTTAACACTTCGATTCCACTTGCATAAGGCGTTATGACTACATTTGGCCAGGTGTTGCTTCCACTAGTTGTGCTAGTTCTTCTGCTAGCAGTTGTGCATCAATTAGGAGAACAAGCTAACTCTGGAATTTTATTCTGGTAGCGTAACATTGGATATAACCCTACATTTTCAAAAACTGCATGAATAAAATATTACTAGTCCGCAGTGCCCCTGAGCGTATCTAGTAGCTTGTGGTTGCCCTCGCTGATGTTACCAGATGCAAATATCCCAGTATATCTACAATCTGCTCTTGGCACAGAAGCTCTGATGTGTTCATGGATTTTCCCCATGTGAAATTGCTGCCCCCTTCATTTCAGCAGAGTGAATCATCTTGCAGATGCATTTATTTGTGGCTGTGCATCAGCTCCATGTGAATATGTGAGGGACAATGTGTCTATGGGTAGTGATGATCATGTCTGTAACATCTGACAAATGAATTATTCTGCATACTCATAGGCCCTTTCTACACCTAAGGGTTATCCCAGGAAAATGGAGGGATCGTCCCTGCCTGCTCCCGGTATCCACTGTGCGTCATTTGGATGCACAGGAACGATCCAGGGATGATCCTGGGGGAAAAGACAGGTGTAGAAACGGCCATAGTCACTGTAGACAAGCAATGTCAACTTTACCAACCTACATTTTTTCACATAGTACTAAGGCAGATCAAATCTGTTTTCTACTTGTCCCTTTCCTTGGATTGCTTCAAAATTTTCAGGAGCCATAGGTGCGTAATATTGATCCCTGGATCATTTGACATTCAAGTGATCCCAGATAAGGAGGGAAGAAAACAGCATAATTTATGAACAGTTTGAATGTCAGATGCTGAATCAAGCCAAGCATTGCTTGATTAGAATGAAAGCTGTAGATAGACTCACAATCCAAAATTATCTGTCTCATAGGGAACTTAAAACTGCATCTCAGTTCTGTTCTAAGTGACTGGGCAGCAATCCTTAAACTAGTTATGGCTTCAGCAGGGTTTACAAACTTATAAATAAAGACAAATCTTTGAGATATAATATGGCTGGTCAACAATGCTTAATTTGTGGGTGGTGGTGAAGAGATAGGTGTTTGCCTACTAAATGATGTGGGGAAACAGAGACTGAGAACCTAGGTACGGAGATGGGGTTGGATTTTCAGTAGTTCTGAAGCTAGCCTACAAGAAGTGGCACATAGCCTTGCTTCATAAGAACATAAGAAGTACCCTGCTGGATCAGACCAAGGGTCCATCTAGTCCAGCACTCTGTTCACACAGTGGCTAACCAGCTGTCGACCAGGGACCCACAAGCAGGACATGATGCAACCGCATCCTGCCCCCCCCCCCCGTTCCCCAGCAACTGGTGCATACAGGCTTAATACCTCTGATACTGAAGGCTGCTCATAGCCATCAGGACTAGTAGCCATTGATAGCCTTCTCCTTTAGAAATTCATCCAACCCCCTTTTAAAGCCATCCAAATTGATGGCCATCACCACATCTTCTAGCATCCAAAATTGAGAAGTTTAGGCCACAGCTAGACCAGGCCTATATCCCGGGATCATCCTGGGATCATCCCTGTGCATCCATATGTCACACAGGCGATCCCGGGAGCAGGCAGGGACAACCCCTCCATTTGCCTGGGATAATCCTTAGGTCTAGCTAAGGGCCATGTCTCAATGCAGAAAACCAGTGCAAAAATATCAGTAAGTGAAGCACCATTGTTAGATTCATATCTTGAACTCAGTTTGTGAGGAAAAGGGCATGTTCCTGTAACTGTTTCAGCCCATGGCAGTTTTTAGTCATCCCATGCAGATTGTTCTACTAGAGGATGAGTCGGTTAAGTACATGTGAATACTGCATGTTAAAGTCAGTGACTGATGATACAATTGGGGTTATGGGGAAGGAAAATTCCACTGGGAAACTGTGATGAATGCTGGGTTCAACTAAAATTGTCTTCAGATTTAATTAAACTCTAAATCCCAGCTGAATGCTAGTGGGGGGCAGGGTAAGGAAAAGTAACTCAATCCCTGTATTAACATCAAAAACTTTTCACTCAGAAGCTCTAGCTCTTTACTGTAATGTTAATTGTACAGCATTAAGCTCTTGGTTTATACTAATGATAGCTGGACATACTTCTTTATTTTCAGCATGTCTATTTTTATAAAGGTTGTGACTTGGTAATGATCTTTAAATACATGCTGCATGTGTATTGCTTCTGATTATCTTGTGAACCCATTAGCTAAGGTGGCACAGTTAGGGGCTATGATCTCATTGAAGGGACAAGTAAAGGGTAATGTAATATTAAATTAGGTTATCAGTGAAATACCTAACCGGCACGCAACAACACCTACCTAACATTAATGACTCCGGAGTAGTATCGCTATCCAATATTTTCCAAGATGAATCATAAAGAAAATATATCAGTGCACTAATTAGAGAGTCAGTGTGGTGTGCTGATTAGAGTGTTGGACTGGGATCGGAGACACCTGGGTTCAAGTCTCCACTCAGCCATGAAGCTCACTCGGGCCAGATCTACACCTTGTGTCAAATCATTACGAACGTGGAATAAAAAGCAGGAAATAGCTCTATGAAAGCGGTATAGGGAATGTGGATTGTGCCCCAACAGTTATCAGCACGCTTCAATACCGCTATAAAGCAGTAGTGTAGATCTAGCCTGGGTGACTTTGGGTCAGTCACTAACTCTCAGCCTAACCTATCACACAGGGTTGTTTTATTTATTTATTTATTTATTTATTTATTTATTTATTTATTTATTTATTTTATTACATTTATATACCGCCCCATAGCCGAAGCTCTCTGGGCGGTTTATTGCATTTATATCCTGCCTTTTTTCCTCTTAAGGAACCCAAAGTGGTGTACATAATCTTCCTCTACATTTTATCCTTACAACAACAACAACAACCCTGTCAGGTAGGCTGGGCTGAGAGTCTGTGACTGGTCCAAAGTCACCCAGTGGGTTTCTATGGCCGAGTGGGGACTAGAATTCGGATCTCCCGACTCCCAGTACAACATTTTATCCACTACATCACACTGGCTCTTGTTGTGAGGGTAAAATGGAGGGGAGAAGGATCATGTCGGCTTCTTCGAGGAACCGATGATATATAAATGTAACAAACAAACAAACAACTAACTAACTAACTAACTAGTTGCCATGACAATCTAGTCCTAAGGAAATGACATTGACCACATACAATTTGAAATATTATGGTACTCGGCTTTCAAATGGAAACCCATTGTATAAAAGTGCTGCAAGGTCTAAGAGCTGTTCAAAACCATCTATGCTTCATATGCACTATAGTTATGAATTGAGCAAAAAGAAAACGTTAGCAAACAAACTATTGAAACCATATGATACATGCATACACACACCCTTGCTTGCTTCTAGGCCCCTGTTCTGTGAATATGCTTATCATCACAGCCAATGACATTTGAACACCCTGAAATTCTTTCAGTCCCCAGTCAAATCCTCAAAAATTCAGGTTTGATTTATACAGAATCTTAAAGGCAACCTCTAATTAATGTCTTATTTTGTTATGATAAAAAGCATTAAATAATAAATTAAGCTGTAACTTGAGCGGGTATGAAAATGACAGCTGCTTTTTCTAAAAACAAAACAAAAACCACCCTTAAACACTTAAGAATATACCATCCCAGAATACACACACACACACATTCAGTTTTTCAAGCAGCAGCTGCTAGTCACTTCAAAGGGTTTGTTCGGGAGTCTTACCAGGGTAGATTGCAACTCAGACCACAGTTTACTTTCAACAAAGTGGGATTTGGATTGCAACCTTAATTTCACTTCTTGCAGAAGTTTTTTTCCCCTTTTGTTTTGTGACACCCAACAGCAACTGCTCAAAGTACAGCCATTGGGACTGAGTGCTGGAAGTCTACCCAAGTTGACTTTGGTGGGCTGTGCCTACATGCACATAATGTACTCACACAGTCCACAGCAGCACAGCAGCTGGAAGTCAGCACAGGCTGAAAACAACAAGAAAATCAACAACGTAGCTGCTATAGACCGAAACAGTTGTATGAACAGGCCCTTAGTCCAAGCGAGACATGTTTCCAAGTATTAGAGTGGCATTTTTGTTGATGCTAACTAAAAATCAAATGCTACTTGTCTATGGTTTGTTTCACCACCACCACAGTTTATACAAATGGTGTAACATATCCACAGGCCATAAAAGTCACACCTTGAGAGGTTCTTTTCACTGCTCACACAGAAACCATTTCCCTCCCTCAAACAAATACCCAGAACCTTATCAAACCCACTTACTTTTCTTAATGTTCAGGCTGCATCCGCATGGGATAGAGAACTGCGGCCTCTTCGTGAGGGAAAAATCTTTATAGTCCTCTCCAGGCAGACTCCCCCTGCCTTGGTTTCCTTTGTAAGACAAAGTTCCCAGTCCCCTGAATATACAGTCTAGTGGAGACCAGCTCCACTGACACACGCACCTCTCCCTTCTCTCAAGCAAGTCGATTGAGACAGCTGATTTTATTTTAGCCCTGCATGTACAACATGGCACTTGGCACCTATTTTTAGGGACTGAGGCCTGCCGAGTCTGTGCCTGAGTCAACTACTTGTTCTAGAAACCTGTTAGTAAAGGCCATCTTATAGCGTCCTTTTGTCATATCTCTGTGCATGGCATAGCCACTTGTTCCGTCAATCAAACTTTCACTTACCTAAGCCTCTATTCATTTCTTCTTAAGATTTTTGTTTGAACAAGCAAGCAAGGAAATAAGCAAACAAGAACTCAGACAGTCTGACAAATTCTCTCTCTCTCTCAAATTAATATCTTACTCTTTTCCCTTAACCCTTGTGGTGGATTTCCTATACACTAAGGGTGCAATACTATGCATGTTTAGACAGACAAAAATAAAAAAGCCCATTTGGGGGAGGGAGAATTGGGGCAAAATGAAGATACCCATGTAGATGGGATTGGGTGGGAGAACTTTGGTGAAATTTTAGGGGAAGAAGGAGGTTGGTGCATTGATTACGAGGTGGTCAAAGGCTTACTTGCTTTATAATGGGCTTTTTTTTTAATGCCTCATGCTCTCAGCAGCCTCCTGGTTTGGCTACATTTTCTGTCACCTTAGTTTTCCCACCTCTCCCAAAGCAGCAGAAAATCACCCACACAATTTCTCAGTGGATGAATGGACCCACAAAAGTGAGGGGGGGGGTGATTTTTGAACCACCTTTAGTTTTGACAAGGCTAGTAAAGTTTATCCCAGGAGTTAGGCACCTGCCTGCAATGTCACTGGATTTCACCTAAAGTGAAATTGGAAATACACTGGCCGTTGGAATGCTGGAGGGGGGAAAAAAACGTGCTGCGGACTCAAATGAGACCAGGTTCCAAAGAATCCAACCCACGAATTCCGCGGTGGACAAGCTCCTCAACCTCAGGGTCCCCGAAGGGCAGCTTTCAGAAAGAAGCAGTTGCAATTTACATAAAAGGCTTCCATTTACATAAAAGCAAGTGCTTCAGAGCCTCAAATGGTGTAAAATATATCATTTACAGCTGTATTTTCCCCATGATAGGCAAATGGCAGTCTCCATCACTCCTTTCTGAAAGCCGAACAACCGCCCTGTGAACTCTGGCAGCTGTGCCAGGCTCCAGGGAAATCTGCAGGGCCCAAGCAGTTCAGTTTTCCCTGCCGTGGATCACCGCCCCTGCTCCCCGGGACCAGACATCAGGGAGTTCATCAAAATAATTTCTATAAGGCTAGCAACATTTTTCGATGGTGGGGATGTTTTTGCACATACCTACAAGTACATCTTCTAAGCAAAGCTAATATTATGTTTCTTTTTTTTTAAAAAAAAAGTAACCATTGAGGGGAGTAGACATGTTCAATTTCCATTGCAAAGCTGATTTTATACACCAGCATGTATGAATTCTAAGTATTATATAGAACAAGACCATGGATTCCAGGACAGTATTTAGAAGTCATCATTGTGCTACAGCATTTCTCGTGAACAAGCCTCTATTTGGGGGAGCACCATCCTTGGCTTCCTTTCAGGTATGTTCAAATACTGTGCATGACTATGTATCTCTTTCCCTTCTCCCTGGAACAGCCTCCCTCTGGCACTGCCAGCCTGTCAATCAATTCGTATGTGTTTTACTGTGGTAATGCTTTGGGAAACCCCAACTGTTTCTCTGCCCACCTTTTTGTGAGAAGCTTTACCAAAACAAACACAGAGTTTGAGAAGGTCTGCTGTGGATGAGCCTGAGTCGAAACAGGATGAAACGGTAGGTAAGCTGCAGCAAGGGAGTAGGATGCATATTCCAACCTGTATCAAGGGATGTGTTTTATATGCATATTGTTTCTCCACATTGCCTCCACCAGATATTTGCTTGAAGCAATTAAAGCAATTAAAGCCTGAAGTACTTAAAGGCAATGATCCACATTGATTGATTGCAGGGTGCCTGATGGCAAGCATTTTCACACACTTATAGAGGGGAAAGCTGCAATTATCATGTGAATAATGGAGATCCGGGTGTGAGAAAAAGCCACCAGCGTTGGTCTTCTATCCTTTTGCTCAGGATTTGTACAATAATCGCTCCACCCAAGATGAAGAAACAGACCCAAATGGTACCTGGAAGATCAATCTGTCAACTGCAGAATTTAAACCCAGTGAGATAAAATAATCTGGAAAGTACACTTCTGTCTTTTGTGCAAATAAAATGTCAGGCAGGCTTTTTCTTTTTCTTTCTTTTAAAAAAATCTAATCTTATTTACAAACATGACAAGGAGAAAGCACTGTGCACTGACATCAGCTCTCCAAATGCTTGACAGAGTTAAAGAAATACATGCAGCTGAATATTGTTGAAATAAATTCCCTGCAATAGGTGTATAGAATCCAAGTGCTTCGGCGCACACAAAGTGGTATAAATGAGCAATCACTCTGGGGTGACATTGCTATAAAACCAACATAAGTGCAAGGTGAACTCTGCCTATGACTATTCGCATTTTTCAAATTACGTTAACCCAACAGACGCTACTAGTACTCACCGCCGCTGTTTATCATTTACAGTTTATACACTCTAAACAAGCATAATTTCAAGGTCGATGGAAGCCATGCTCCTACATAACTTAGGGTGGTTCCCCCCCTCCAAATCCTAACCTTCACTTCCTTTCAAAGAGTAGAGTTAACAACATCCATCTCTTGTCTTTTACTATAGGAGAATGTTCCATTTCTATTTTAGCTTCATTTTCCATACTCAAATACATTATCTTCCTCAGCCATGATTCCGGTTAATGGTGAACAAGATTAGCCCAGGTGTAATGACTAATTAACAGTTGCTGACAGCATTTAAAGGGTATAAATTATTATCGTCCTGGCATGCTGGGCAGTCACTGTGCCCATACCACCTCCAGCATAACGTCATGATCTTATGCTCAAAGCAACCGCAGCGTCAACAGTACAACTGCTGCAGAAACAAAAGTGAATGTATCAACACTGACAATCACCCCCACAGTGTGCCTGGAAACTCTGCCACCACCCATCAATCACACCGACGATGCCTCCATAATAATCGTGCACTGAAAGCACCAATAAGTGCGTGGCACCAGTTGGATGTTCCCACTGTATGTCCCCAACCCAGAACACACACACACACACACACACACACACACCTACCTCACAAGCAGTCAGTCAGGAGCAGAGCTCAGTACGTTTCCCTGTGCAAAGTGCCATGATGCTACAAGAAGGCACCTTGCATGGCGAATCCCAACATGTTCGAGTCCTGCTGTGAGAAACATGATTCTGTGCATGGCTCTCTTGATAGACTGTTCCTGTCCTGGATTTCCTACCCCACCACACACCCAAATCTTCCTGGTTTCCTTCTCTTTGCATTTGATTGACCATCTCCCACTTGTGCAAGAGTATGGATACATAAGCATACTTTTCTCCTACCAGTGTAGTGTTGTGGTTAGGTAGTGCAAAGGAATTTAGGAGTGACTGTCCCACCAATGATTTGATTTGATTTGATTTATTACATTTATATACCGCCCCATAGCCGAAGCTCTCTGGGCGGTTTACAAAAGTTAAAAACAGTGAACATTAAAAAGTATACAAAATTTAAAACCATCAAAAACATAAACAGTATAAAAACAACTGTATCCATTTAAAAACAACAGTTCTGGGGTCTGTTTAAAAACAAACAAACTTAGCATTGTTAAATGCTGTTAAATGCTTGGGAAAAGAGAAAAGTCTTAACCTGGCGCCGAAATTATAACAACGTTGGTGCCAGGCGAGCCTCATCGGGGAGAACATTCCATAATTGGGGGGCTACCCTCTCCCTTGTTGCCATCCTCTGAGCTTCCCTCGGAGTAGGCGCTCGGAGGAGGACCTTAGATGTTGAGCACAGTGTACAGGTAGGCTCATGTTGGGAGAGGCGTTCCGTCAGGTATTGTGGTCCCAAGCCGTGTAGGGCTTTATAGGTTAAGACCAGCACCTTGAATTGGGCTCGGAAACATATAGGCAGCCAATGCAAGTGGGTCAGAATTGGTGTTATATGTTCAAACCTCCTTGTTCCAGTTATCAATCTGGCCGTTGCATTTTGCACAAGCTGCAGCTTCCGAACCATCTTCAAAGGCTGCCCCACGTAGAGGGCATTGCACTGCAGTAATCTAATTGGATATAAATCCAATGGATATAAATCCAGGACAGGATCAGCCTGTCAGTTAAGTATATAAACTATTTGCATAACTGATCTCTAGTTCAAAGTCTTGAGGACTCCATTCAGATTAGCTACAAAATCTAAATAGACAAGTCCTTTTTCATACAAGCGCTTGCAATCAAACTAACAAAACCACTGAGGGCAGTATGCAATGCTCCAGCAGGACATACTTCTGGTGCAAGGGGAAGCTAGCATTTCCTAAAGTAACCGGCAATGAGCCAAAACGCTCATTTCCGGAATGGAACAAGTCAGTGGAGCTGGCACAAGGGAGGTCTGCTGACTTGTCCTGTTCCAGAAAAGAGCATTTCAGCCAGTTTCTTGTGTTGCTCTAGGAAGCACTAGCTCCCCATTGCACAGGCGGTGGGTCTCCCTTGTGCAACATACTCAGCAGTAATGGAGTGGCAGCATTGGATACTGCCCTTTATATGTAATGAAAAAGTGCAGCTGCAGGCCTCATCTGCAGGGTGAAAAATCAATGCTGCCATCGTTAAATACAATTTCTCAGAAGTTGCGTGGGGAAAGTAGTACTTTTCTTATGTCCCACTCCAGCATGAGACTTTGACTTGGAGATTGATCCATGGTGTCCTGTGTAAGGGAATGTCTCTATATTATGAATGCTTCATTCAAATCCGTATTACCATCTCATTTTAGGCTTTATTCATTTCAATGTGCATTGCTGACAGTATTACTAACAAAATCTGAATCTCTCACTCTCTCTCTGTTCACAGAAATCCACTAAAGGCAGTGTTATCACACGGGGAATTATGAATATGGGAGAGTACAGTCTGAAGAATTTCTATTACAAGGATCAAGAGGTCAGTGGTGGGGGGAAAGCTTAAATTAGAATGCAAGCTGAATTGACCAAGCTGGCATTTAAAGAAAAGGAAACATTTGAGCAAGCTTGATTCACAAGGCATTGGGAAGATAATAAACATGAAAATTCATTTTTATGAAGCCATATTTCAGAGTAGAAACACATTTGGGCGCATTGCTTTTAACCTCCGACACCCTAAATGGCTTATGGTGGCTGTTTGACAGCTCTCTTTCTCTATAACATATAGGGAAAGGCTGTGTTTGCGGTCAGCAGAGGAAAGTAGGTGGAAGTCTCTTTAGATTAACGGAAAGTAGTCAATAGAAAGAGTCTAAGGACAGAAAAACACAAAGCAAGACAAAACACATACCCTTCACCCTCCAGATTGAGAATGGTTTAGCACAGAACATGGACCCTTCCTTGCTACATATTATTAATCTTTCTCTGTCCTCTGGTTCATTTCCTTCTGCTTTTAAACATGCTACAGTCTCTCCCATTCTCAAGAAACCTACTCTTGATAGGCTATCTCTGTCTAACTACCGACCTGTCTCTTTGTTGCCGTTTGTTTCAAAGATCCTGGAGCGTGCGGTCTACTCTCGCTGTCTTGACTTTCTTTCTAGTAACTCTGCTTTGGATCCTTTTCAATCTGGATTCCGTCCTCTGCATTCCACCGAAACAGCCCTTACTAAGATCACCAATGATCTCCTTACTGCCAAGTCTAAAGGCCATTATTCCGTTCTTATTCTCCTTGATCTAACTGCAGCCTTTGACACGGTTGATCATGATCTTCTCTTAGATTCCCTTCATGACCTTGGATTCTGTGGCTCTGTCTATAACTGGTTTGCCTCCTATCTAGCGGGTCGCTCTTTCAGCGTGTTGGCTAATGGCAGCTCGTCTTCCTCCTTTCCCCTTTCAGTAGGGGTTCCGCAAGGCTCGGTGCTTGGCCCGTTGTTGTTTTCCTTATACATGTTGCCCTTGGGCAAGCTTATTCAATCTCATGGCCTCCAATATCATCTGTACGCCGATGATACACAACTATATCTGTCATCTCCGGAACTTTCTCCTGATGTTCACGATCGTATCTCGGCATGTCTTTCAGATATCTCAGCTTGGCTGCTTCATCGTCGCTTGAAGCTTAACATGGCAAAGACTGAATTGCTTGTTTTTCCTCCTAAACCTTCTCCTCATCTCTCATTCTCTCTTACTGTCAATGATGTTACGCTTACTCCGGTCAAGGAAGCTCGTAGCCTTGGCTTTATCTTCGACTCCTCGCTCTCCTTTATTCCTCATATTGAGGCAGTAGCTAAATCTTGTCGATTTTTCCTGTATAATATTGCCAGGATTCGATCATTTTTGTCTGTCTCTTCTGCCAAGACGCTTGTTCATGCACTGGTTATTTCACGGTTGGACTACTGCAACCTTCTTCTCTCTGGCCTTCCTTCTTCTCACATCAGTCCGTTGGTTTCTGTTCACCGCTCTGCCGCAAAGATCATCTTCTTGGCTCGCCACTCCGACCATGTCACTCCGCTTCTGAAATCTCTTCATTGGCTTCCAATTCACTTCAGAATCCAATATAAACTTCTCCTGTTAACCTTCAAAGCTTTTCACGGTCTAGCTCCTTCCTATCTCTCCTCTCTCATCTCACACTATTGCCCCGCTCGTGCTCTTCGCTCCTCTGATGCCATGTTTCTCGCCTGCCCAAGGGCCTCTACTTCCCTTGCTCGGCTTCGTCCATTTTCGTCTGCTGCCCCTTACGCCTGGAACGCTCTTCCAGAACATTTGAGAACTACAAGTTCAACCACAGCTTTTAAAGCTCAACTAAAAACTTTTCTTTTTCCTAAAGCTTTTAAAACTTGATGTTGTGCAGACTTCTACTGTTACTTTCTACTGTTAGTTTTTCCCTACCCTGTGCCTGCTTACCCTACCCTGTACCTGTTTGCATTCTCTTCCCCTCCTTATTGTTTTACTATGATTTTATTAGATTGTAAGCCTATGCGGCAGGGTCTTGCTATTTACTGTTTTACTCTGTACAGCACCATGTACATTGATGGTGCTATATAAATAAATAATAATAATAATAATGGAAAGCCTCCCCCCCCCCGGCACACATTTCCTAGGATGGTGGAACCATAACCCTACATTGGCCAGATTGTGTACATGATTTAAAAGCCCTAAGAAGAGGCAAGATGAATCAGACCAAAGCTCCATATAGAACAACATTCTGTCTCCCACAGTGGTCAACCAGATGCAAATGGGAAGCCCACAAGCAGGATATGAGTGCAATAGCACCATCTTGCTCAGATTCCCCAGCAACTGGTGTTGAGAGAAATACAATCTGCAATACATGAGGTAATATATAGCCATCGTGACTAGTGGCCATTGATAGCCTTATCCTCCATGAATTTGTTTAATCTCCTTTTAAAGCCATTCATGTTGGCGGCCTTCACTAAATCTTGTGGTAGCTAGTTCCATATTTTAACTATGCACTGTGTAAAGTACTTCCTTTTGTTTGCCATGAATCCCCCCCCCCATTCAGTTTCATGAGGTGACCACGGTTCAAGTATTATGTGAGAGCTCCCCAGCAGCTGGTAATGAGAGCATAACACCTCTGATACTGAAAGGAATAGAATCACCATGACTAGTAGCCGTTGATAGCCTTATCCTTCATGGATTTAAGGAAAGGTGGACAATGGCAACAGCATTCCTATCTTGTTTGCCCCCAGCAACTGGTAGACAGAGGGTTACTGCCCCTGTACGTGGACATGCATGGCTAGTTGCCATTGATAGCCTCGTCCTCCATGAATCTCTCCAGTCTCCTCTGAAAGCCACCCAAGCTGGTGGCCATCACCACGTCTTGTTCAGCAAATTCCATAAATTCATGGCGTAGCATGCAAAGGATGACTTTCTTCATCTGTCTACAGATAATCAATTTCATTTTCCAAGTTCTAGACTAGAGTTATAGGAAAGAAAGAAAACAACCTCTCGATCCACTTTCTCCACAGCATCGGTAATTTATAAAGTTTGTCCATGTCTTCCCTTAATCATCTTGATTGCCCTAAACACTTCATCCGTTCCATTTACAGAAAGTGCTCCAGCGTCTTGATCATTTCAGTTGTCCTTTCCTGCACCTTTCCCAGTTCTGCAATATTATTCAGCATCACCATCACTGTCAGGAGACTGCAAACTGAAGGAAAGAGGCTCAGAGGCACTTTTAATGTATTGCAGGAAGCAGGGGGTGTCCCCACTCTTCACCTTGTTGCACTTCTATTAGAGACCAGCTTTGACACCTTAAGCAGACACAATAATAGGCTTACTCATACATGCTGTTTAAAGAGTGCTTTTTCTGAATACCAGAAAGAGGATGAGAGGCACTGAGAGCACTTCTTGTGCAGACGTTAAGAGTAGGCAAATCTCCCAGTTCGCTTGCTCCCACATTAGATGTTAAGAGTAGGCAAATCTCCCAGTTCGCTTGCTCCCACATTAGATGTTAAGAGTAGGCAAATCTCCCAGTTCGCTTGCTCCCACGTTAGATGTTAAGAGTAGGCAAATCTCCCAGTTCGCTTGCTCCCACATTAGATGTTAAGAGTAGGCAAATCTCCCAGTTCGCTTGCTCCCACGTTAGATGTTAAGAGTAGGCAAATCTCCCAGTTCGCTTGCTCCCACATTAGATGTTAAGAGTAGGCAAATCTCCCAGTTCGCTTGCTCCCACGTTAGATGTTAAGAGTAGGCAAATCTCCCAGTTCGCTTGCTCCCACGTTAGATGTTAAGAGTAGGCAAATCTCCCAGTTCACTTGCTCCCACGTTAGATGTTAAGAGTAGGCAAATCTCCCAGTTCGCTTGCTCCCACATTAGATTTTTTTTTTCAAATGTCAAGTTCTTTTTCTCCTGAACATGAACTTTATGAATTTTGGTAAATCCTGCTTTTTAAAAAAATGAACCAAAATTAAATTCAATCCCATCTGCACAAGCCAAATTCAATAGGTACAGCTGTTCCCAGCATTTAGAGGGCCATGATGAACTGAGTAGCATTCAATGACCTCCCCTCTTAATCACCTCTATAACAAGGACAATACTTAGGTTGACCATATGAAAAGGAGGACAGGGCGCCTGTATCTTTAACAGTTGTGTAGAAAAGGGAATTTCAGCAGGTGTAATTTGCATGCATGCAGCACCTGGTGAAATTCCCTTCCTCATCACAACAGTTAAAGCTGCAGGAGCCCTGCCCCCTTGACCAGATACTTTTCATATGGTCACCCTAACATGGATGGCAGGTACTTCATGGTCCTCTAAATACTGGGAATATCTTTTTGTCTCTACCAATGTCAGAGCTCCAGCATCGGTATGGAGGTCCCTGTGGCAGCTAGGAGGACTGGCACAGGGACCTGCCCTCTTTTGTAACTGGTCACTCTAAGTATAGCTCTTGCAGCTTTAACTGTTGTGATGGAGAAGGAATTTCATCAGGTGCTGCATGCCTACACATGACACCTGCTGAAATTCCCTTTTCAATACAACTATTAAAGATACAAGAGCCCTGTCTTCTTTTTCATATGGTCACCCTAATCAAACTATTCATTTGAGGCTGCAGTCTTATGACCCCTGGAAGGGTGACCCAGGGCCATGTGATTTTCTGGATCTCCTTCTCTGAGGGTGAAGAGTTGGTGAAGGGAGAGATCAACTTTAGGAGAGGGAAGTTTGGACTTGGAAATCCCCTCCTAGCTGCCACAGGGACCTCCATACCGGTGTTGGAGCTCTGACATGATAGAGACAAAAAGAGGACCTTCTGTGGGTTTTTCAGGGGGAGGATCCTTGAGATCCCATTGCCCTGGCATGCTATTAAACTGTGTGTGTGTGATTTACACCAGCCCTAAAGCTGGCATAGATTAATTCCCTCCCATTGGAAACAATGGGAGAGAACATGGAAGAGGAGGGGGAAATGGCCTGAAAAGGGGGGAGACAGGTAAAATGCCACCTCTTCCATCTGCCCCTGCAGGCATCAGCCTGGCAAAGATTTGGATATTTGGATATGGCAGATCCTATACTTTTGGTTGTCCCATCTTCAATGGTAGGATTGCCTTAAATTAAAATTCTGATTAATACTGGAATGGAATTATGGGTAAAAATACACACAAGTGCATAATATTACTATTTTGTTACCAATATTTTGTTCAACAAACTTTATTGAGATATAAATTAGGAAGCCTAGAAGATCACATCTAGTGAGAAGTTGACTTTGGGGTTCACAATTTCTATTATTGCAAGGCTGGCCTTCAGGGATTCAGTTTAATAATGGGCTCATCTACACCAAGCAGGATATTCCACTATGAAAGAGGTATGAAACTGATATATAAAAGGTAGGAGCCACACTACTGCTTTATAGTGGTATTGAAGTGTACTGCAGGATCTACACCACTGCTTTCTAGTGGTACTGAAGTGCACTGACAACTGTTGGGGCCCATGACACATCTACACCAAGCAGGATATAGCACTATGAAAGTAGTATGAAAGCAGTATATGGTATGCGTCAATGGGTCGCAACAGGTGTCCGTGCATTTCAATACCGCTATGAAGTAGTAGTGTGGCTCCTGTGTTGTATATACCACTTTCATAGTGGAATATCTTGCTTGGTAAAGATGAGCCCGATATTTTTCCCTTTCTACGAATGTTGTGGATGGAAAGCCAACCATGGTGTCCCTCACTGAATTCATAACCACCCAGAATCAATTTGTGTCCTCTGCCTCTCATCTGTTTATTATCTCTGTCTCATCCATATGTTCAGGCAGGGTTTTCCTCAAACCTGCATCATATGCAAGTCCATCTCTTCCCCAACATGTTGTTCTCACCATCATCTTCGCCATCATCATTCTTTTCTAGGTTTCTTAGCTACAGTCCTCCCCTCCCTAAATGTATATGAAACTGAATAAATGGATGCTTTGAGTCACTACAACTAAACAGGCCAATTTTGATGGAAATAAAAATCCAGGCTTATGAAACAATAGCCACATAATAACTCTCTCAGAAACACAGATGAGTAATACAGATGTCAAAATATTCTGAACTACATGATTTAAGTGTCCAGTTTGGTCTGTCACTGAATGAAAAATGGATTGTTATCAGGTTGCATTTCATCCTTTATGCTACATCATATGAAATCATTTGACTAAAAATGTGCCTTATTACCCCCCTTGGTCTTTGACAGCCTACCCATTATATATATATGGGAGCGTGTTAGAGCTGCTCAAGACCTTGATTTATGACTCTCACTTGTGGAAAACACAACAAAATCTCTTTTTAAGAACACTTTTCTGAGAAATGTATATTTTCCCTAGGTGGAAATTCCCACAAATCTGTTCATATAGCTATGGAGGCTGGTGCTCTGGTTAATGCACAAACAAGGTAAGGTTCAAGCTCAGATCTGACAGGGTTGTGCTTATTCCTTATTCATGTCACTTTGCTTCCTAAAGATTTACTTGGCTCATGCCAAAAGATAGTGCTTCCCTCAAGGATGATAGATCAAGGTTGATCTGGAGATTTCACCAGTCTGCATAAACAGAGCAAATCAAATAGGCCTCAGTAAATCTTGTTTTGCTGCCATTCTTATTTACTGTGCTTACCTTTTAAAATAAGAAGTACGGAATTTCAGGCATGCTGGGAAGAAGCCCCACTTCCTCTGATCTTCATTGCTTGGATGTAGAGGAGCATAAGTGGCCTTCTCCCTTATAAGGAATAGCATGCTGCACTTGCTCAGGTGAACTCTTTCCATAAGCCACAAACCTGACATATCAGAGAGCTGAGTCCTGGCATGGAAAGCTGGGCTAAGTTTAAGATATCACCCTCTTTTCTTTTTATTGTTAATGATACATGCTTTAATACAGTTCTACTGTTGCTTTGGAAGAAGAAAGGAAGGCTGAATCTGCACCTATTTTTCTCCCACATCTAGCTCCCCAACATTAGGAGTTGCTCCTTGTTTGCAGGGAGGGCTGGTTTGGCACTTGGGTACAACTGCCTCCTATCTGGAATATGTTGCCATACACCCCTTCATTTCTGGAATGGTGGAAGTAATTTATGGACCAAAGCCTTCAGCAAAATGGATGAAACACGGTGAACTAAATGCACTGAATAGGGTTTCCTAGAGGTTGATCAAAGCAATTTTAGAACAATCTCTACCTAGAATCATAGAATCATAAAATAGTAGAGTTGGAAGGGGCCTAGAAGGCCATCGAGTCCAACCGCCTGCTCAATGCAGGAATCTACCTTAAAGCATACCTGACAGATGGTTGTCCAGCTGCCTCTAGTGTGAGAGAGCCCACGACCTCCCTAGGTAATTTGTTCCATTGCCATACTGCTCTAACAGTCAGGAAGTTTTTCCTGATGTCCAGCCGGAATCTGGCTTCCTGTAACTTGAGCCCATTATTCCATGTCGTGCAGTCTGGGATGACCTGCTAGAAGCTATGAGTTGGACCTAAGTTGCTCTGTTCTTATAAGGGTGTATGTGATTTCCACCAACTCATTCCTCCATCTGCATCTGCCACAACAACAACAACAACAACAACAACAACAACACACACACACACTTTTATCCCACATCATTTCCAAGCTGAAAGAAAGGTCTGTTCCATAAATATGGACTCTGTTCCATTCACAGAAAGAAAGTTAGGATCCAAGCTGTAGGAAGGTTGTCAGCTTTAATTCAGATTTTTTAAAATGTTGATGATGAATGAATGCTAGATGCTATGGAATGCACAGCATGGACACAAAATGACCAGTGTGACATTGACTTAAAGTTGTAGGATTTGTGGACAGGCAGCCTCTGAAAATGAAGCTGCTACTCATACTGTTTGGCTACTTACGTCCTACCTTCCCATAAAATGTCCAAGGCAGCAGGCAAGCAATTAAAAGAACATATTATAATAAAATATTTCCATAAAAATCCCACAAGCCTGCAGTTGAAAATGAGCCATGCTTAGATCCCTCTACAATTCAGGAGATGCAAGTTAGTTGTAATGAACTCGTCCTCTTGATTTGAATGGGACTTGAGAAGAAGCATGACTTACATTCTCTGGGCTGGGGCCAATATGTTAGATTTTTTACGTTATTATAAACATAAAATTGAATGGCTTTCACTGATGGATCCAGATGGCCATTTATCCTCATAAACAGATGCCTGGAACCCCTGGAGAGAGTAGTGGGATGTGCGAAGAGAGAACTGCAGAAGAAAAAAAACCTGGAGTGGGGAGAGGTTAGGTTCTCCCCACCCCCTCTCTTGAATGCCCCAATGTCTTCTTTACAGAATGCCCAATGTCTTCTTTACTGTCGTCCTCTATCTGGAGGGCTACAAGAGGACCATTCTCTGTTTGAAAGCATCTTCTATTTGAAGAGCTGTCCTGTCTAATTCTAGGTTAAAAGTAATAAACCATAAGGACTGTTGCCCATCAAGAGTTAGCTCCTAGATAGCAAGGTTAGGGATGAATGGATTATATAAAACCTGTTCTGTCTGCTTTTCATGGATTGTCACACACCTTTCATTCTGTCCACTCATTCATGGAATCGGATTATTTTTTAATTTCTGAATTTGCGCAAATCTGCATTTGCGCAAATCCGCACTTGCGAAAAATATGCAAATCCCCCGAAATGTTCATTTTTCTGCTTTAGCCTATGGGGGAAATGTGCATTTTCAGTTGGGTTTTTTATTTTGCATATTTTCTATTAGTAAATCTGCGCAAAATTCAGGAAACTTAGAAAAACGGTCTGCAAGCCTGCAGAATCTACCCGATTGGGGGAAAGCCGGTCAGCTGCAGAATCCATGGGTCAGATTCATAAAAATCCAAACTTATTTGATTCCATTGCGGAGTTCTCCAACATCCCTAAGCAAGCTGAATAGGTAGGCACTCAGGCTATCTAGTCACAGTCTTGGACAGTATAGTGTCAATGAATTTCTATTTAAATTATAATAATTATTTCTACATTTCTATGTATACATAGAAATTAGCACATACAAATTGCTGCCCTCTTTTCTCCTCTTTTTTGGGTGATTTGTAAGTGGTGACCCTGCCCCTCTTCCACTGTTTGTCTACTAAAGAAAACCCTACCCTTGAAGCGACTTTCCTGTATTATAAAATAAGCTACCGGGTTTAAATATGCACATGTGTCTAATGTTTAGTTAAGCTCTGAGCTCTTCATGAAGTGGTTCCTCCTGCTTGAGTCCCTACTGAACAGCCTTCCTGCCTCCAGGCTGTCAGCAAAGTAGCATGAAGCAAACTGGTCAGCCTGTTCTTCATGATAAGAAAGCACCCTACCTATTCTATAAGCCACTACGAAGCGACACAACAAGTGAGTAATGCAGGCTGCTTAAGTCAAGATGTACCAGGTGCTTGACAGCTTGCAGAAGACCCCTTTATTCCTTATACTGAGGTGTGTTCAGCCTGCATCAGCCACTTCACAGTCATGATTCACCATGAGCTAGAAACCACTGCACAGCTGACATTTACGACACAGCTTTTTTTCTTCTTCAATTGAGGGCCAAAATCCACATTTGTGACCAAAAACAAGACTGTCTCCAAAGGACATGTGAAACATATGACACCAGGCCATCTGTGCATTGGTACGTTCAAGAAAAACCGGAAAAATATTTGGAAATTATAATGTTTCATTGTGAAGTCTACACAATTTGGGAGGAAAGGAAAACATACATACACACACATCAGCATTAATTCCAGTTTCCTCATTCAGAAAACGGAACAAAAAATGACCATGTTTGCAAGTTGCAATGCCCCTATCAGGCCAATAGGGGCATGCAATCCAAAGTGAAGCCTCCAGTTGATTGAGTTCAATGACACTTCCTTTCTAAGTGAGAATTCTACACAGTTACACATTACCTAGCCCCATTGAAGTCATTGAGATTTAAGCAGCCTAACTTTGCAGCGCTGCAGCCTTATTCTGCACCAAATTGTTTAACTATCAAGACACCTTCTTTCTTTCTTCATTATTTTATTTACATGTATATCCCACCTTTCCTCTAAGGAGATCCACGCCATCTACATGGTTCTCCCCCTGCCCAACTGTGACCTCACAAGAACCTTGCAAGGTAGTGTAGGCTGAGAGACGGTGACTAGCTGAAGGTCACCCAATGATCTTCATGACAGAGTGGGGACTTGGTCTCCCTGATCCTATTCTTACACTCTGACCTCTGCACCATATTGGTTCTCCTTGCATGGATTTAATAGCAGATACAACAGTGCCAACAAAATCTTCCTTATAATCCCTATTTTGTAGGCGCTACAAGGAATGTGAACTGGTTTCAGTGATGTGGCATTTAAAAACAACACAGGGTCATTTAGTTTAACAGGGCTGGGGGGATGTGATTAGATGCAATGCCTTTTACATTATATGTAAAATACGTTATCTAATATATATTCAATGTCGATACTTAAAAGAAACCAGGTGAAGCTTCTATATAAGCTTTTGCCATATACATTGCTGGCTTCAAAGTAAGAACAGTATGTAAAAATCCCAGACTTGCAACTTCAGAACTGCTAAACAGGATCTGCAATCCTTTAAATTAAGGATTTCTATATTGTTCTTTTGACATTGAAATTTATGGCACACCCTACAATTTTAAACATATGAGCGATTAACATCTAAATAGCATTTTCAAAACATTAATAAATCAAAATTACACCCAATAATAGTTTTCCTAAAACATGACACCATTCTGTCTTGTTCTATCCTAAAACCATTAAATATGTTTTAAGGTAATCATCTGAAAAAGAAAAGATGGAAAGCTCAAATGGAAAGCACAATGCATCCTTTTATTGAATGCAGCTTTGATTATACAGTCACGATTTTCTTGAGGTATTTTGATGATCAAGAATACTTTTTTTTTTAAAAAAAAAAATGCCTTGCACTTTTTTTTTCTGGTGAAGAAATTAACATATCGTTCTGTTTGAAGCTTGAAAAATGCTTTTAAGAGGAGAACAATCAAAGTTGTTCTTCTTGCTTGCACTTTATTTATTGCAAAAACACCTTCCCAAACATTATACTACTGAAATCTGCCTTTCAAAATTACCAGAATGTCAGAGAAATTCTTGCTTTACAGCATCTAAATGTTGTTTTCTTCAGAAGCCGAACCATATATTATCATCATCACTCTGCTTTGAATCTTTATTGGGGAGGGACAACACCCCCCATATAATGTTTGACTCTCTTACTTGTTCCGCGTATGGTAAGAAAGCAAGAAATCAGATCAAAAAGTGTGATGCTAACCTTCAGCGTTGTTGTGCTGAGCATTTCCTGATGACATCTTGTCAAAAACTGTTTTGCCACCTTTTGCTTCTGGGTCTTTCACAGGAATGATGGAATGGCTCCCAGGCTGGTTTTTAAATGCCGGTGATCGCAAATTTCTCTCAATTTCTACTTCCTGTTAGAAGACATTAAGGGGATGTGTATTAAAAGCTATCAGTAGGAAACAGATGTGGCTGTCTGGGGGAGGAGGATATGAAGAGGTGAGGGAAAGAGCAGTGGGGTTCCATTACATGATTGATGTTTTCCAATATGCTTCAGGGTAAATCTCTGTAATATTACAGAGGGTTACAAATGTACATTTGCAGTCGGTTTACATTTCAACACCTAGAGCAGCCATGGAACCGCTGCAGTTTTCATGTGGCATTCTTTTATGGGTTTCTCCCCCATCAGCACCACCTTTCCGGAAAGAAACACTGCACACAATGAAGGGTCACAGTAAAAAGGACCCATGGTGCATTTTTTTTTTTTTTTTTTTTTTTGCAAAGCCATGGGTGTGTTTTCAACTGCTATGTTGGAAAGTGGATGCATTTCCGTTCCAGGTTTTAATTGACTGTTAAACATTGGGTCTTCCAAATAGATTTCATTAATCTTCTCCACCAACCAACCCATTTCCCTTCCATCCATTTTATGTGGCAATCTTCATAAACAGAATCGTACCACCAAAAGACCACCCAGTAGTTCCAGGTTTTGGACATCCCTTGGGCAAGTCCCCCTAAATGGGCTTCAATGGGTCTACCTTCTCACCACCATTATCACCACCTGCTATTTTGTTCTTCATCCTGTTTCTCATCATTGCTACCACTTGCTTGACAGACACAGAGCCTGTGAACAAGCAGGCAGTGGCATCTACTGCTGCTTCTTCTCACTGCCACCCTTGTCTGAGCTAGAATGAGAGGCAGGTGAACAAGCAGGCTGCACTGGTAAAGAGGAAGAGCTAATCTAGGGGGAGATTTTGTCAGTAGGCCCTTTCCGAGATGTGGGCCCATGTCACGTGCCCAACCATGCCTACTCTTGACATCAGCCTTGAACCCACCGTTGAGTATCCCTCTTTTAAAAACAACACAAAACCAAGCATTAAGCACGAAGTTGGGTGATTCAAAGCCTACTTGATATGCTAGGCAGGACACAACAGGGAAACATACCGGGCTCTTTGCAAACAAATACTGTACACAAATCCTGGATGTTAAATAAGGAAGTGGAGTAGTTGCAGTTGCAAAAAAAAAAAAAAAAAAACACCTGATGAGATATTGCAAAGGACTAAGCTGTAAATGTTTCCTGTGGATTGAAAATATTGTATTCATCTATCGTGTAAAGAATAGGTATTTCCAAAGCAAGTACAAGCAAGTCATATACCTTCTGCTGTTTTACATGCTGAAATTAAAGCAGAATGAGCATAAAATATAACAGAGTATAGCTTCTAAAGCACATTTATCACAGTAACTTTTCTGTTAGTTAGTTCACAAGGCAGAGTTATTAACCAAAAGTAGGGTGACGATATGAAAAGGAGGACAGGGCTCCTGTATCTTTAACAGTTGCATAGAAAAGGGAATTTCAGCAGGTGTCATTTGTATATATGGAGAACCTGGTGAAATTTCCTCTTCAGCACACCAGTTAAAGTTGCAGGAGCTATACTAGAGTGACCAGATTTAAAAGAGGGCAGGGCACTTGCAGCTTTAACTGGTGTGATGAAGAGGAAATTTCACCAAGTTCTCCATATATACAAATGACACCTGCTGAAATTCCCTTTTCTATGCAACTGTTAAAGATACAGGAGCCCTGTCCTCCTTTTCCTATGGTCACCCTAACCAAAAGTATAGTTATGCATTGGTTGTACATGAAACATGAGTAATCCTTCCATTTTGGTAAAAGGCTTTTTCTGCCTTTTCTCTAAATTCTCTTCATCTTATATGGTTATAATAAGTACCGAGTAAGCACTGGATAATCAACAATATAATAGAACAGGCATCTCTAAAATCTTATCTTGAGAAGCCAGAGCTGTACCTGCAATGAAGAAGACAAAACCACAGGGCTAGAGAAATACAGCAAGTTTAGAATAAGGAATTATTCATGATCTATGTGATGGAAGCTTCAAACATCATTACATGTGGCCATATAGCATATCCAGGTATGCATATCCAGGTGATATAATTTTGGTTCGGTCTGAGCACACATATCCATGACAGAGGTGCAGGAGTCACAGTACCAGAATCAGAGACAAAAATAGTGCTTGTACAAGCAATGGGAAAGGCATGTCCTCCTTTGTTATATAAGCACCCTCATGAATCTGTGGTTTCCCTGTGGGTTTGTATGGCGTTGAGGACTCTGCATGTCCCTACAGCTCCTGGTTTATATTTGCCACCCCAATCCAAAACTACAGGAATGCACTGATGTGCACACAAAGTTTCTGCAGGTGTGGTGGAGGTTCCCGATCTATTTCAGCGGAGGCTGCCTGCATACGTACATACCAAAGAAAGTGTATCTTTGCGTTCCTCCATGTTTACCTCTCTCTCTCTCTCTCCTCCCCACCCTTAACATATACAGCAGCAACTTGGAAGCCACTTCAACTTCATCAGTGCTGCACTGAAAGGGAACATGAGTAAATTATGGAGAGATGGACAAATCTGTCATTTAAATTGAGTTCATCCCAAACTTTGAGTCTTTTTTTTTTTAAAAAAAAAAAAGTTCATTAGAAAATTTGTACGCATTTTGTGCATATTTTCCCTCAATACATGCATTTGTGTACACATTTGGGTTTGTTTGTTTGTTTGTTTGTTGGGGTGGGTTTTTTTCCGCAAGCACTTTTCCCAATATAATGCATTATTGTGGTCCGTCTTCCCCACCGCCTCCCGGATTATACACATTTTTTAATTGGACTTATTATTATTATTATTATTATTATTATTATTATTATTATTATTTATTTATATAGCACCATCAATGCACATGGTGCTGTACAGTGTAAAACAGTAAATAGCAAGGCCCTGCCGCATAGGCTTACAATCTAATAAAATCATAGTAAAACAATAAGGAGGGGAAGAGAATGCCAACAGGCACAGGGTAGGGTAAGCAGGCACAGGGTAGGGTAAAACTAACAGTATAAAGTCCGCACAACATCAAGTTTTAAAAGCTTTAGGAAAAAGAAAAGTTTTTAGTTGAGCTTTAAAAGCTGCGATTGAACTTGTAGTTCTCAAATGTTCTGGAAGAGCGTTCCAGGCGTAAGGGGCAGCAGAAGAAAATGGACGAAGCCGAGCAAGGGAAGTAGAGGCCCTTGGGCAGGCGAGAAACATGGCATCAGAGGAGCGAAGAGCACGAGCAGGGCAATAGTGTGAGATGAGAGATGAGAGATAGGAAGGAGCTAGACCGTGAAAAGCTTTGAAGGTTAACAGGAGAAGTTTATATTGGATTCTGGAGTTTGCCATTTTGAGTAAACAGAGCAAAAGAGCTTTGTTCCTCCTTTCTGCTTTGGCATGAGGTTAAAGTACTTGTACCAGACAAGAGAGAAGGCTGGGTGTGGCACTTACACACCTTCTTTTCTGGTAATGGCACATTATGCTCCAGTGTGCACAGACCTACATGCAAATGGAGGAGGCGGGTTACAGAGCTCCGTTGAGCCCTCTGCTGATCCCTTCACACATGAACATGGCAAAGGATGGCCTGCAAACGCAAATGCAAGTTCAGGAATTTGTGAACATGGTCAGAGAGCATGCGCTCCGAATCGCATTTGCATTCGAAATTGCGAATGTGATATGATTGATTTGAGAACTGAAACAAAATTCTCATACATTCCTAGAATGGTGTGAGGCCCTTTTTAAAGTCAAAAAAGCAAGAAAAATCCTAAGCTACCCCTTGAAGTCATGGAAAGTGGCCCTGAAAAATTAAAGGAAATGTCTTTTCCCCTGCCAAAAGCAGCTGTGTATTGAACCCATTTTCACCCGGGGAGGGAACTTAGTTTTCAGAAAACATAGGAGAGAATTTCAGCACAGCACTATTTCAAACTAAGTAGCTTCAGACAGCTTTTATGGCTGTAAATGGTTCCATTCCAATCTTATGTTGTGGGAGGGACCCATGCAATTTCTCCACCATTCCACACAGAGTCATTTTGAAGACGGTTACTAATGTACTAAGTATAGCCTTAGTAGTTCGGATCAAAGGCCTTTATTAACAGGCTATCCTGTCTCTGAAAGTGGCAATTTCTGGATACGTTAAAGCAACTGCTTAAGAGCCCAGGCTGCTAATAGCGTACACTCATCCTCTACTCTTATCAATCACGCACAGCTTCCTCCTGGTGTTCAGTGGTTTCATGCTCAGGAAAACCAACTTCAGCGTTCCTATCTTCCATGAATTTGCCTCGTTCTGACCCCAGTTACATCGTGTCAGGGACATTGGGGCTTAATCATGCCTGAGTGTGGAAGTCATGAGCAATGCTTTGGGAGCTTTACTTCTAATCTTCATCTCAGAAGTCTGGGAATAGTTTAGAATCACACAGCAGTGAGGGAAAAGTATGCTTCATTCACACAAAGGAACTCTAGCATTTACTATTTCAAATTCCAAAGCTGAGCTCTGTCATTTGAAGCAAGTTCCTGTGCGATGTAAGGCCTAGGAATGGTTTGCATTTGGTTTGCATTTTAATGGATTTTGAGAAAGTTGTGCCTTTTTCCAGTGCACATTTTGCGAATGCTTCAGGAACTTGTGGACATTTTCAGAGAGCATGCGCTCCCAATTGCATTTGCGTTCGAGGTTGGGAATGCATTCAAAATTTGCATCCAAAAATGTGTATATTAAGGAAGTGTACATACTCATGTAATTAGTGAAAATAGCGTCCACAAATGTATTATATAGGGGAAATTGCTTACAAAAATGCATATATTTGGAAAAATTGCTAACAAAAAGGCATCGTTTCATAAAAGTTATGAAAATGTAAAAAGCTATCATGCAGACTTTTATTTTTTAAACTCCTCCCCCCCAACTAATTTGGAAACAGGATGAAACAAATTTGAGATTGGAAAATGGAAAACTGTGAGAAATTGAAACTGGCAGATTCATCCATCACTAACAAGGCCTGCTAGGGAGGGGATTTTTCACACCTGACAGAAACGTTTTGCCTACATTGAAGAGTTGGGTTTTTTGTTTGTTTGTTTGTTTAATAAACCAAACCCAATATTCACTTCCCTTGCATAATTTCTCCAGGCATTTAGGGGTTCAAGCTGGAAATGTTTCTGGACTGGACTTTGTAACATTACAATCTAGTTTTTGTTTGTTCAGTTGTATTTCCAGAATACGTAAACCATTTTAAACACTGGCAAAAATGTATTATTTTTAAAGGACTCGCTTGTTGTTGATGATGTTTCTACTTTTCACAGAGATGCTCCTGAGGGAAGGTTTTTCTCCTTCTCATGAAAGAAGAAAAATTAAAAATATTTTTTTAAAAAATTCTTTTTCTGGTGTAAAGTAAGAGTTTATTTTCTGTGTTAAAGAGGTATTTATTTCCTGTGTTATTATTATTATTATTATTATTTATTTATATAGCACCATCAATGTACATGGTGCTGTACAGAGTAAAACAGTAAATAGCAAGACTCTGCCGCATAGGCTTACAAGTTCACTTGGATGCTTCTGCAAGGAGCTGAACAATTTTTAAAAAAATAAATAATCCATAGTATCAGAGCTGAATTTCAGGGTTGCTCCTTTGAGCCTCTTTTGCAATATTTATGCACGTGTGATAGTTCACATAACTATGCATTGATACTCACTGAAATACACAGATCAATCGTATAGAAGCAAAACCAAACTTTTATCAGCTATAACACCGTGATTCTATTGACCCTAGTTTAAACTCCTTTCATACAACATGCTATGTAGATTCAATCCTCATTGGAAGTGGGGTGGGGAAAGATCATTTCACCTGGTCCTACCTCTGACCTATGTATGTTCATTCTACTGTTTGTGCATACTGTCTGTGCAGAAGTTTACACAAAGTACAAACAGAGGCTTAGAACATGTGATCTCAGTCCCTAAGAAAGCAAGGTCCTCAGTAGCCTATGGGCATGGCTATGGGGGAGGATCTTGCAATTTTCTGATCATGAGCTCCGCCCCCTCAGTCCACACATGGCTGCACGACATCCTGGGCATCGCGCCCATCATGGCGGCCATTTTTTTAAAAAAGAAAGAAGAGCTGGAGCGCACGAGGGCTCCAGCGAAAATAAAAAGGTAAAAAAATAATGATCCCATTCCCCTCCCCACCTCCGATGGGCACGGAGCACCTGAGGAGCTCCGTGCCTGGTTTCCGGCTCCTTGCATTTATTCATGAGGAGCAGAGACAAAACCGGGATGGCCGCCCACACCTCCTGCGGTCTCAGGACGATCCCAAGACTATGGGAAAAGTCAGGACTAAAGCCGTCCCGGTTATCCCGGGGAAATGCAGGGATCTTCCCTCCCTGCCCCGGGATCCCCTGTGCATCATGTGGATGCACAGGGATGATCTTGGGGCGATCCCCGGGATAACAACTGGTGTAGACATGCCCTATGTGTGTCCAGTTTCTACATGCCTATAGGGTCTGTTCGAGAGTAGGCTGAACGTAGGTAATTTGGGATGGGTCAGGTGGGTGCAATTCTCCTCCACAAGCTATATCACCTGAATGAAGCTCTAATACTATGGCCTTAGCTAGACCTAAGTTATCCCAGGATCGTCCCGGGGTCATCCCTGCTCATGTAAATGACACACAGGATATCCCGGGAGCAGGCAGGGACGACCCGGGGACAATCCCATGATAAACCTTAGGTCTAGCTAAGGCCTATGTCATCTATGCATAGATGCTTTCTGTTTTCTGTTTTCATTAAAGAGTTTTTATTATCCCTCCATCATATTCTTAGATGTGCTAACCTTTCCCTAAGCTCCATTAATAACAGGCTTTTCATGAATTATTATAATTGTTTATTATTCATGAAGAAACAACCAGTTTCATTATTTGATATCCATGGAGATGGAATATTCCGAGTAGCTTTGTTGATCCCTGCTTTTATATTTATCATATTTATTAAAATAGATACTGCTACATTCCTTGTTCAGAGACAAATGAAATCCATTGACACTACAATTCTTGTGTGAAGTTGAAGGGCTGATGCTCTTCTAAGTGAACTGGATGTGAAAGATTGACACTGGGGCTGAATATGATTGCCTCCTTTTTTTCTTTTTTCTTTCAATCCATGGAAAAAGTATTAATGAATTAAGGCTACAATCCTATGGTCCAGGGGGCGGGGGTGGCTGTTTTTTAAACAGTTTAAAAAATACAGTTCCAAAACAGGAAAAAAGAAAACGTCACACCAAACCACACTGCAGGTGCAAGCCTGGCAGGGCATAGGATAAGGTAGTTCCTCCACGTCCATTTCTTCCTCTCCCACTGGTATGACAACTCTGACTGCCTATGATACTACGGTGAAGAGTGGGGGTGGTGGATACCAGGGGGATCTCCCTCTCTGAAAGCAAAGAGAAAGAGAAGACCACAGCTGGAGAGGGAGATCTTTGACCCCATAAGTCTGTTCAGCTGTGATTCTATGCACACTTACCTGGGAATAGCTCCACTGCGTGTAATCATGGGACCTATTTCTGAGGAAACATTAGAGTGACCATATGAAAAGGAGGACAGGGCTTCTGTATCTTTAACAGTTGCATTGAAAAAGGAATTTCAGCAAGTGTCATTTGTAGGCATGCAGCACCTGGTGAAATTCCCTTCCTTATCACAACAGTTAAAGCTGCAGGAGCCCTGTCCTCTTTTGTATCTGTTCACTCTACAAAAGAGGGCAGGGCTCCTACAGCTTTAACTGTTGTGATGAGGAAGGGAATGTCATCAGGCGCAGCATGCATATAAATGACACCTGCTGAAATTCCCTTTTGTCTACAACCATTAAAGAAACAGGAGCCCTCTCCTCCTTTCCATATGGTCCCCCTAGGAGACATGCACAGCATTAAAGCTGCACTTCTGTGCACCACTGAATACAGCTGAAGACAGAATGCACGATTATTTGCAAGGAAATTTTGGTATAATCAAATGAGGTTTTTAAAGAAAAATGAAAAAAGCCGACGGAGGAGAGTAACCAAAGTGAGTACCCCAAGAAGAGAAAAAAGTTCCAAGGATGCAAGATTAAATTTTACTAAGAAAAAGCTTAGCTGTTAATAAATTTAATCTCGCACACTGAGAACTTGTTTCTCTTCTTGGGGTACCAAAGGAGGTTATTGCCAGGTAGGTGTGCATAGGACTGGAGTCTTAGAGCTTCATCCCACATACCTGTTTCCCTTGAATTATCCCCTACAGCACTAAGCTGTCACCATTGTTGTTGTTGCTACCAGGTGGCTAGATCTTTGCATACCAGGAAATGGGTTTAAGGGGGGAAATGTAAACAAATCATAAAAAATCAACAGATGACCCAATCTTATTCAAATTTGGTATACTTAAAGTTCTCCTTAATATCTATTACTGTGCCAATTTTGATGTCTTTATCTTTAAAGCTTACGCAGATGTAAGCATTTGTTTAATTTTTCTTCAAATCCTGCTCCTGCGCCCCAGTGGCCGCTCGGAAAACAACAAATGATATGCTCGAAAACTAGTAGCAAAATATTGCACTTCTTTTGGTTAAGAAGCACATTTACAGCAGGATGCATGGGAGTACTTCACAATAAAAGCAGATTATAAACTGGAAAACTTTGGAGACCTTTGAATACAATTCGCAGTGATTGCACAGTATAACGGTGGTGTGATAAAGCTCTTAGGCATAAGATTGCATGGCAATGCAGGGACCATAGCTTAATGGTAGCACACTTGCTTTGAATGCAGAAAGTCTCAGATACAGTTCCCAGCATCCTCAGCTAAAAGGACCATATAGCAAGTGATGGGAAAGGTCTCAGGAGAGCTGCCACCATAATATAGAACACAGGACAAGATGGACAAAACATCTAACTTTGTGACAACTTCCTGCCCTGGTCCAGGTTATCTAAAAGACCATATTCTCCCATATGAGCCTGCCTGTGCTCTGAGGTCTTCAGGGGAGGCCTTTCTCGCTTCCACCATCATCTCAGGCATGCTTGATGTATAGGCAGGACAGGGCCTTCTCAGTGGCTGTTCTAAGGCTCTGGAACTCCCTTCCCAGGGATGCTAGGCTGGCTCGCTTCTTCTTCATAGGCGTGCACAGCACATCTCATTAGGGTGTGCACCCAGGGAATTCTATGTTTTATTTTTTAAAAGGTGAACATTTATTGAATATTCAATCATAAAGGACATTGTTTTTATTCATTTATTTTTTAAACAATGTAGACACTGATGCCCTACTCCATGTACAACTTGCCTGACCGCAGGGAGGTAATCCCATTACACCACTTTTAAAATCTCTTCACTTGCTGCCGATTAGTTTCCGGGCGAAGTATAAAGTGTTGGTTATCACCTTTTAAGCCCTACATGGTTTGGGTCCAAGCTACCTGCGGGATCGCCTTCTCCTGTACAATCAGCCCCCACACTCAGGTCCTCTGGGAAGAACTTCCTTCAGCCTGCCAAAACCAGGCTGATAGGCATTACCCAGAGGACCTTTTCCTCTGCTGCTCCCAGACTGTGGAATGGCCTGCCGAAGGAGATTCATCAACTTAACAGTCTTTTAGCATTTAAGAAAGCTATAAAGACTGATCTCTTCCAGCAGGCCTATCCAGTGGAATTTTAGGATGCTTTTAGGATGCTTTTAGGATGTTTTTAGGAAGTTTTAACAAGGTATATTGTGTTTTGATTAATATTTTATGTATTTTATACTTGCTGTTGTTCCCTGCCTCAATCAGGATGGAGAGGCGGGTTAGAAATAAATTATTATTATTATTATTATTATTATTATTATTATTATTATTATTTCCTTCTTAATGGGATTTAAAGCCAATTTTTCTCTTCTGTCCCACTTCTTCTCTCTCAACAACTATCATGGAGAAGATGTAGCAGATTTATTCTCTGTAGTTCCAGAGGGTAGGACTAGAGCCCAGTGGTGGAAATTGCAGGGAAACAGATTATGGCTAAATGTGAGGAGAAACCATAAGAACTGTTTGACAGTGGAGCAGACTGACTCAGGAGGTCATGGGCTCCCCTTTGCTGGAACTATTTCAGCAGACTCAGGACAGTGATCTATTAGGGATGCTGTACTTGTATCCTGCAGGGCAGATCTTGCATCAAACGAGGCGCTTGACTAGATAGCCTCCAAGTTGCCTTCCAACTCTGATTCTCGGACTCCCTGCAGCCTTCTCCAACCTGGGTCACTCCAGATGTTTTGGCCTACAGTTCTCAATCTCCCTGGCCATTAGCCATGCTAGCTGGCTGGGGCTGATTGAAATTGTAGTCTAAACATCTGAAGGGACCTAGGGGAGGAAAAGCTGCTCTAGACTCTTAAGAAGTAACTTTTAGAAGGTAAGTTTTCACTAGGCAAAATGTCACTGTGGGAGAAAAAAATACAACGTGAAACCTGCAATCCATCTTTTAATTGGAACAGCCTTAATCTGCTTTATTCAGGAGATGTCCCCCAGAGATTTCATTTAGTCACATTACTACCTGAAGGGATACCTTCTACCTTAGGACATAAAATCTGGCATTGGCTTCAACTTAATGAGAGAGCCGTGAGTCAATGAGTTAAGCTGCCAAACTAGTATTTCATTCTGAATGCTTGCGCTGAGGGAAAGTTGCAAAGCAGAAGTTTGAATAAGGATAGCGAGGATTATTTTTATTCTTTCTGAATGGATTTTATGTTAAGCTCCGTATAGTTCTGTGCCCAATGAAAGGCTGTCTTCTTTAAATAGAAGCAGTCACTTAATCTAACCAAGATTCATTAGGAAGTCCCTGTTAAGCAGATACTCCAAGCTCATTGCTGGATAGATATTGCACTATTTTAAATGTTTAAAGATTGGATTTTTTTAGTTGCAGATGCTCTCTTTCCCGCACCCCACAGTGAAAGAATGGCTTTGTAAAAAAAAACAATTTTTAAAATCTTTTGATATTTGTTGGCTATTCAGTGTCTTATGGACAATTTTTAAAAATGAAGTATCCAAGTGCCATATGTCAAGAAATATGTCGTCATTATATTCGGAATATGCCAGAGATAAAGCCTCCCCATTTCACTAGCTTTCTCAATAGTTACACTTCATTTAGATAGTGGTTTTTCTGCTTGTTATCTAACACTGTGCTGATCTAGAGGTCAGTAAGCCAGAACATGCGAGGCTTAAAATAGAAGGAAATGCTTTATCAAATTACTGTTATCTTTTTTCCTGTGCACAGCTGGGGAGAGGAGGAAGAAGAGGAGAGAAGCAGGTGACAGAATATTGACTAGTGTATAACACTGTCCCAATGGTACAAAATGTAATCCTGTCTAAATTGCTTCTAATAAGAGACAAGCAGAGTTAAGCATTCTCAAGTCCCATTCATTTCAATGGGAATATTTACATACTTTCATGTGTAGTGTTCATGGAAATGTGGAGTAGAAACTGGAATTAAGCCCCCTTCTGGCTTAGCCGGGTTCCTTATAGTTATCGGCTGCAACACAGAGCAGGCTGTTACTGTTAGGCAGAATGGAAAGATTACCTCAGGATGCTGATTTTGGGTGTCATGAAAAGGGAGCAAATTATTAGTTTTGTATTTAATTATTATTGTACTATTTATTGTTAGTGAGGGACAGAGGCCCTTGTGGTATTTCCTGCCTCGGGTTTCAAAACGTTGAAAAGGAGCAGGATGGTGGAGGAGTGGCGTGTGTGTGTGTATTTAACTACATGATCTAAGGTGGCTTTTTTTCCCATATGGAGCCTCCCTCTTTTCTTTCTCTCTCCCCCCACCCCCAGTTAGGCAGGATCTATACTGGGTTTTGTTACCTGTGGTTTTGCAACCCACAATCCACACTAAGCCCCTTTCCTTGGTGGTCAAAGTGGGATTGTGCATCCGCATGAAGAGGGCAGTCCATGGCAGAATGTGTCCAGGTGTCATTTCCCCATTCCTCCACTTGCCCCTCCCCCTTCTCTGTACCCCGCCCACAATGCCTTTTCTCCATTCTGGGCATGTGTGTTGGTGAGTGTAATTTGCTTTTCTAAAAAATAAAATAAAAGTATTTGAAAGACATACCATTTTTCTTTTAAAAAATGTTTTTTACTGGAAGTGCAGTATTTTGGAATTCCTTAGTGTAGCAACATGGAATTTCTCAATTCCAGGTCTCCTCCATCTGCTAACTTCCTGCTCAGTTTCCCCAACAAATGCGGCTGCTAGAAAGGGGATCTACTGGTGGGTGGGTGAGAGCAGACTGAGCAAATTCCCCTCTTCCCCCCCTCCCCATCACAAAGTTGTTTCACACATTTTTAAAATAATAATAATATTTTTTGTATAGTCCTTGTGCAATTCTGTTACTTTGGAATACCACTAACATGCATTTATATTTGTTTTATTTAAACTACAAAGTTAAGCAAGCAATCTCAGTACTGCGTGCCAAGAGTAAAACAGCAAAGGAAACAAATGATCAAGCAGCTGCTAATGCTGTTTTGAAGAGCTCAAAGGAGATTGCACCAGTTTCCTTTTTAAAGGACTGAGCAGGTTCCTCTCTCCCTCAAAGCCTTGGTCCCCTCCACCACCACTACTTCACCAGCAGCAGCGCAAAACTGTCTCACACAGTTCAAAATGTTAACAGTTTTATTTCTAGTACTTGCGCAAATCTGTTCTTCTGGAATACCACTAACATACATTAACAAAAAAGAAAAGAAAAAAGCACCGAAGCAAACCACAGAGACAAGCAGGCAATGTCAGTTCTGTCACTAAAAACACTGTGTTCCTGGCATAAAGCCGCAAAAGAAACAATTAATTACGTGGCTGCTAATGCCGTTTTGAATAGCTGGAAGGAGCTGCAGGACATGGCTCTGCAACAGGAAATTCACAGCAAGCAATCAGGAAAGGAGGGCCATCACCAAAATGCCATCCACCTTCCCTAGGGACAACTCCTCCCACCCTGCTTTCATTCCACGTGTTACTGTCCACACCATCGACGAAAAGGCGGAGCTGTTCTGCTCTTTCCCTCCTGAACAGATTTTCCACATTAAACCCAAAGTCTGAAGAACTTCTAGGAAAACATGGGCAGATTACCAAAGGACAACAACAAAGTCCGGATCACTCATGAAATGTTAGTGAATGAACCATGGTAAGTCCTTGTTTGGAAAAGCCCCAGATCATATAGCCATTTCCAGTGTGAATAAGCCTACACTACCCTAAGGAGACAGAAATACAAATCAGTATGGTAAAAATCCTTAAGCTCTCTTTTCTCTCTCTCCAAAAAAGTGACATTTGATAAAGTGATAGCCTTTTCTTTGTTTTATATTTCGTGACCATACCACAACCTCAAGGTTTTTGTTTTTGTTCATTCTTTGGCTTTGTTTAGGTAAGGGGACTGGGGTGATGGGCTTCTAGGCTGCTGTGCCAGATCAAACACAGCAGTAGAGAAGAAATCCCAATGAACTCCATGGCTCAGTGAAATCTCTGTGAACTGATGTTTACTGCACTAGTAAACATGCTTAGGATTGCACTGTTGAGATGCTAAACTTCTGAGACAGGCACACACCGATTTTGCTAAGATAAAGGATTAGATGATCCTATCTTTCATTTATTAGAGAGGGTGGGTGGGAAGGAGGACTTTGCTTCATGGCCATTAGTCAGACTGACTTTGGCACCTCACGTTCTAATTCACAGCAGCAAACTGCTGAGTTAGAAAATGTGTTAAGAGTGATATGAGGTTCATATGACTTCTGGACAACCCAGAAAATGCCTCCCCTTCCACATACGCAGTAATGTACCATAAAATAAGAAATGAATGTAAATGGGCGTCACTGTTGGCTTGTAACGAGAGAGAGAGAGAGAGAAAAAGAGAGAGAAGAAAAGAAACCCTTTGCTTGCAAAAGTGGCAAGATAAAAATCTGTTCCCAACGTGGTTCACATTTGTTAATTAAAATATGATGGAAATTTATCCTGCTGCAATTTAGCTCACACTGAGCTCGGAATCATGTTGAGCATCTGCTGGAATGCTAAGGGCATTATTAAGATTGACTACAAGCTCCACAAATGGTCTATTACAGGGGAGAGCTAATAACACCTGCTGCATAAAAAGGGGGAAAGAGGAAGGCAAAATGGAGAGAAAGAGAGAGAGAGAGAGAGAGAAAAAAACTCCAGCACCCTTTCAGCCAATTCTCTGCAATGCACCATTTCACTTTGCTCCAACGTCTGAAAAAGCATTTGCCGGGGGGTGGGGGGAATTGCAGCTTTCTAGAACTTGTTCCCCATCTTTTCTCTCTCTGGCTCCCAGACACACCTGCCCTTTCAGTCATTGTAAATGGGTCAATATGTAGATTGGTAATTTAAGGGCACGGAACAGCTGATGTGTGCTGGAAGCAGTGATCAGAGGGGCTTCTAAAAATTACCTGTCGAATTAGCCTGTCGTCACATTAAGCGAAATGAATTATTAAGAGGCCTACCTTCGCAGCAAAAACTGTGCACTCTCGTTACAAATTCTGCTTCAAACTAGATATTAAATTGACAGCAATATTAAATTGACAGCATCCACCAATGTGGAAAGAGCTGTGCTACCCCCACTTAATATTCCAGTCTCTGGGTGAAACTGGAGACTGGCAGTGGTGATGGCTCTGGGCTGACGTGTTATCCTAGCATTATCCACAGCAAACATGTGCATGGCAGACATTTATCTATCTTGCTTGTTTATTTTCAGTTTTTATACCTCCCTTTCAATAAATATGCAAGTTGCTTTCAAAACATAAAGGCAATGTAGAATACTAAAAATAAAACGATCCATCTAAAAAGGACGGATAAAAAGTAAAAGGCAGAAGCAGCGTAAAAGGCAGCAGAAAGACGGCATCCTGCAATAGTTCACAGAATAAAACTGTCTTGGCTGCCTGTCTGAAAGTGAGCAGTGATGGAGCCAGGCAGGCCTACCTTGAAAGGCTGTTCTAGATCTTGCGTATCATCATCATCATCATCATCATCATCATCATCATCGAAAAGCCCGTATATTGGGTACCCACCCCACCATGATGGGGAACCTGAAGGAAAGCCTGAGAAGATGAACGATGTTGTCGGACAGGCTCACAGGTAAAAAAGCAATAATTGAGATATTCAGGTCCCAGACTGTTTAAGACACAGGCCTTAGCTAGGCCTACCGGTCTAGCAGGACGGAGGAGTGAAGATCTCACGATATTTTTATCATGAGATCTCCCCCTCTGTTCACACATGGCATGCGACAACCTCAGAGGGAAAGGCGCCATGCCCGCCATGTTTTTTTCTTAAAGGGGAAGGTGTGCTCGTGCGCAAAAGGTAAGTTTTTTTTCTTTTTTAAAAAACTATTTCCCCCCGGACCGCTCAGCCCAGGACCACGGAAAAACTGGGCTCAAAGGGTAGGGCAAGATCCTGGGGCAAGGGAGGGAATCATCCCTCCCTGATCCCGGGATCCCCTGTGTGTAGAGTGACCATATTTGGGAAACCAAAAAAGAGGACACCTAGTGTGTGTGTGTGGAAGCAGCTTTCTGAGCCCTGCAGAAAGTACGTTATTCCCCCGCCACCTTAAAGAACCCGATTGGAGTGGAGGAGGGGAAAGGATTTCATTCTGCACCACCACCATCCACTCCAATCGGGGCCTTTTCTATAATGTCCACGAATGACCCACTTTCCCCTTTAAGACCTCAATTGGAGCTCAGGGTGGGGGAATGATGTGCCTCAAGAAAGCATGTCATTCCCTCCTGCCATGCTAATGGCAGCCTTAAAGGGGAAGGTGTGTCATTCCAGGACATTATTGAAAATTATAGAAAATCCCCCCTGACACCATGGAAAGAACAAAAACCAGGACAAATCCGGGGAAATCCTGACAGTTGGTCACCCTACCTGTGTGTCATATGTGTCATTCACCCCATCTAGCTAAGGCCTTAGACAGCTGGGGAAAGTTCATGATGGAGGAACTGCCACTTCCAAGCCCTGCCTGCCTGGCTCACACATTGGTCAGGGTGGAAAGCATGTTTGTGTGGATTCTAGCTAATTTCTTTCCTATGCCAGAGGAATGAAAGGGCTTTGGATTCTCCATTGATTTGCCACTAGCATGTGCCTTTTGTGTATACCTCTCCCTGATATACTCATTTTGTGTCCCTTCCCCCTTCCCCAATATATACATTTTTGTGTGCATTTTATTATTTGTGAAGTGTGTTGCAAAATATGGGGGGAAATTCAGATATTGCCATATTATTGCATTCTGGCTTGTGTGTATGCTTTTGAAGTACACATTTGGTAACTTTATAATGTGAAAATGCAAAGCCAATGAATTTCGCTCCCATCCTAAGTTAATAAAGACTTATGAGGATGCACCTACCAAACAGGTGGTTCTGCAATTCATGAGATTTCACAGCAAGCTGCAAGAACTGCACTGAGAATGAGGGATTAATATTAAAGAACTGGATCTGCTAAATGATGAAGAAAAACTTCTAGATGAAATTATGCTATATGCGTAAAGCATGGAATCTTTACAAGCTAGACAGATGCATATGTACACACTATGGAATGTCGAATGTAGATGCGGTCACAATAGGGACACACTAGTGTCATTCACACTGTATATATTTGCTGCAGGAAACATCAAAGTAATAACAGTGTCCCAACAATAAGCACAACTGCCATGCATGGTGCGGAACTGCTCTTAGATTCTATACTCTCCTATTAAGTGCAGATTTAAGATATAAAATGGCATATCAACCATGCAATCATAGGGAAAGATAATTAAAAAAATAATTAGTGAAAGTTAAAAGTTAGCAGCTTTTAAATTTTATCTGAGTTCAATTAAATGTATAAGACAGCTTCCTATGTTTCTATCCCATATTCCCACATTTAAGTAGTTAAAAGGTAAGTGTGACAGAACATAGCTGACTTCTTTTTGTATTTAATTGGTTTTAGGATATTATGGGGTTAAATCGTTGTATGGGTGTTAGTTTCAGGCAAAGCTTAACATTTTAGAGGTCAAAAGTTTAGTTAGAATGTCAAACTCAGGAGATTTTGTTCAGGAAACAAGAAGGTTATGAGATTCAACAGAAGGTTAGATGAAGACAGACAGAGAGAGAGGGAGGGAGAGAGTTTAAACTTCGGAAATGGAAACTTAGGTCTCATCTACACCAAGCAGATATTCCACTATGAAAGTGGTATGAAAGCAATATATAAAATGCAGGAGCTACACTACTGCTTTATAGCGGTATTGATGTACACTGACAACTGTGGGGCCCATTGACACATACCACAAACCACTTTCATAGTGGAATATCCTGCTTGGTGTAGTTGTGTCATGGGCCCCAACAGTTGTCAATGCACTTCAGTACCACTATAAAGCAATAGTGTAGATCCTGCAGTGCACTTCAATACCACTGTAAAGCAGTAGCGTGGCTCCTGCCTTTTATACTGTATATTGCTTTCATGCCACTTTCATAGCGGAATATCCTGCTTGGTGTAGATGAGCCCTTAATTTGCAAAAAAAGGAACAACAACCTACTCTCCTGATTGGTTGGAATTAGAGAGAAATAATAATATTTTTAAGAATTAAAAGCCTAGGCAGAAAGGCAGAGGGACATAGAAACAGAGATAAGAAGAGAGTGAGGAAAAGTAGGAAGAAAAGAAACCCAGAGTCCTACAGGGAAAAAAAAGCTGCTGGAGCTGAAGAAGTAATTGAGGCCTTAACTAGACCAGGCTATATCCTGGGGCAAACCCCGGGATCATCCCTGTGCGTCCATACTACACACAAGGGATCCTGGGATCAGGGAGGGATCATCCCTCCCTTGCCCCAGGATACAGCCTCACCCTTTGGGCCCACTTTTTCCACCGTCTCGGGCCACCCAAGACCGCGGAGCATGTGGCCTGTTTCTGCGTGGAGCCGGGAGCTGCGCCCATCAGGGGTAGGGTGGGGGGAGCGGGGAAAGTAGGTGATTTTTTTTAAAAAAAAACCTTACCTTTGCACACAAGCGTTTGTGCGCTACATCTCCTTTAAGAAAATAACAAAAATGGCGGGCGCAATGCCTCTCTTCCTGAGGATGTTGCGCCTTACGTGTAAACAACAGCGAGATCTCGCATTAATCCCAACGCGAGGTCTCCCATCCTCTCCCCCGGACTTTCAGGTAGGTCTAGCTAAGGTCTGAGAGAGCTGGACCAATGCCAGCAAGATATTATTTGGATAAGGGATCTGGATAAAATAGGGACATAGTTAGGTTTGCTGGATAAATTTACTGCTGGTAGTTTTATTATGGATTCATGGCTTGTGTTACTTTTCTTACCCATTGATGGGCATTTTCAACGGGTATTAAAAGATTCTAACAGTAGTTGACATGCAGTGTTAAACTAGCCAATGATCAATTGTAAGTGTTACCGTCATATGAGAAGTCTTCTGTGCACTAGGTTCGTTCCAACCATAACGCAACTTCAGTTGATGATTAAATTGTCACTTTGGTAGATTCAGGATTATGCCACAATCTCACTTTTAAACTGGGGCTGAGGGTAAAGTGCAGAATCCCCCGGAATCATGGTGCCTGTGCAGGTTTGGCACTTAAGCATTGATGCTGGTTTCTAACAATTTGAAATATTTTATTTTCACCCCTGCTAAAAGTCATTAGGATGCAAGTGTAAAGACCTGCCCTCAATGAAATCAATTAAACCTTGCCCTAATTGATGTCAACAGAAAACATTGCCATTGATTTCACTGGGATTAGCATTTTACCGTGTTGAAAATTAGTGCCTCGAATTTTTTTTATTGCATAATTATTTGTCAGCACTGCCATTACAATCAGCTGGCAAATCCTCTATCAGCTCTATGATATTGCTGCAATATTGCCTCTGTCAGCTGGCAAAGTCATTTGTGGGTGTTTCATCTCAGGCATACTGTTATAAACTGAATAACTTTGGCATTATTATGGAGTCAGAATTAAAAAGTGCCCACCTATGAAAGAGTTTCCTTTCCTTTCACCATGTACTTGTACCCTGATTTCTCTTCAAAAGTGGATAAAAATATCATGCAAAATTAGCCTCCAGGAGCGGACCATTAAGATGGTCCGCTCTTGGAGGCTAATGGATCCGGATGGTTTCCAGAGGGCTTTGGGGAGTTTTCCAGCTGATAGGGCTGGCTCTCCTGTGGAAACTCTGATTGATCTGTGGAATGCAGAAATGATCCGGGTGGTTGACACGATTGCTCCTGAGCGCCCTCTCCTGTGTAGAGCTCATACAGCTCCATGGTATACCCCAGAGCTGAGAGTGATGAAACAAAATAGGAGACGGCTTGAGTGCATATGGAGATGAACTCCTAGCGGATGCAATCAAACACTGGTAAGTGCCTATGGTAAGTTGTATTCAGGGGCAGTGAGGGTAGAAAAAAACCAATATTTTGCTGCCACTATAGAAACATAGTGGAGCTTTGCAGAGTTGTCCGGGGGCTATTGCATGTTGGCCCCAAGGACACTGTAGAACCTTCTGAGGCCTGCTGTAATCTATTTGCTAGACACCTCCAGAATAAAATCTCCTACATCCACCAGGACTTGGACTACAGAGTTATAGCAGATGAATCAGAGGAGGTATCCAGAGCCCAGTCTTGTCCAGTTTTCATGGATGAGTTTCAGCTGATGCAACTTGAGGACATTGACAAGGTGCTTGGACAGGTTCACGCAACCACCTCCGTATTGGATCCTTGCCCCTCTTGGGTAATAAAAGTTAACAGGGATGGAACAGCCAGCTGGGCCAGGGAAGCGATTAATCCCTCTTTGCGAGAGGGAGAGGTCCTGGGCTGCCTGAAAGAGGCAGTAGAGGCCACTCCTGAAGAAATCTTCCCTGGACCCTGAAAATTTTAATAACTATAGGCCAGTAGCAAATGTTCCATTCCTGGGCAAGGTCCCTGAGCAGGTGGTTGCAAGTCAGCTCCAGGCACTCTTGGATGAGACCGATTATCTGGATCTATTTCAGTTGGGTTTCAGGCCTGGTTTTGGTATGGAAACAACCTTGGTCGCCCTGTATGATGACCTATGTCAGGAGAAAGTCAGGGGGAGTGTGGCTCTGTTGATTCTCCTTGATCTCTCAGTGACTTTCGATACCATCGACCATGGTATGCTTCTGGAACGACTGGCTGAGTTGGAAATGGGAGGTACTGCATTGCAGTGGTTCCGCTCCTACTTGGCTGGTTAGCTCCATGGATTCTCCAGTATGGGGTTCCACAGGGGTCAATCCTGTCCCCGATGTGGTTTACTATTTACATGAAACTTTTGGGTATGTTCATCCAGAGTTTTGGAGTGCATTGTCATCAGAACACTGAAGACATGCAGCTCTACTTCTCCTTCTAATCTTCATCAGGCGAGGCTGTGGATGTGCTGAACCTGTGCTTGGCTGCAACAGTGGACTGAATGAGAGCTAATAAACTGAAACTCAATCCAGACAAGACTGAGATGCTGTTAGTGGATGGTTCTGCTGACTGGATAGAGGGTGTTCAACCTGTTCTGGATGGGGTTGCACTCCCCCTGAAGGAGCAGGTTCGTAGCGTGGGGTTTCTCCTAGAAACATCTCTTTCACTTGAGGCCCAGGTGGCCTCGGTGGCACGGAGTGCCTTTTACCAGCTGCAGTTGGTGGCCCAGCTATGCCCCTATCTGGACAGGGATAACCTGGCTTCAGTTATCTACGCTCTGGTAACCTCCAAGTTAGATTTCTGCAACGTACTCTACGTGGGGCTGCCTTTGAAGATGGTTCGGAACCTGCAGTTTGTGCAAAATGAAGTGCCCAGATTGATAACCAGGACCAGAAGGTTCGAGCATATAAGACCGACTCTGGCTCACTTGTATTAGCTGCCTGTATGTTTCCGAGCCCAATTAAAGGCGACTGGTTTTAACCTATAAAGCCTTAAACGGCTTGGGACCATAATACCTGACGGAACACCTTTCCCGACATGAACCTACCCAAACACTACAATCAACATCTAAGGTCCTCCTCCGGGTGCCTACTCCAAGGGAAGCTCAGAGGGTGGCAACAAGGGAGAGGGCCTTCTCTGTGGTGGCCCCCCAACTGTGGAACAATCTCTCTGATGAGGCCCGCCTGGCTCCGACATTGTCTTCTTTTTGGCGCCAGGTCAAGACTTTTCTCTTCTCCCAGGCATTTAGCAATATGTAATGAGCCTGGGTCTGTTTTTTGGCTCATCAGTTGGAAAATTGTTATAGTGTAAGTGCATTTTGCATGTTTTTGTGGTTTTTAATTTTTGTATATTGTTTTTAAGTGTTTTTATCTTATGTGAACCGCCCAGAGAGCTTCGGCTATGGGGCGGTATACAAATGTAATAAATAAATAAATAAATAAATAAATAAATAAATAAATAAAAGGAGAAAATCAGGGCAGGAGGTGGGAATTGATAAAGTCTCTCACCACCACCACTACCACCACACCACTACTATTCCTGGTTCAGAAGTGTAGAATCCCTATAAGAGCCTATGCATAGGAAGTAATATGTGGCCTGGTTTTAGGTGCATATTGATCATGATAGAATACAAAAATTTGGGTCATGAAACAATCCCATAACCAAAAATCCATACTGTTTTTTGGGGGGTAAGTTAAATCTGTAGACTGGAAGTCATATACAATCAAAGGCATTAGTTTTCCTAAAAATAATCAACTGCATGCTCAGACACTCTTTTGGAGCAGCATGGGGAAAGGAAGCAACGGATTTTTCTGTATTAGTAAACAAAAGGGCCTACCCCACCATGGCACTGTAAATCTTCCCTCATAAAGCTTGGGGTGGACTCTGGGCTCAGTGGTGACCTCTAGGCTCTGGCAATCTCTCTCTGCTTTGGGTTGGACTCAAGGCCTTTAAAAAATAAATAAATCCTCCCCCAAAACCTTGGCTTTACACTGCTGATCTTTACATTATTGTGCCTGCCTCAGTTTCCATTTTGCGTACAATGCATTGTAGCAAAATATGGAGAGTGTTGTCCTATGGGTTGCTGTAGCAATCAGCTCTCTGCCCCACCAGCCTCAGTAGATACTAGCTGCCAAAGGATTAAGGTTTATCTTCTGTTTCCCTCCTTTTGGAAACAATGGAAAATATTTTTTTACAGGAGGACAAAGGGGAAACATTAAAGAAAAATGTCACAAACACACCTACACACACACCTTCTCCTTTGGCCAATGCGAGTGTAGCAGGGCATAGCAAGTGGTGGGAGCTCCACCATGGATTCTTCAATAGCCAACACCATAGGACCGTTCTTCCCATTGGTCAGTAGGTTAAACTTTTAGGCCAACTCATATTCAAACCATATAAGGTGTATTTAGATGTCACACTTTGTGTCCATTTGATGGTGTATACATGTAAAACAACAACAACAACAACAACAACAACAACAACATTCTCTTTGAGGACATGCCCTTCAAACAGCATTCCTAAATAAACCCAGGATTCCTGGATAGTCCATTGCAGTTCATGGAAACATGTTGCATGGATGACCCATTTCCCTACAAAAACCAACGTACACAAGGACAACCCTCTAAATCTAGCATTAAACATGTCAACCTTCATAGATGGGAAACAAAATCTACCACTCTAAGAGAAGCTTCCTTATCTGGAAAATCCCATTTTCTGCAGCCAGAGAACTGACAAATGCTTTATTAGTTAGAAGGAAAAACAGCACCACCATAGATGACACAATTGTACTTTTGCCTGCTGTATTTCAGGATTTATTTCTATACTTATTGATAGGGATAAGCAGTTTCAAAATGTGGTCATAAAGATTTATATAGATGGCTTAGAAACTGATATTCATAAATCCGATCAGTTGCCAAGTAAACATCCCCAAAAAGGCAGGTAAAAAGCCTCCTGCTTCTCCATTTCTGACTATGGGGCTAGAATTTAAAATTCAATCTAATGAACATAAAGCAGGACGTTTATTCAGTTCTACTTTCATATTTTCTTTGTTGAAATGTTTTATGTTGTCTGTCCCTCAAGCCCTTCATTATATATCTGATCTCAAAGCAAACAAGAGAGTTGTTAATAGAATATATGCTCTCAGATAACACTCAAAGATAGTGGTAGAATTATTTATAGATTTTTGTTCTGTGGCTGATAAAAAATGATAGCTTTGTTCAATGCAAATGGAAGGCTGTTTGTAGTTTTCAAGTTGTAAGTCATGCACTGGGCTGAGAAAATATAGGAAAGAAGTGAAGAATAAGCATTTAAAGAGGTCACGAATATGGTTGAGCTGTCTCATAGGCTCACCTGACCAAGGACTGCTCCTTTTACCAGATGGCCCCCTGAGCACTTCCTGAGCACTGAGGAGGAAGTGCCACATTGGTCAGATGCTCACAGACAGCACAAGATTTCCACTCTCTCATAAGAGTTTGGAACAAGTCTTCAGTAAAGCCTATGTAAGGCCTCACTTCGTGTGGCTTGGCCTTGGATGGTCAGGACTGGCAGTGCAATCCACACACACTCAAGTTTAGGATTACCCTAGGCATTAGCTGGTCACACAATTGAGAACTAGGATGGAAGTTTTTCATGTCTTCCAGACTGGCTACGGTAGGACAGGTTTCTCCTCAGGGGTATCATCTTAAGGACTTGTACCAGCAAGGGCGTGGGGAGACTCTGTGTGTGTGTGTGTGTGTGTGTGCTTAGGAGGGGGGCAATTAACCACACATAGTCCAGAATGGATTATAAATGGCTACCTTTTGATTGCTTACAGCGCACAGAGTTTTGGCGTGGCATAGAGCAGAGCTTTCCAAACTGTGTGTCAGCTGCAGTGTGTAGGTGTGTCGTGCGAACGTAACGAAAAACCTCTGAGTCTATGTGAAATAAGCAATACCAACTTGCATGCATTCTTACGCAGCAAAGGTGCCGATTAGTATGGTGCACTAGTATATTCCCCTTCCATCATATCTGTGTATGCACACCACGGTGGAGGGATCATACAGGTACTGCGCATGCGCAGTATGCATAATCGGGTCGAAACAGCTGAAGTGATGCGGCTGCACCTGAAGTGATGCATTCAAGAAATTCCATGGCTCTAGTTTTTTGATAGAACACCGTCTCAACCGCTGCTCGATCGCAGCTCGACAAAATTGGTTCAGTGTGAAAAGTCTTGGAAATGTATGTTATTATCTTGCAAATCATATATTTTTAAAAATATAAATGAAAGGTTTTCATGAGATATGTTGTGTCCCCATACATTTTGTTATTACAATTTATGTATGTGTCCGTATCTCTTATAAGGGGTTAGTTTAACCTCCGGTTTGCTAGTAAAACTGAATTACTGTGTCGTGAAATGATGCATGTCTAAAAAGTTGTCACCAACATGAAAAGTTTGGAAAGCTCTGGTATAGAGCATGGATCCCGTCATTGGGCAGCTTATCAGTTAGCACATACTGCACCCCAGCCCACATGTTGTGGCAATGTACATGAAGGAAAGATTTAGAGGAGGTCCCACCATGGCATGAATCAATCGTGTGGGTCCCTCCTGTGACCTGATCTGCAGCAGGCATGCAAGCTGGGCTGGACCCTTGCAGCACAACCCCCAGGATCCGTTATAGGCCCCTTTCTTTGTGGGAGTGCCCCCCACCCTAGTTCCCCCCTGAAATGGATCTTGCCTAATGCCTACAATGCCCAACATGATGCAGATGTGACAGAAACTACAGTGAAGTAATGTTCCACACAAAAACCTATTGCTATGGAATGGCAAAGCACCTCCCAATGGACAAAACACTGATCATGTCCATACCTATCAGTGACTAGTCATGATCCATGGTAAACCGCCCAGAGGGCTTCGGCTATAGAGCATTATATAAATGCAATAAATAAATAAATATAAATAAACATAACAAATTAGGGAGGTTGGTTTGTGGATGTCAGTCTAGGCACTCACCAGGGCCACGTGGAGGCCTTTCTTTTATGCTCTGGGGGCAGACCAGAAGGGAACTTCCTTTCCCAGGTCCACCACTCCAGCCCCAACCCACATTGCTGATTGGTCCCTGGGAGTGCTCCCAGCATGCCGCACACCTGCACAGCCCTTTGGACTAAACAGCTGCACAGCAGCAGGGGGATGTGGTCCACTCCTTCTCTCCATTCCCAGCACCCACACGATAGTGCAAAACAGGGTCCTTAGGTAAGTGGGGATCTGGGCTTGTATAGAAATCTGTCTTCAAAGACTAATGATGCCCCCTGATGCTCGAGCCCTGTGAGTGGTACCTGAAAGTCTGAGAAGCCCAGGATTGGACTCTGCTCATTGATGAAGCTCTGTCCTCATCAGATGGCCTTAGGCAAGCTGTTGTTTCTTAGTCTAACCCAGGGCTGTTGTCAAATTGTGGCCCTCTGGATATTTTGACCATTGGCTATGCTGGTTAGGGTTGATGGGAATTGTAGGCCAAAGCATCTGAGCCACAAGTTACCCACCCCTGACCTAACCTCCATCATGAGGTTGCTATGTACTTAAATCACCACCATTCGGGTTGCAGCTCCTTGAAAGAAGGGTGGCTCATCCCAGAATTGAAATCATCCTGGCACTGGAGGCTGGGGGCTCCAAGGTCAGTTGGGCTGAGAATCCGCTCTGGGTTTCAATCAGAACTCTAAAGGAGCTACCAAAGGTGCTAAACGGTTTATAGCAGTAGTGACAACAGGTGGGGCCCAGGGCACACTATGTATACAGTTTTCAAACCGTTTTCAAAGTGTCATGTCCTGCCTACTGTAGATCTGGCCCTGATATAGGCATAGCCTTTTTTGGAATTCTGCTGGACTTTGCCTTCGGAAACTGGAATAGTATAGCGCTCATTTAAGTGGAGCATGTAAAACCAAAGCACCACCACCACAAAACTGGTGGTGATTCAGATTTCTTGTAAAATGCTGCTCTTCTTTAATACAATGCAACCTTCTTTGGCCAACACAGAATACTTAAAATCCCTGCCCCCTTTTAGCTGTTCTTCATCTTGTCCATTCAACCAGTGCCAGTATGTTTCCCTCTTGTAAGTCCTTTCACATGCAGTTTATTGTGAACAGATGGCCAAAGGAAAAGGCCACACTGAGATGTTTGGGATGCCCCAAAATAGAAAAACAGGGATTAACATAGAAGCTTTGTCAATTATATGAGATAATGAAACAAAAACTGAGGGTTTTTTTAAAAAACAGGTAAGGATGATTCCTCAAACACTTTATAGTTACTGTGAGGGTTTGTAGGGCACTGCTCAGTTGTTTGGGTAATTTTAATATTCTTCTGGTTCATTTGCCATTCTAATATTTGGTACATGTCATTTTCAGATTATTGTACTTTGTGTTAGGAAAGTGAATATACTCAGGGTCCTATAGCGTCTTGATTAAGGAAGGGCTGCTTTGAACAGTGGCCTTAGTGTAAGAGCATCATAATCATTCTGGTATAGCCCCCTTGGAGTTCTGTTTGATGTTGCCACCTAGTGGCAAGCAAAAAGCTGTACGCTATGTCTGCTAACTTCCTGTTTCGTTTCGTTTCGTGTCCCTTAATCTAGGCAAAACTTGGGCATGGGTTTTTTGGACAGCTCGGGCAGTGCCTCTTCTGCTCTTTGGAACAAAAATACAGGGATGAAAACCGTTTCGCAGAAAAAGCACTGGAAGCCGTCATAGCCAGCGCATGTGTTTGAAGAGACAGGGTAGGCATATAGTTCTACATAAGGGATGACTAAAATGTGTGAAGTGATCATTTGTGTGGGGTGGAAGATGGCTGTGCGGGTAGGCTGACTGCCAAGTCTGCTCTGTACCATTCCATTGTGCAAATAGGTGCTGTCGAGCCACATCGCTAATTTAGATCAGCGGTGAACAGAAGGTTGTTGTTGTTGTTGTTATTTATTTATTTATTTATTTATTTGTATCCCGCCTTTTGCCCAATACTGGGCCTCAAATCGGCCAAGGTGTTTAGGATCTAGGTCTAGTTCTCTAGGTGTTTAGGACTTCAACTCTCAGAAGCCCCTGACAAAATGGGCAACAGTCAGGAATGCTAGGAATTGAAGTCCAAAACTTCTAGAGACCTACTTTCTGCCCGCCCATAATCTAGATTGTTCACTCACCAACTGGTTCCTCAGAGATCACTGACTGATCAAGGCAACCCTCTTCCTGTCATTACCTGTTGCTGGCAGAACACGAGAAATCATTGACTTTTTTGTTGGAGAAACACCATGCCACTGCATGCTAATTTGTTTGGAAGGTATTGCAACCAGAGTAGGCCAGTGGACCATTCTGCTAAGTTCACTTTCCCTTTGCAAAATCTGGGCCCCAATGCTTGGTAACTGGGCTCCGTTAACAGTGGGGCACCCTTCATCTTGAGGGAAGTGGTTGTAACAGACCAGGGACAGACAACCTGGTACCCTCCAGATGCTTAGGGCTATAACTCTTATAAGCCCCAGCCAGCATGGTCAATGGACAGAGATAATGGGACTTGTAGTCCAAAACATTCTTAGGGCACCAAGTTGCTAACCCTTACAAAAGACACACACACTCTGTGTGTGTGAATGTGTGTGTTTGTATATTTTTATAGGCATGTAAGATGGGTATTAGATGTCTAGTGCACTCAGTGTTAACATCCTTTCCCTCACAGTTCCTCCCTATCTATTTTATCCCACAATAAACAGCTCTGTTTATTAGCATCCTGGTGATTCTGAGTGGGGAACAATGACCTTCTAGGGCTCCCTATCCTGTTATCTAGATTCCCAGGTTTCTGGGTGGAGGCTTGATCCAAAGATGCCCAAAACCTGGCCTGTTGCTGACAGTGAGCTTGGCAGAAGAGTTACATCATAATTCTTTCATAACTGCACGGCAACAAGCAGTAGACTAGTTCCAAAGGAGTAGCTGTAAAAACAACAAATAGTATTCTGGCACATTAAGAATTTATATAGAGAGGGGGTGGGGAGTTGCATCAGCTTTTCTAGGCAAGAGCCCACTTTAATAGATACTTGGCATTTTTCTCTCTTTCCTTCTTTCAAGATCAAACAAATCTTTCTTAGTCAACTTGCATAGTCACTGTTGAAAAGGACTGTTGCATTACAACAAGCATCTCCACTTCAAAAATGGTACAAGGTCACAACCATCACCCTTACAACAACCCAGAACATTAAGAAAGGATGTTACAATTTAATGACATGCCAGTGTTTCAATATGAAAAGCCCCTTTCGTCCCATTCATCCCTAGTATGACAAGCAGCCCTCCGGTTATTTCTTTTATACAATGTAGAATACCTCTGGAAGAAGTTCAGATGGCAAACAATGAATTTGGGAAGGGAGGGAAATATGTTTTGATGGGGGCCACAGTAGATGTCTAGGAGCAAGGGAGAATACAATAACAAACCTATTAGCTCAGATGTGGAGAAAGAGCTACAGTAAATAGCAGGAAATTAAGGATTGTTTGAAAGCTGAAGGTGATTTCACTGAAATGTTGACATTTGAATGGTGAAAGCTTCTTAGGAAATGGAAATTACTGACTGTATGCTAAACCCAATGGCGTTGTCAAAAGACTGCATGTTATTTAGATATGCAGACATGATTCTTTTAATCTATTGGTAAGTCCTAGAAGGCATTTTGCACATATTAAAATAGTTTGTGCGTAATAACCATTGGCAATGCAAAATATGTGATAATTCAGTAACATAAAGAGACCTTTATAAAAGCGGAACATCAACTTGGTGTTGTTGTTTGCATATATGCATGCATAATTATGAAGCTATCTCTTGGAGTCCTTCTGACTTTCGCACCCAAAGTATTTCCAGTGATCTAATCTCAGCTGGCAGGGAAAGAGACCAGCCTCTGCCTGAGATTCTTGAGAGCAGGGTTTCAAGGTCCACTGCTATTCAAAGCTGTCCATATTAGGCTAGGTAGGCCTTGTACAATTTTGTAAGCCACAGAGCTAAATGCAGTCCATTAGTTTTGTATGGAAGTCCACTCACAATCTAATAAATCTCCCATTTTTGCTCGCTGCAAACATGAGGAGATTGGCAAGCACTGGACAGGCCATGAGATGTGTTGGGTGGGCTGCGTTTGACTCCGTAGTCACAAATTGTGCAGGTCTGGGGCCAGATGGACCACTGGTGTGACACCTTACATCAGCCTTCTTCAATAAACTTCCTGACTGTTAGAGCAGTACGACAATGGAACCAGTTACCTAGGGAGGTTGTGGGCTCTGCCACACTAGAGGCCTTCAAGAGGCAGCTGGACAACCATCTGTCAGGGATGCTTTAGGGTGGATTCCTGCATTGAGCAGGGGGTTGGACTCGATGGCTTTGTAGGCCCCTTCCAACTCTACTTTTCTATGATTCTATGAATATGGTCCTCTCCAGATGTTTTGAATTGCAACACCCGGCATTCCTGGCTGGAGCTGATGGGAGTCTGAAACATCTGGAGGGCACCAGGTTGGGGAAGGCTGCTTTACATCTATACCATACCCAGAAATAGCTTCCCATCCTTGTTAGGGCTCTGTAAGATCATTCATCATGCATGCTCTTTGGCCACAACTTCAGTTTAAACAGTCAGAATAAACCCACCTAACACTAACATCAATTTAGCAGCAGAGCAGCTCCCTGAAAAGGCTGTGTACAACCTTTTTCTTTAGAGGGTTTCAAGACAGGTACTTGGTAAGGTAAGGATCCCTTATGGATATCTGACCCCAGAACAAGCATTGAGCTATATCTGTAGTTTTCACACTGGCCTCATCTATACCTACTGCCCTTTCCCAAGGGAGGAGGGGTGGTTGCACATTTTCCCACTTGCGCAATCATTGCTCATGGGGGCACACATGAATGAAGTTTCCCGCAAGTAAAGGAGAGACATTGTGGGAGAACATGTGTCCCCAGACAGCACCTCCATATGTGGATGGGGAGAAATGGGTGAGCACATGCAGATGATGTGGCTACGGGGATTTTTTTTTTAATGAATTGGGAGGGATGAGGACACACACAAAATCACAGCTACGCATGGGGTGGAAAGGCGGTCCAGCGATTATGCAATGCTGCGCAGGGATTTGTTTTGTTTTTTTTAAAAAAATACACACGGTCGGCACCAAAACACTCTGATAACTCATCAAAAACTGTGCTGAAAATGGTGGGCGGTCCACTCCCGCACACCTCCGAAACTGCTGGACAGCGGGTTGGCTGTTTGCTAAGATGGGAGCTTGCTCCGAACAACAACAGCTTCACAAAGGGGTGGGCACACCAGCTGCAGATGTCAGGATTGTAGAGAGATAGCTGGAAGAACCGCTACAAAACCAGTCAGTGATATTCCTGAATAACTGAGGCGTCAACCCGAGATCACAGCAGAATCAGCTGTGTGTCATGTGGCCCAGTAGGGATGACATAGATATTTTCCTGGAATAAATGGCTGGTGTAGACATGGCCATAGTCTCCCAAGGAAAGTTGGGACTAGGCAGATACTTATTAGGGACTCTTAATTTGGAAGATCAGTAACTGCAGACAAGCATCCCTAAAAAGCAGCTTATATTTGTGAAAATAATCTTAAAAATACATTAACATTTGCAAAAAATATGCATATTAGGCAGAATTGCATACAGAAATGTGTGTATTAGGAGAAACGTGCAAAAATATTTATGCCAACTTTTTAATTAAAAATGTTCAGGTCTTTGGGGCAAACTGAAATTAAGATTGGAAAAATTCTCAAAGTTCGAGATGGATTGAATTTAAGACTGGGAAAATGAGAAACGACAATAAACAAAAATTGACAGATTTGTCCGTTCCTACCACAGAAGAGTGTTGGATACATTCTAGGATTCCTGGAGAGGTTGCCTTTAAAACACATCCCAGAATTCTCTGCAATGTGAAGGAGTCCATGATGAAGATATGGAGTTCCTCAACAGACAAACTGATGTGGAAAGAGTTCCCTAAGAGTAGCAAATTTGAGAACTACTAGATTAGATGACCCAGGAAATTAATTTTTCAGCCTTAAGATGGTGATGATGAGATTATCATCATCATCATCATCATCATCATCATCATCATCATCATCATCTTTTAAACTTAATGTAATAAATGCTTCTCAGAAAAATTAGGGGAGAAAAGTTGCAGGTTATTCAACCATAATGTAGGCATAACCTTTTACATTAAACATCTGTCCCTTCCATTTCCTCGCTGGCATGAGTTCAGATATTTTCTGCAGAGAGCTCTGCTTAATGAACACATACAAGGATTATTTAAATGATGGGTTTTAATTAGCTCTTTGAATGAGTTCTTAAAAGAGCAAGCATAAAAACCACTCAGTTGGGATGCCTTAACATATTTTAACAGAAACATATAATTGCTGCCCTATAAGCCAACCCTTAGCTGAATACAAATCTTAACACCGCTACAAGCCCAATTCATCAAAACAGTGGTTTGAGTTAAGTATGTGCATTCAAGATAGCTGTTTTTGTTTTTTAAATTTTTTGCAATAGGGCACATACTTTTGCTCAACAATCAAGTATTACACTTGGTAAAGACATGGATATTTTGATGTTCACTTTTTCTGCATTTTTTTTGATGCTTCAGAGCAACAAAGGTCTATCCAGTTCAATACTTTTTACCCAGCAGAGGAAAGCTAGGTGTACACACTCTCTGAAGATTTCTCCAATATCTGGTTACTGTAAACAAACTGCTATGCTTTTTCATGAATTTGTCTGGTTGGTTGGTTGGTTTGTAAAGATTCATTCAATGTACGATATCTGTATTTAGTTCCATAATATCTGGGCCTAAATACAGATATTATGGCTACAACAGCTGGCTTAATTCTTGTGTTATTTTGTTTCTTTCTCTTTCCCTGACCTCGTATTTGGTATCATCCAGCCTGATGAAGAGTCTTGGTGAACATGAAAGCTTGCAAAATGAGCTTTTATATACAAGGCGGTTAATCCACTGTACATTATTATTTATTTATTTTATTTGTGTATGTGTTGAATCATACCTATCTTTTGATTTAAAATGTTCCAAGCTAGCTTTACTTGCATGGATTTACAATCTCATAACATTATAAACAACATTATACAATACAAGCAGTAAATCCCACCCCCCAAATGACAGAGAAATGAGAGCACTCTAGCGACAAAACACCAGAATCATTGTACATTAAAAGCTGGGTGTCTAAAGCCTGGTGCCTAAAGCCAATCAAAATATGACCATGCGACAGAATCCAATAGGGTGTTTACACTCTCACCAATTCTCTTATGCCCTGCCAATTCTGTTGTGCAAGCAATCCTCACAGCTTGTGCGATAGCCATTTAGTGCTTCCAAGGCAACCCAAAATGAGTAGAAATGCAAGTTTCTGGAATGAAGCAGATTGATGGAGCTCACAAAAGGGAAATCCACCACTCTGCCCCTTTCTAAAAGAGTTTCCACTTGTTTCAGGGCTTCCTCTAGAAAGAACTAAATCTCCCTTGTGTACGCATTGGGTCCCACTTGCTCAACAGATTTGGTGGGACCCACCACATGTGGAAAGGAGCATAAGTGCCCCATTGGATTCTGCCCTGGCTCTGGAACACTCCCTCCAGAGTGCCACAATCTCTAGTGGCAACTTGGCCTTTATCTCTACTTATGCTCTGAAGGGGAGGGGGCACCTGGAAAAGGTCCTCTAATGAAGATCTTAATAACACATCAGGGTCATATAGGAGCAAGCAGTCATTAGATACTTGGGTCCTACTTGGACTTTGTAGGTTATATGTCTAATTTAATAACTCATGAGAACTGCTAAACCATAATGGCTGAGTGTGTGAGCTGGGATCTTCACTGGTTCGAATGTCAACTCAACCCCACTTTCAATAGGTGGCCTTAGGCAATCCACTATTATGGTGGCCTACTGTACTTTACAGAGGGCAGTCCTGGTTTTGAATGCCGTCAGAGGACTGTCTTCTGTTCTATTTGAAGACCTGCCCAGTCCAAATCCAGTTTAAAGTCAAAGAACCATAAGGAGGAAGTGCAGGATTGCTGAAGTTGCCCATCAACTGTTAGCACCAAGACAGCAGACTGCCTGCACACAAGTCACCTTGGTATGGTCTTACCTGCTATGGTGAGCTCCTATGGTATTTCAATTTGAATTATTATAGTTATTATTTCTAAATTTTCATTATATCTAATATCCATATGCAAATACCATGCAAATTGATGCCCTCATTTGTCCTCTTTTTTGGTGATATGTTTTCCATTTGGGGGGGCAATAAGTAAGTGGCCACCTTTTCCACTATTTTCTTAGCCACAATTTGTAATATGGGGATAACATTTGTAATATGGGGATAACTGGCTTACTTTACAATTCTTATTTATTTATTTATTGCATTTATATCCTACTTTTTTTCCCCCCGAAGGAGCCCAAGGCGGCGTACAAAATCCTCCTCCTCTCCATTGTATCCTCACAACAACAATCTTGTGAGGCAGATTGGGCTGAGAGTTCCGTGACTGGCCCAAAGTCACCCACGGAGCTTCCATGGCTGAGTAGGGACTCGAACCCAGATCTCCCGATTCCCAGTCCAACACTATAGCCCCAACACTACACTGGCTCTTGCAAGGATTACCGAAATCAGTGTCTGAAATGTCCAATATAAATGCTAAACCTTGTGGTGCATTCTCTTCCCCTTCTTATTGTTATATTATGATTTTATTAGAATGTAAGCCTATGCGGCAGGGTTTTGCTATTTCATTGTTTTACTCTGTACAGCACCATGTACACTGATGGTGCTGTATAAATAATAATAATAATAATAATAATAATAATAATAATAATAATTGTTGTGGTGGTGGTTGTCATTGACATCAGTATAAATATCTTTTCCATTATCCATTAAAAATATTTTTCTATAACGTTGGTGTTAATTATGAGCATTTCGCTGTTTCTAAGACTACTCAATGTTATTATCCACTAGGAGAGAAGCAGAGCAAAGCAGTGTCACCATGTGCACAGATGATCTTTAGCGCTGGAAAACCCAGGGATTTATAGCATGTTACTGCGAGTGCTTGGCAAAATTGTTGTCATGGCAATGTGATAAAACAAACCAATAAACCAATGCACAGAGTTCTCCATGCACTATTGGCTTGCGACCTGAATGCCTTTGTTCAAGGTGTCAACACCTACAAGTCAGTGTGAGGCATAGCTGCTATTCCAGATGGACCATAGACAAGGAAAAAGCAAGACAGCAAGAATATATCAGGTTCCTTTCATAACCAAAACCTACATGGTAATTTCAAACCTGAATGAATAGCTGAAGAAAAAGTACTTTTAAGTGGTGTAGCCTTTATTATTAAAAAGTTCTTTGTAATTAAGTTCCCACTAATTAAAACGTTTATAGCATTGGAGCCCTATCAAGCTTCCAACTTACTTGCCATCAATATTTTTAACTATGAACTGTCAGAGCTTACAACTCTATTCTCATTTAACTATATATAAAAGGGTATTGATTTCTCCCTCCTAGTACTCTGTACAATTAAATACATTAATGGGAAAGTTACATATTATAATGTGAAGAAAATTAGGTTCTGCATCAGTAGCAAAGTGCACTTGTGATACCACAAAGATCCTTCAAATGGCAGAATAATGAGATTTGCTTCACAAATACACTACATATATAATACGTATGCCATGAAAAACATTTGGAGCTTTTTGACTGGAAGCCTAGGCCTCTACAGAAGATGACTAGTTAACAAGATGCTAGCTGCAAAGGGTGGCTAGCAAATGCTCTTCAGGCACACAATGTGGCACAAAGCCTTCTTCAGCAGATCAGGGCTTGCCTGGGGGTGATGTGATGAGATAGATAGATAGATAGATAGATAGATAGATAGATAGATAGATAGATAGATAGATAGATAGATCTGATGACACTAGCAGAAGGCCATGGAGATGAGCATGACGAGAGAGCCAGAAGAACACAGGCCATGAGAAAGTAGAACAAGGCATTACTAAGGGGGTATAAGTGGCTTAAAACGTTGCTGAAGGTCTAAATATAATTGTACTCACCAGATGTGTTGCTGAACCTTTGTGAAGTCATTGATTAGGATTCATATGCTGTTCTGCTGAATTTACTATTGCTTTGCTGACACTACTGGATTGTTTTGCTGACATAACCAGAATGGGTTACATCAATATTGTAGGTTAGCATATGGCTGCCTTCCCCATAATCTAGTGCCTTCAAGATGTTTGGGGCAACAACTTCCATCATACCTGACCATTGGCCATGTTGGCTGGGACTGATAGGAGTTGTAATCCAGAACATCTGGAGGGCACCACATTAGGGAAGGCAAAGGGCACATTAAGTAACTGTCTGAGTAAGAACTATCAAACACAATTAACTTCAGTTATGTTTAATAAGCTTTTAAAGAATGACTCCCTGGTCAACTGCTCCCAAGGTGGTCTGCCTGTTCCATCACCAAAGGCTTGGCCTGAACCGATCAGGAAAGGTTTAGGACTCACTTCTACCTGAAGATCAGAGGTCTGGCCATCCCCCTTTGCTAAAGGTGTCAAGTTAGGTTGTAGTGAACAATTATTGCTTGGTAATACTACTTTAAAAAGCAAGGGATCCAAGGAAGATCTTGGAAATTACAGGCCCATTAGTTGTTCCGGTTAAATTGGTGGAAAGCATTATTAAAGATAAAGCTGTAAGCATATGGGGGGAAAAGCCCTGCTGAAAAAGAATCAGCATGACTAACATTTTAGAGTTCTTTGAGAGTGTCAATATACATGTGGACAGGGGTGATCTGATAGACATTGTGTGCTTGGACTTCCAAAAGGCTTTTGACAAAGTCTTTCACCACTCTTGAGCAAACTCAGTGATCATGGGATAAGAGGAGAGGTCCTCTTATAGATCAGCATGTGTAAGGTGATGCAGAAAGAGATTTTGGGGTTGTGGTGGACAGCTCAATGAAAATGTCAACCTAGCGTGTGGCAGCTGTAAAGAAGGCAAACTCCATGTTAGGCATTATAAGAAAAGCAATTAAGAATAAAACTGCTAGTATCATAGTGCCTTCATACAAATCTATGGTGGCACCATGTGCTTTACTAATGTGCTACTATGTGCTACTAATCCAGATGACCATCATGATTAGAAGCCATTGGTAGACCTATCCCTAATTAATGAGTCTAAACCTTCTTTCAATCCATCTAAGCTGGTGACCATCAACTTATTTCATGGCAGCAAGCTCCATCAATTCATTATGCATTGTGTGAAGAAGAACCTCCTTTTCACATTGTTAGATATACCCCATTTCCTTGATGCATTTCTGTAATATGTAATATTTTATTTACAAGCATACAGTTTGAGCATATGCGAAAGCAGAACTTTACTGTGATGAACAGCAAATTCCACTACCCCACACCAGTTTTCCAGACAGGCAGCCCGCAAAAGGCATTTTCAAGTGCTGAAAACTAGCTCCTTGCCTCTTTTTCCAGTCTCTCTCAAAAGCTGCAGCTCCTCCCTCAAAACCTTTGTACACAGTCTTAGCTTGCCCTCTTGCATCAGCAAACTTGGCCACCTCACTGTTCACTCCTAATTCAAGATTATTCATGAACAATTTGAATAGCATTGGTTTAAATACAGATCCTTGTGGAACCCCACTGTTTACATCCCTCCATTGGGAGAATATACCATTTATTCCTGCTTTCTGTTCTTTAACCAGTTAAGAACATAAGAAGAAGTGCCATGCTGGATCAGACTGAGGGTCCATCTAGTCCAGCACTCTGCTCACACAGTGGCCAACCAGCTGTTGACCAGGGACCAACAAAGCAGGACATGGTGCAACATCACCCTCCAACCCATGTTCCCCAGCAACTGGTGCACAGTCTTACTGCCTCAGATACTGAGGTAGCACATGGCCATCAGGGCTAGTAGCCATTGATAGCCTTCGCCTCCAGGAATTTATCCAACCCCCTTTTAAAGCCATCCAAATTGGTGGCCATCACTACATCTTGTGATAGCGAATTCCATAATTTAACTATGCGCTGTGTGAACAAATACTTCCTTTTATTTGTCTGGAATCTCCTATCAGTCAGCTTGATGGGATGACCCCAGGTTCTAGTATTTTGAGAGAGGGAGAAAAGTGTCTTCTTACCCACATTCTCCACACCATGCATAATTTTGTACAGCTCTACCGTGTCTCCCCTTAGCCTTCTTTTTTTCCAAGCTAAACAACCCCAGCTGTTATAACCTTCCCTCCTAGGGGAGATGCTCCAGCCCCTTAATCGTTTTAGTTGCCCCTTTCTGTCGTTTTTCCAGCTCTATAATTTCTTTTTTTAGGTGTGGTGACCAGAATTGACGGAGCTTGCTGCCATGAAATAAGTTGATGGTCACCAGCTTAGATGGATTGAAAGAAGGTTTAGACTCATTAATTAGGGATAGGTCTACCAATGGCTACTAATCATGATGGTCATCTGGAACCTTCAGGTTCAGAAGGCATATGCAGCTGATTACCAGTTGCTTCTAGAGACTGATACTGGGGGAAGGTTATTGCCATCATGCTCTGCTTGTGGTCTTCTTGGAGGCATCTGGTTGGCAACTGTGGGAAACAGGATGCTCTACTACATGGAGCTCAGTCTGATCCAGCAGGGCTCTTCTTTGGTTCTTATGAACACAGATTATGCAGTATCTCAAACTGGCAGCATTGTCACTTTGACTTAACTCAGGCAATTACTGTGCTCATGTACATGTAATGTGAATGAAACAACTTCCAGTATTTTGAGCTTGAGAGGCCCAGGGTTAATTTGCTGACTCTCGCCGCACTTCCTGGACTAGTTTGTACACACTTCTTTTTGAGCTTCAGAAAGCATTACTGCTTCAAGATTAGACAGCAGTCGCTGGAGCACAGCTCTAGGAACCTATCCAGCTAGGTGTACTCATCCTTTCTATTTAAATATTCATAGCTTTCTCCCAAGGATTTCCATGGAGAAGAGATATTTTCTCCTAAGTTCTTATTGCTCCCTATTTATTTATTTATTTATTTATTACATTTTTATACCGCCCAATAGCCGAAGCTCTCTGGGCGGTTCACAAAAATTAAAACCCTAGCTAGAAATGAAGCAAGGTTCGGGTTTCAGGCAATCCCTGGGGTAGCTTGCTGCCCAGACAAAGCTCATAAAAATGCAATCTATGAACCAAAGTCATCGTTTCAGGTAGCTTCACTGTACAATCTTTAAAAGGCACTTCACAACATCAAAAGGAGTGTTGTCACGATAAATTCACTAACACCTAGATCCTCTGCAGAATTGGGTGAACGAAACTTAAAGATTTCAGTAGGCATACATGCACCGATTTGACTGAATATGTTTTAGAACAGCTAATTATTATGGCAGTTAAGACCAGTGAACTTTTACTGAGAGTGATTGGGTGTTATGACTACTCTTATACTTTTGATTAATTTAGTTGTTATTTGACATGGACCAAGAATCCAAACCCTCATCCTCATAGAATCCCAATCCCTCTTCATCAGAAGAAGAGGCTCCTGAGTTAACTGTTTGGGGAGAGGGCTTTGTTACAGAAAGGCATCACAAGGATTCCACCCCTCAGGAGTCAGTTCTCCAAGAAGACTCGAGGGACCTGCTCCGCTAAGGTTGCATTGCCAGCCTTGGACTTCAGCCATGAAGTCACCAGGATGCCACAGCTACCCTTGTATTATTATAGCCTGAGGCTGCTAAAACAGACCGGGGCTCTTGACCAGGCCACCTCCACATTGACTGGGGATGGAGGCCAAGCGAGCTTGTCTATCTGTATATTGCTCCAATAGGCAGCAGATCTTGACTGAGCCTTACTCCACATTAATCAATATGGAAGTGGGGCTAATCAACCTAAAGAAAGCCAAACACTTATTTGAGGCTCAGTCACAATCTGCTACTTGTTGGAGCAATATACAGACAGACAAGCTTGTCAGGCTACCAGCACCATGTGGAGCTCTCCATGGTGCTGTTCTATCCTTGTTCTTGTCTCTCTGGGAAACTTGAGTTGCTCAAAACTCTGGTAAAGACCCAACCAATACTGAAACCCTCACCAGAACCCAATTACACTAAGCCCTTGACATGACAGAGGCAGAACAGAACAGCCCTACTGTAACTCAGCCTATACATCAATCTAAGCATGTGCAATTGAAACAACGACATACTGCTTCCTTTCTCCAAGGAGGAGCAGGAGGAGGAGGAGGAGGAGGAGGAGGAGGAGGAGGAGGAGGAGGAGGAGGAGGAGGAGGAAGAGGAAGAGGAAGAGGAAGAGGAAGAGGAAGAGGAAGAGGAGGAGGAGGAGGAGGAGGAGGAGGAGGAGGAGGAGGAGAAGAAGAAGAAGAAGAAGAAGAAGAAGAAGAAGAAGAAGAAGAAGAAGAAGAAGAAGAAGAAGAAGAAGAAGAAGAAATAATAATGTGTGGTGGTGCAGTGGGTAATGTAGAATGTGAAAAAACCAGTGCTACGCTAGGCACTCTATGAGGCTCTCAACCTCAGGTCTCCACCATATCAGGATAAAATTGGAAATATCTCTCATATAATTTTTGCTAAGATTACAGTATCAGAATTATGGTATTTACACACTAAAAGACACTAGAATTTTTTAATAAATAGAAAATTTCAGTAGGATCTGCTTAACATTTCATGTTAGTTTAGCAAATTGATCTGTACTGTACTCGTTTTATCTCCAAGGGTAAAAAGGGCTTGTATAGGACATAGAAGTTTAAAAACCTGGTATCCTACTCCACATATTTGCTTAGTTCTTACGTTTAAATTCCTGGTTTTGTGTGATCTGAAAGACAATGGGCCCAAACCTTCTTCACATAAGAGACTCTTCTGAGAGGAGGCTGTTGACTTTGACAAACCTCATTAGTCTCCTTCTATAACTGATAACTGGAGAATTTAAAAGACAAACCACAGATCTCACAGAAGTAGTTTCTCATACAATATGAGATTTGGGGCATAGCTAGACGAGTGTTTATCCCAGGGATCGCCTGGGGATCATCCCTGTGTGTCCACATGACGCACAGGGGATCCTGGGGGCAGGGAGGAATGATCCCTTCCTTTCCCCGGGATAACGGGGACCACTTCTATCCCGCCTTTTTCTGCAGTCTCGGGATGATCCCGAGACCATGGGAGGTATGGGCTGCTGTCCCAGTTTTGTCCCAGCTCCTTGCGAGTAACTGTGAGGAGCCGGGAATCAGGCATGGGGGTGGGGTGGGGGGAGCAGGAGTGTTGTTGTTGTTTTTAAAAAAACCTTTTTCACTGGAGCACTCCTGTGCTCACTTTCGATAAAAAACAAAAAAGGCGGGCCGACGTCCTCTTCCTCCTGGGACATCGCGCACCACATGTAGACTGAGGAGGAGGATCTCGCGATCAGCATATCACAAGATCCTCCCCCATCCTCCCCCTCCACCCCCTGGTCTAGACATGTCCATAAACAAGTAGCGTAGTAGGTTGCAGCTGTGCTATTCTACTATTTTCCTCTCTGAGTAATAAGTTTACACCAGTTACTTCATGAATAATACAACAAAAACTGATGTACAAATTTGATGTTTAAAGGAATAAATAATGTCACAAGTGCAATGAGTTCAAAGAGAGTCTTGAGTTATCCACCCCATTGAATGTAAGTGTGATACAAACTATAACCCCCCCAAGCAAGGTAAATGAGAAATGTTAATGGGTCTTCTAAAAATTGCTTATGGTCACGGTATTCTAATGAAAGCTCAGACTCTTGAGTCAACATTAGAGGATGTTGACAAGTCTAAGTGATTTTGACAGAAGCTAAAGTACTTTATAGATGAACGACTTAATTTGCCGGGACAAGGCGGTTCAGTTAATAACGATTGTGCATGTTCGTTTCCTCTCTCTTTTTTAGCTTTTCTTGTAAAAGTTTGAATATTTAATGTTCAGGTTAAAAGGTTGCGGAGGCTATTATGAACGGAAGTCTTTTGTTGGGAAACATTCAGAGGGGAATCATCCTACTAAGAAAAAGTGTTTATTTTGTCAAGGCGTCATAAGCTGAACATGGGGCGGGGGGAATAAGCAATATTATTATGTTGGCAGATTCTTTGTACTGTACGCATACTGAAACATTACAAACTGCAAAGTCAAATGGCAACATCTGTTCCCCCTGGTCTGTTGGTTGTTCCCACTCATTCAAACTAAAGTGGTTGCAAGTCTTTTTGCACTATTGTGCTGAAGCAAGAGTTCAAGAAACTGCCATGCTGCCTCACACAACTGCCACCTTTTCTTTATCATTTTATTTATCTATTGCATTTATATCCTGCCTTTTTGCCTTCAAGGAATCCAAGGTGGTGTACATAAGCTTCCTCCTCTCCATTTTATCCTCACAACAACAACCCTGTGAGGTATTTTGGACTGAGAGTCTGTGGCTGGCCCAAAGTCACCCTGTGGGCTTCCATGGCTGACTGAGGACTAGAACCTAGATCTCCCGACTCCCAATCCAACACTTCAGTTACTACATCACACTGGCTTTCTTTACGAGATGATCTAGCAATCACCTCCAGTTGAGATCCATGTGGAAGGAGGCCTTGTCGGTATGTTGAACAATATGTGTTGGGCTACCACTGCCACCAGGTACCCAGCAAGCCCAATATATATATATATATATGAACAAATTCATAAACCTGCTCTTCAAAAGAGATACCAGAAATCCTGCCTATCCATTTAAAGCAGCCTACAGCTCCCCAGAGCTGGGATGCTGGGAGTTGTATGTCAACACTTCCATAGGGCATCAGTTTCGGGTCAGCTGCTTTAAATGTTCTAAGGCAGGGTGGTGTATGGAGCTTTGGGACTCTGGAACTCTATTTTAACTGTTTGCCCTTGGCCAGCTTCCTCTCTTTCCTACTGAGGGATAAATTTGGAGTTCTGCTTGCTTCAGAAGGTGGAGAAAATGTGGTTGTGTAGAAGAACAGAATGTGCAATGGCTACATCCTCTCCTGCAGCCCCAGAACCTGTAAAGGACAGGTAGCAGCATCACTATAATATATGACAATGTTGCTTTAAGGGGGATGTCTAGCAAAAGAGATGCAAGCCTCAAAACTGGAAACTAGGAGACAGCAAGCTTGGTTAAGGCTGTAGTTAATGGTTGTTTTGTAGTCATCCTGTTTTCAGTCCTGATGCCTGTTCTAAAAGAAAATGTAAGTCTCCAGTCTGGTAACCCTGTACCCCAACCATTTATTCCTTGTGAGATAAGAGGAATGACCCAAAGGAAGTAAGCATGAAATCTCTCTTTTGAAGAAAAATATTGGTGGCTAGTACTGTTAATTCCATCAGTGTCTTTCTCTCTCTGCCACTCACTACATACCCTAAGAGGAAGGCCATATTTTACCTGAAATACTCTTTTTTAAAAACTTTGGCCTCTGCATAACATGCAACAATTCAACAGGCAGAGCTTTGCCATGCACCGTACCTTGCTGAATGTCATGCAGTCATACCATTGCTAAATGCACGACGCCTCTAAGGTGGACAGGGAAGAGGAGAGATAGCAACCCTCCATTTTTAAAATCACTTGTGAATAATCCATAGCAGACAGCATCCACACATTTGGAACATGCTGGGAACCATTTTAATATCACTGACAGCTCAATGTGTTCTTTAAAACACTGAATAACCTCCGTCATGTTTTACCAGAAGCTTTTACTTAGTGTATTAAGCATACAATGCCTGCGAAAAACGTTCAGTTGAATAGATTTTTTTCATTTTACAGTTCACATAAAGAAAAGGCATTTTCAGCGCCTTTCCCCCAAGCATAAGCAACTACTGCCTGAATTACCAAGGGGCATTACATATTAACTTTGAATCCTGCTTTCCATGCTGCCATAGTTACATTCATCCATGAAGCTGGGTGCTTGAAGGACCACCCAGGGTAAAATACCACTCCAAAGCCTTCCCTTTCCCTAAAAGAGCTATATGTCTCCTTCAGCTAATGGGAGATGGCTGAGTGCGAATGGCCCAATAGAGCTGCGAAAAGAAAGACTCTTACACTGAAGTCCCAGGACCATTTGTTCAGAAGGTGCACGTTGCTGCCTTTCGTCATAGCGTGCCTGTGTTTGAAACACTGACAGGCCAGGCGTCCGCATTCCAAGAAGAGCAAGAGCTTGTCCTGCAGCTCTGGCTTAGAATAATGATGCGGATGTGGGCGGGTGCATGAACATGCTACATATCATAATTTGTGCGCATTGCAATTAATGCACTGATAGGAGCATTGCAACCAATTCAGTCTTCTGACCAAGCACATGTCCCAGAACAGGCTGTCTTACATCCACAGGGCATCAGTTCAAAGCAGGAAGCCTCAGTCAGTAGAAGAGCAATCCAGCGTGGTTTCCATCCCATGGAACTCTGATTCCAGCCCCATGCTGAGGGAAACGTATCTGTTTCAGCACCAGTGGTTGTTCCTACACATGAATACCCTCATGTGAGGTGCTGTCACAAGGCATCTGCTGTCACTGCAATGGCATGGACTTTCTTCTGTTGCTCTTCATTTGCTGTGTCCAGTGTGTGCTCTCTTACACCAATTTGGGGCATGTCTGCACCAGCCCTATATCCCGAGATTGTTCCTGTGCATCCAAATGCCACACAGGGGATCCCGGGAGCAGGCAGGGACGATCCCTCCATTTTCCTGGGATAACCCTTAGGTGTAGAAAGGGCCTTGGTCTACTTTTTAATGTTGCATAAACTCTCCTCAAGTCCCTGCCTTTCAGCGTTGAACGTTGCTTCACTGTGACCCTTACTGTGGTTTTTCCATTTTGAGGAAAGCTAGCTCAATATGTTATAACAAGCAAAAGCAGGAAAAAGGGACAACGCCCCGCTCTTTCCTTCTCTGCAGTGCATGGCAATATCACAGTTACACAGCTCATAAATTCCTCTTGGAACAAAAGCCTACTAACATTAATGGGAATCTGTGGGGGGAAAGGAAAAGGTGCAGCACTGTTTTGTGAACTCTTGCACAAGAGAAGCAGAAAACATATCACCAGGCAGTGCCACAGTGTATTATAGGTTTGCTTATGACGTGCTGAAATGGCATGTTTCGATGCTTCACAGCTCCCCTGCTCACACATCTATGTTACTAGTATGGAAGACGGAACATAACAGGATATGCACACAGACACACACGCACACACACTGCTGTATCCACCAACACAGAGAAAATCAGCTTACTAGGATGAAATTTAATCTGTCAATTTTGATTTCTCTTATTTTCTCATTTTACCAACCTTAAATTTGATTCATCTTGAACATTGAGAATTGTACCAGTCGTAAGTCTGGCTTGTCCAAAACATTGTTGTTATTTTAAAAAGTTTGCATGAAAATGTGTATACATTTTTGTGCACATTTCTCCTAATACATGGATATTTTTTTGAACTCAATTACACCTAATATATGCATTTTTGACAAGCAATTTTCCAAATATTGGGAAATTGTTTCATTTAAATTTTCATGCTTAATTTTCCATTTTCAACATTTTTTCTACTAATATACACATTTTGAGTGTGCATTTCTCCTAATATATACATTTTTGTTCATTTTTTTTTTATTGGAGAACTCCATTGCAAAATTCAGAGAACTGTGAATTTGGAGGGATAACTGAGCTTCAGTTTGCATATTGTTTCAAACATGCAAAAATAGGGAGGTTTGCATTGAAGTGAATGAACATCAAATGAATTTCTCCCTCATCCCTAGTTTAACGCATGCCAGATTTAATCAGAAAACTCCATCAAAGTTGCTTCTCATCCTTAAGCACTTTAACCAGCAAGGCTGAACTCCTGTGTAATAAGTGTGGCGATCTTACTGAAGATAATGCACTCAAACAATCCAGACAGAATTACAACCATGGCTTTTAAAGTCATTTCTCGCAATTGTAAATCTATATGTTGTGATGCAGAGTAATGTGATGCATTAGTAAAATCTAATAGATATCTTTCGATGTTCTATAATGTTCTATAAATAGCCCAACTGTACTATGACTCAAATAGTAAGCAGAGAGTCTAGTGACACATGGGCTGCTTCATTGAAAATCTGAACTATAGTAACAAGGTTATCAGTCAGACGTCACCAATCTTAGACACCTGGTTCTCAGCATGTTTGTTCAGACATAAGCCTTTCTTGTTTCAATGGGACTTATTTCCAAGTCATTATGGAAGGGTGTGTAACTTAAAATTCATAATTAGTATGCCAAAACGACCTTACTGCAATATGTAAATTTATAAGATAGCATAGAATTAATTCTTCCATCCAAGCAGTTCCTGTTACCCCTTGAAAATGTCAAAAAGCATTCTAGCTAACAGGAATTCTCCACAGGCACTTGTCTCCACATTTCCTCATTTTTCATTAGCAATATTAACTTTCTGAGCTCATGTTCCTTGGTAAAGGTTCTTCTTACCTACTTATAATTCATTATTTCTCCTATAAACATTCATTAAAAGGATGATACAGAAACCAAACTTAGTATTCAAGCTGGAAAATAAAGATCAGGAACTAATGAACTCCTTTACAGTTTCCACTTTTTGAAAAACACCCTTGGCAATAAAGAATGCATAAAGAAAAGCGGTAAATTGCACTGATTATGTTATATCAGCAAAACCGCTCCTGAAAATGTCTTCCATGAAGCATAGCTAGCAAGTTCGCCTAAAAAACAGTCCCTGGAGGTATCTTCTTTTATATATGGGTACAGTCCCAATGGATACTGCTGTGGTGTGTCCCCCCATTCGTTTGATGAATAGGGATCGCACAGCAGCAGTGCCTGATAGATTGCACCCTCTGTCAAAGAAAAAGTCTTGAGGGACATCATGGGCTCAGTGTGTTGCTGCCTTTTAAAGTCCTATCTTTCAATTGTTGCAAAATTTCACAAAAAATATTAACAGCTTAAATGCAGAGATTACTTCCCAAATTGGATTGAAGCTGGGACAAAGATTTGGGGACAAAAGAAATGCCCTTGGAGTGGGAGGGGGAATTATTTCTCCAAAAAAACTATGTGTGAGTACATTTATCTCCTTCCAAAAAAACCCACCACTTATTTGATGTCATTAGATCTGTTGTTGCTTCAGCAGCATTTCTGGATCACATATTACACAGTAAATAAGATGACATCAAGACAATAGCATCGAGACAATAGCAGATTTTGACGATGTCACCAAGGACATATGAAGCCAATTGAAAGTGAGGGCAATGTTTCCTGGAGTAGTCCAATGGGTGATCCTAGCCAGTTAGGGACCTTATAGTTAGGGACCTTATAGTGACAATGGACTGGATGAGGGCTAATAAACTGAAACTCAATCCAGACAAGACTGAGATGCTGTTAGTAGGTGATTCCGCTGACAGGATGGGGGGTGTTCTACCGGTTCTGGATGGGATTGCACTCACCCTGAAGGAGCAGGTTCGTAGCTTGGGGGTTCTTTTAGATCCATCATTGTCACTTGAGGCTCAGGTGACCTCAGTGGCACGGAGTGCCTTCTACAAAGTCCGGTTGGTGGCCCAGCTACGCCCCTATCTAGACAGGGATAGCCTGGCTTCAGTTGTCCATGCTCTGGTAACCTCCAAGTTAGATTACTGCAATGCACTCTACGTAGGCTGCCTTTGAAGATGGTTCAGAAGCTGCAGTTCGTGCAAAATGCAGCAGCCAGATTGATTTCAGGAACCAGAAGGTTCGACCATATAACACCTGCTCTGGTCCACTTGCACTGGCTGCCTGTATGTTTCCGAGCCCAATTCAAGGTGCTGGTTTTGACCTATAAAGCCTTACATGGCTTGGGACCACAATACCTGACGGAACGCCTCTTCCAACATGAATATACCCGGTCAATACGTTCAACATCTAAGGTCCTCCTCCGGGTGCCTACTCCGAGAGAGGCTCGGAGTGTGGCAACAAGGGACAGGGCCTTTTCGGTGGTGGCCCCCAGACTATGGAATGATCTCCCTGACGAGGCTCGCCTGGCACCAACGCTGCTATCTTTCCGGCACCAGGTTAAGACTTTCCTCTTTGCCCAGGCATATGGCGGCACATCTTAATCACCCACATGTTTAGTTTTTTAACGGCTTTTAATGTTTTATGTGTGTATGTTCTGTGTTTTAGAATTTTAAATTTTGTATACTTGTTTTTATCTCAATTTTAGAATTTCTATAAACCGCTCAGAGAGCCCTGGCTATGGGAGCGGTATATAAGTGCAAGAAATAAATAAATAAATAAATAAAATAGTTAAATGGATGACATCACAATGTTGCACAGGTCATCAGATTTGGCTATGTGCTGATATCATTGAAGGCAAAGAAAATATATGGACATAAGGACATAAGAGCCATGCTGGATCAGATCAAGGGTCCGTCTAGTCCAGCATTCTGTTAACACAGTGGTCAATCAGCTGTTGACCAGGGACTCACAAGTAGGACACAATGCAACAACTCCCTCTCACCCATGTTCCCCAGCAACTGATGTATATAGACTTACTGCCTTGGATACTGGAGGTAGCACATGGCCACCAGTAGCCATTGATAGCCTTCTCCTCCAGTAATTTATCCAAATTCAATTTAGAGTAAGTGCAATGGTTCCTGAATAGATTAACACATTTGGACCTGAGAAACTGAGAAAATGGCTGAAGTGAAGTGCCTTTTGATGCTATTGACAATGTTTACGAAGAACAATGAGTAGGTTTGGCTTAGTTCTATTCACAACAGTTTTAATAAAGAGGTCTGGAAGCAAAATACTGGATTGGTTCTATAACCATAGATTCCATTTGGGACTGAGAAAAAGTGAGACCGTCCTTCTAGAAGACATCCTGAATCTGTGGGCTCATCTACACCAAGCAGGATATTCCACTATGAAAGCGGTATGAAAGCAGTATATAAAAGGCAGGAGCCACACGACTGCTTTATAGCAGTATTGAAGTGCACTGCAGGATCTCTACTACTGCTTTATAGTGATATTGAAGTGCACTGACAACTGTTGGGGCCCATGACACATCTACACCAAGCAGGATATAGCACTATGAAAATGGTATGAAAGTGGTATATGGCATGTGTCAATGAATCCCAACAGTTGACAGTGCACTTCAATACCGCTATAAAGCAGTCGTGTGGCTCCTGCCTTTTATATACCATTTTCATACCACTTTCACAGTGGAATATCCTGCTTGGTGTAGATGAGCCCTATGACAAACCAAAGTGTGAAAGGTTGCCTTATGGTTCGAACTTACCAAGGAAACTTTTCCATATACGTTTTTCAGCGTGCATCTATTTTAAACTGCTCTATACATACTTTAAAATGAGTGATGCATTGCCATAGCTTTCAGCAATTTATTTGATGGCATATGCCAGATGAGTTATACAGGCAAAAACCAGTTAATACATTGTTAGGCATAATACATCATAATGTTCCCAGTAACTTCCGAAGAGGATACAAGCTGATGAAGACTGAATGTGTTTCAAGCATTAAAAAAAAATCCCTTGAAACAAAAACAGAAATTAGTGTCAGAGGGTGCTTATCTGAACGCTGATATGAGCTAATAGCCATACTTAGCAATATACATATTGACACTACAGTCCCCTAAACTGGCCACAATCCAGCATAGGAACATAAGTGCCACTGATTTAGGCTACAGGAATGTATAAAAATTTTGTTTCATTTTGCAGAGCATCCAAATTGCCCTGTTCGCTACCCCAAACGCAAACAGAAGTGGGAGTCTTTTTTGCAACAACAACAACAAATTGTCCAACACATTCATTCTCAAACTTGTTATCGGGTTAGATTTTTTTTAATTGCATTTTGAAATGCAATATTTTATTATTATTATTATTTAAAAATGCATTTTCATGCTTTAGTCACAGGGAAAGTGCGCACATTTGAAAAGTGCTCACAGAAATGTGCTGTTCTCCCATTGGAACAAACCAAAAAAACAAACCACTATACACAAGAGATGTTCATTGATCCTACTGGAACTTGCTTCCACATAAGCCTGCTAATGAAAAGTCATATATTACCTGTCTGTGTAAAGTCATATGTTATCTGTCATTCTGATGGGGGTGAGAGACACTGAGAAAGAAAGGAAAAGGAAGGAAAGTAGCAATGAGTTCCAGCCAAGTCCCTGAAGAAGGATCCCTATAAAGAAAAGAAGAAGAAAAGAAAAAGAAGGAAAAAGGGCCACCTACATATCTGGCCCACTGCATGCCAATCAGCACAAGTGGAGATACAGCAGCAATCTACGATGCCCCGAGGGTCACTGCCTAGAGCCTGCCTGCAAAGACTTAAGAGAATATGCAACAGCCTTTGGCTACTCTTCCTTCCCACCCGATGTGCATGCAAATTAGAGACCTGATTGTTACGGCAGCTGGAAGAAAGGATCAGGGACCAATTGCCCTTTCACTGCTTTCTCTTTCTCTCTCTCTCTCTCTCTCTCTCTCGGGTTCCGAGCTCTCTAATTGGCAGGTAGATTCATTGGGCTGGGCTCTAACAACCCTCCATGGGTTAACGATCTCTCTTGTACTGATCCACACATCGATACAAATCTTCCTTTAGCAAGAGCCAGTGCGTTGTCACGGCTACAGTGTTGAACTTGGATTGACAAGACCCAGGTCCAAATCCCCATTCAGCCACAAAGCGCACTGAGTGACTTTGGTCACCCAAACTATATAGTAGCTGGCAGCCCTTTTTTAGGGGGAGAGGGAAGGGTGAGGAAAGGCTATTTTGCCAGGAGGGGCATGTCCACACCACAAGGGTGTAGGGAGGATCACAGACTTACTGGCTTCTGCTTCCCCCCCCCCCCCCCCCGGACACCAAGCACCTGAAGAGCTCAGTGCCCCATGCCCAGTTCCCACCTCCTTGTGTTTACTCGTGAGGAGGCAGGACGACGATGGGACAGCTGCCCACACCTCCCATGGTCTCGGGACAATCCCAAAACTGTGGGGAAAATTGGGCTAAAAGCCATCCCAGTTATCCCAGGGAAATGGAGGGATCATCCCTCCCTGCCCCAGGATCCCCTGTGCATCATGTGGATGCACAAGAATGATCCTGGGATGATCGACGGGATAAGGCATGGTGTAAACATGCCCGAGGTCAGAGGGAGGGGGTGTCCACCATTTTGGTTAATCCTTCCCCACTCATCAGTTTCCATTCAAAACCCACCTCTTGTAAACTTCCCTGGGAATACAATTAAGGAATAGTATGATGGATGGTGAAAAAATGCTTACAACATACATACATACATACATACATGTTTTTCCTTCAGGTTTTCAAACGCACCTTTCAAATCTTGCAGAAGGGGAAGCCAAATGATTTGGAGTGGACAAATGGCAGGCAGGGAAAGGGTAAAGCACCACTACATGCCCAGGAATTTTACACTCCCAATCCCTACTGCAAATTTTCCTCCCACCACCGCAAACGGAGGAACCATAGGCTGCCTCAGGTCACATAGCACATACGTCGAACTACCATTATACACACTTCACATGATGCCTCATTTGGCCCTAAAATATGAGATATTTTGACACACCGTGTGAATACACGGTGAGGATAATGAATACACGGTGAGGATAATGTTGATTCTGCTGTATCCCAGCTAGACCATAAACAGACACTTCATGAATCCCCACTTTTGATTAAAGTATTATAGTGATAAAAAGGCTCTGTGTGTGTGTGTGTGTGTGTGTGTGTGTGTGTGTGTGTTTAAAATGACACGTCCAATTTAATTTGTGTGCTTTGGAATTAAGTACGTGACTCTCTTGATATATTTTATTTATTTATTTATTATTGCATTTATAACCCACCTTTTTCATCCAAGGAACCCAAGGCTGCGTACATAATCCCCCTCCTCCCCATTTTATCCTCACAACGACAACCCTATGAGGTGGGTTGAGATGAGAATCTGTGACTGGCCCAAAGTCACCTAGTGGGTTTCAATAGCCAAGAAGGGACTAGAACCTGGATCTCCTGACTCCCAGTCTGACACTTTAGCCACTACACCACACTGGCTAAATGCAATTCGAATCCTGCCCCCCACCAGCTTTAATATTTGCTGGAAAAATTTGGCTACTTCAATGCATTGCCAAAAGTGAGTGTTAAATAAGCATATGTGACTGCATATGTGACTACATAGGTGCACCTATGCAGCCTCTTGTAAGTCTCTGAAGAATTACAGCTTTCAGTTGTTTCCATTATGGTAATAAAAACAGGGAAGCATTATGCTGGTGAAAACAGGAAAGAAAATAGGGAAGGATGTTCAAGCAAATTCTTCTAACTCAAATGTTTAGTCTCATAGGAACCTGCCTTTCACCAGGTCAGCCTTCTTATCTATCTGCTCAGTATTGTTACTGTGCCTGGAAGTGGCTCTCCACGGTTTCAGATAAAGGTGAAACTTTACCTGAAACGTTTAAATTGCAATACTAGGGATTGAACTACAGGTCTTTTCCATGCAACATATATGCTATGTGAATGAGTTTTAATCCCACCCACAATATCCTCTCTAACTTCATAAGATTTAGCATCTTGAAATATACTTGTCAATTTTTTAAAAAAGATAGAAAAGACAAGACATAATGCTATCAAATCTGGCGAGGTGCTTCCTAATATGATTGCTTTAAAAATTATCACTGCAACTTAATCCATGTGAGCTCCATTCAGCCAAAGCGAAGCATGTTTAACGTTCCATTGATTTCAATGGGGGTATTAAGCATGTGCTTAAATATCTCTCACTAAAATCAGTAGTTTTAAAGTTCCTCTATCTTGCTCCTTTTTATTTTAGTAGTCTTTTGTCACATGTATTCCTAAAAGTAACATTTGAAAATGTTTCAAGTTCAAAGCAATAAAGACAAATGTGTAAATGCCACCAAATTTCAAATTGGTGTAACATTCATCTCAGCTCTAGGAAATAATGAACCGTGATCAAGCTAAAGTTAGTCAACTATTCATGGCCAAGTCCCACTGAAAACAATCAAATAAGTCATGACTAACTAGATCAGTTGGTTTCAGTGGGATTTGCAATGCCTTCCTGTGCGCTTTTAATTAGAAGTAAGACCATGTTCAAAGGGTCTAATGAGGGAGTAAGGGTACAATCCTAAGCAAGTTTATATAGAGAGGAAAGTCCTACAACTCCCAGTATTCCCCAGGCAGCATGGCTGGCTAGGAATGCTGGGAGTTGTTGGACATTTTTTTCTGTCTAAATATGCAAGGATTGAGCCCTAAGAGGGCACATTAAACTTTAGCTGGATCAGACTCATAGGTCTGAAATGACCAGTTATCAAATAGAAAACAGCAGGAAGCCCAAACGCCCTGATGTTTACTGGTCTGAGGAATGGCAGCATTTAAGGGCTCACAGGTTGGTAGCAATGACTAAAAGGCACAGACTCACATTTTATTTTATTTTAAAAAAATGGAGGTTCTGAGTTCATTTTGAAGAGATGAAATTTGAGAGATCAGATGGGCCAGATCTACACCAAGCAGGATATAATACTATGAAAGCTGTTTGAAAATGGTATATGAAAGCCCTACATGGTCTGGGTCCAGGCTACCTGCGGGATCGCCTTCTCCAGTACAATCCGCCCCACACACTCAGGTCCTCTGGGAAGAATTTACTCCAGCCAACAAAAACTAGGCTGACAACTATTACCCAGAGGACCTTTTCTTCTGCCACTCCCAGTTTGTGGAATGGCTTGCCGGGAGAGATTCGTCAACTTAACAGTCTTCCAGAATTTAAGAAAGCCATAAAGACTGATCTCTTCTGGCAGGCCTACCCAGTTGAATTTTAAGATGCCTTTTTAATGGTGTGCTGCTTTTATTGATGCACTGGTTTTAAAAGTTTGAATTAGTTGTATGTATCTTATGGTGTTTTTATTAGTGTTGTACCCCGCCTCGATCCAGAGGGATTGGTGGGTAACAAATAAATATATGATGATGATGATGATGATGTGTCATGGAGTGTCATCCGATGAGTGTTTTATTGCATGTTCGTTACTGGGCACTCACAGATTTTCGCAGGTCCTATTCATGATGTTGTCCACCTCCCAAGCATCTCCTGCTTCTTCTAGCCTTCTTCCTGGTAAGTCCGATTTATTTGTAGGGATGAAACTTGCCGCTGTCTCCTCTTTCCTCTCCCCAAGAAAGTATTGAGCAACAAAAGTGGGGGCGGAGAAACAACAGTAGGGAAGTGTGATTTCTCCCTGTCTGATGGAGCTCATGGGCCCCAACAGTTCTCAGTGCACTTCAATACCGTTATAAAGCTGTAATGTAGATCCGGCCATGTTGTGGAATAGTCCACACGTTGCTAGGAGTCCTGAGGACCAACTCCCCACATTTTCTTTTCTTTTTGAAAATCAAAGGCTCATCTTCCTTCGGCTGGTCTCTGCTTCACCTACCTCTTCCTATGAGGATGATTCCAAAAGTAACAACAGTTGTCATCCTACAGCCTATTTTTCCGTTCCTTTCTTTCATAGCCCTTGTACAGATAGACTAATTACCAGTGGCAGGTTAACTGTGACGTGTTTATGCCAAGGATTATGAAAATATAGTAATTATAGGGAAATAATCATTTGGAACAGCATACAGCGCTACGTGGTCCTCGTTACCGATGTTGCCATATAGCTGTTGCTATTCGAAAAGAGATTTTCCTCTTCCGTAAAATGCTTATACCTCAGCATGAATGCAGAAAGGGAAAGAAAACCTGTATGTTGTCAAGGGAAGTTTGATTTGCCCCTCGTCTTCTTTGCCTCGTTATGTCGCTGAAAGCCAATGCCCAAACTGACAGCAGCTTTCTCAATTGAAAGCAAGTCAATACCGCCTTACGTCTTTGTCTGGTGGCTGACACTACATTCCAAATTATTGTATATCAATGTGACATGCCTAAATGAGATGAGATTGCAGCTGCCTCGAAAGGTTTTAAAGGCTATGCAAATATTTTTCAGTTAAGAACCCTGCTGTCAATTTCTGGCATAACTGTGTGCAGGGCCTGATTTTTCTTTCCTTTTTAAAGCTAAAATAAAGTTGTATGTGGTAGCTCTTCCAAACCAGGTTTTTTAGATTATATACTGGAAAGACATGGAGGCAGGGAGATAGCATGGTATTAAGCTACCCAAAAGCACATGCTTTTTTTCAGAAAATGCTAATTATGAGACACTGGAAATGTTGGCAAATTATTTTCATACTTGTTGCTGCATAGTATTTCTTCCACTAGTATTTTCTACCTCTTCTCCTTGGTAGAGAATTCCGCTTCTCATTTTTCACTCAGTTAATTTTGTTAGGTTAAGGGGGAGGGGGGAGTCTGTCAGAGCGTTCCAGTATTATTTGAAAATATTTGGTCTCTTATGGTTATTCCACAGGCCAATCTCCTCAGTAATTCCTTCTTCTTCACTGGTATAAATTATATAATCTTTCCACATTTTCCTTTTGCTGTGGAGGGATTGGTTTGTTTGTTTGCCAAGCTATTGAATCTTAATAACACCGGCCAAGGAAAGAGGGAACCCTAACGCAGAAAGAAGCTATTTACAGCAGCTCATTTTATATACTTCTGTTTGAATGAGTAGCATTTGTATTGTACAGTAAAATCCCTATTGTTATGTGTCAGGTCAGAAGAAGGAGCCTGTGTAGTAGAAAACCTGAAGCAGAAATGCAAGCAAATAAAAAGAAAAAGAAATGCAAGCAGACAATAAGGGATGTGAAAAAGGATTTTGAGGAACATATTGCTAACAACATTAAGACCACCAATAAGACTTAACAACGTTAGCAACATTTGAAAGAGTGGCATACAGGCATCATTTAAGAATGGACTTCTACTCAGATGTTTGGTCTGCCTTTACGGACATTTATGTGTAAACTATGTTACTTTTCTCTTTTGATTTAAAAATAGTAATATTTGCAACTGAGGCTTTTGAAGTATGTAGTTGTATATGTCTATTTTTATTATTTTATTTTAATTTTATTTTATTTTTTATTTTAATGTTTTTATTTTGCTTAAAAATTCACAAAACACACACACAGACACACACACACACACACACACCAGAAGCAGGAAACTGGCTAGGGAAGCAATAGGATTGTTGGATGACAACAGAGTTAAAAGAGAACTAAAGGAATACTACAAGCGCATAAGGAGATTGCAGAGGTTAATGAATTCTTTGCACTTGTCTACACTGCAGAAGATGTAAGACAGATACCCATGGCTGAACTGATATTTTCAGAAAGGGTGACAGAGGAACTGGGGCCAATAGTGGTGACAAGAGCTGAAGTTATTGACAAATTCAAATCAAACAAATCACTCGGTCCAGATGGCAAGAAGTCCCTGCAAGAGGTCTTAAAGAACTCAAATGTAAAATTGCTAACCTTCTAAGAAAAATTTGAAACATTTGCCTAAGATCAGTTTTTTGGTATGACAGGATTGGGGAGTGACCAATGTAACACCTTTTTTTAAAAAAAGGTATTTGTATTTCTTTATTTACAGTCAACAGACCAATATAAAACAAGAAGATACACCATGCAATAATATCGAGGTGGAATCCATTCTGCATGTGCTCTTCCATTGCAATTTTTACCAACAGGCAAAGAATGACCTACTATGTCCTATTATGCAACGTCTCCCTGGACGCTCCCCTGAGTCACTCCTGATTAGTCTACTTCAGGGCTCCAGTAAATCTACCACCGAGCAGGTGGCCAAATTCCTGAATTTGGTCATCCGCACCAGATCTCTTATGGATGTTGATTGCGCTTTAAAAAAAAAGGTAAACTGGGGGAACCAGGAAATTGCAGGCCACATATCTTAATGTCTTAATGTCTCTTTTGAATAAGTTGGAGGAAAGCACTGATAGGGCTCATCTACACCAAGCAGGATATTCCACTATGAAAGTGGTATATAAAAGAGGCAGGAGCCACCCCAAGCAGGATATAGTGGTATGAAAGCAGTATATCATATCTGTCAATGGACCCCAACCGTTGTCAGTGCACTTCAATACCACTATAAAGCAGTAGTGTGGCTCATGCCTTTTATATACCGCTTTCGTAGTGGGATATCCTGCTTGGTGTAGATGAGCCCACAAAGATAAAATTATCCATATAGAAAGAAGCCCTGAAAAAGAATCAACATGGCTTCTGCAAAGGTAAGTCCTCTCTTACTATTCTTTTTAGATTTATTTGAGAGTGTCAAGAATCATGTGGACAGAGGTAGTCCTAATAGATATTGTTTACTTGCACATTCAAAATGCTTCCATCAAAGTTCCTCACCAAAGACTCCTGAGCAATTTAGCAGCCCTGGGATAAAATGAGATGTCCCCTTATGGACTGGTAACTGATTAAAGAACAGAAAGCAAACAGTAGGAATAAATGGTGAGTTCTTGCAATAGAGGGATATAAACAGTTAGGTCCCTCAAGAATCTTAATTGGGATTGGTGCTTTTTACATTGTTCATAACTTATTTGTAGTTAGGGGTGAGTAGTCAGTTGGCCATGTTTGGAGATGACCCTAAATTATTTAGGGTGTGTAAAACAAAAAGAGATTGCAAAGAGCTCCAAAAGGATCTCTCCAAATTAGGGAGTTGGATATTGAAATGGCAAATGCAATTCAAAGTAAGCACATGTAAAATGATGCACAATAGGGCAAAAAAAATCCTAATTTCATGCATATGATAATGGGATTTGAGCTGACAAAAAATCCCTAATTTCATGCTTATGATGATGGGATTTGAGCCCAAAAAAGAGATCTTGGGGCTGTGGTGGATAGCTCAGCTGCTGTGAAAAAAGCAAATTCCATGTTTGGTGTAATTAGGAAAGGAATCAAATAGAAAAGTCCCAGGATCATACCACCCTTATAAAAATCTATAGTGGAATACTGTGTCTAGTTCTAGTTACCACACCTAAAAACTGATATCGTACAGCTGGAAAAGTTGCAGAACAGAACAACCAAAATGATCAAGGGGCTGGAGCAACTTTCTTATGAAGAAAGGTTGGGGGCTGTTTAGTTTAGGGGGAAGAAGTGAATAACAGGAGACATGACAGAGAGGTGTATAAAATTATTCATGCTGTATAGAAAGTGGGTAGGGTGAAGCTTTTCTCCCTCTCTCTCTCTGAGCTCATCTACACCAAGCAGGATGTAACACTATGAAAGCGGTATATAAAAGGAAGGAGTCACACTACTGCTTTATAGCAGCCTTGAAGTGCGCAGCAGAATCTACACTATTGCTTTATAGTGGTACTGAAGTGCACTGATAACTGTTGGGGGCCATGATACTTCTACACCAAGCAGGATATAACACTATGAAAGTGGTTTGAAAGCCATATATGGTATGTGTCAATGGGCCCCAACAGTTGTCAGTGCACTTCAGTACCACTATAAAGCAGTAGTGTAGATCCTGCCTTTTATATACTGCTTTCATATCACTTTCATAGTGGAATAACCTGCTTGGTGTAGATGAGCCGCTGCCCCTCTCTCTCACACACACACAGAGTATTAGAACTATGAGGCTGAATAGTAGGAAATTCAGAACAGATAAAAGGAAGTATTTCTTCACACAACACATGGGTAAACTATAGAATTCATTACCACAAGATATAGTGCTAGCCACCAATGTGGATGGCTTTAAAAGAGGATTATATAATTCAAGGAGAATAATAGCTACTAGCCATGATGGCTATATATTACCTCCAGTATCAGAGTCAGAATGCCTCTTTATGCCAGTTGCTGGGGAACACACACACACGTGTGTGTGTGTTGCACTCATGTTTTGCTGTGGGCTTCCCATTGGGACATCTGGTTGGCCTCTGTGCAAATAGAATGCTGGATCAGATAAGTTTTTGGTCTGATCTATCATGGCTCTTCTTATGTTGTTATGTCTCCATATCCCTGTGGAAACCCTGTTCCATGGAATCTGGGGTTCAAAGGGAAGAGGCAAGGGACGGGTTTTAGCCAAGTACTTTAGTTTTCCCAATAGATGTGCATGGGTGAAATACTGGGGTGGACTTGTGCTTCCAGTTGGGTTGGGGGCTCAATTTCCCCCCTGCCACTTGTCACTTGACCCTATAGGACTGATAGTGCCAACTGAAGTTGGCTTATTTTGTTCCATGTAAAACAATTAGGATGACCACTAATCCACTGCCAAAAAAAGAGGGCCAAAAAACCCAAAGATTTGCATAAACTGTACATATGCTAAATTAGAGAGAGCAAATTTAGAAATAATTGCTAAAATTTAAATAGGAATGCAATACATCTCAACATAGTGGGAAAGATTGTGCAACCAGTAGCCCTGTGAACTTGCTCAGGCTGCTGTCCAGGTGCTCACTGGTGCTGGGCAACTTCAATGCCCCTTTTGCTCTCCCTTCTTATGCTACTTTACCTTTAAACGGTTTGGGCAGCCTTTCAGGCAGAGGATTGCTTCAAATACATGATTGCCCTCTGAAAATTTATTTTATTTTTATTACGTTTTTATACCGCCCAATTGTCGGGCGGTTCACAAAAAAGAAGGACACATGGCCATCCTATACAATAGACACCAATCCCACTGCCTCCCAGACCCTGGGCAGTATCACACAGGGCTGAGTTTACACAAATGACACAGCGCTAGCATAAGCGACCTCTAGTGAAATGCCAATAGCGTGAGCTGATGCAATAGGTTTCCCCGGAAAACCAGTTATGCCAGCTTATGCTATTTGTATTTTGCTTCTGCTTGAATTATGTCAATTGCGTAAGCATAGCAGATACTGCCCATTGGTTAATAAGACTCAATCTATGTGGTGAGGCTCTAGACAATTATGATGTGTATTTCTATCCCACTTCCAGGTCAAATATATAGCTTACAATCATAAGAACACAAAGGCAAATGTAGAAAATCAATAATAACAATAAAAAAGCAATTTTAATTGTCATTGCTTGTCATTGATTTGCCTCGGAGTTTGGAGCTGAAATAGAAGATTTCCATTTACATCTAGTGGTGCTTGTTCCAAGTCCTGAATTTTAGGATGCTGACACTCCTAAAGGACTTACCTCTCACCTGAACACTTTTTCCTCTATCTGTGACTGTCCAGGTGGGAATCAACAGAACTGACGGAACACCGTAGAGAATACAAATGCACTTAAAATAGCCCCAGTTCTTTCCTTCAGTAAAGCGGTCTCTGAAGAACTAAGCAGCACATGAACTATTATGGAATGCAGAACAGTTGCTGTGTTCACTACAGAGTCCCTGAGCTGATTGTATCTAAGCTTATTATTGCAAAGCGCTATGGGACATTGTGACTATCAAAGGAGCTACTTAAAAGAAAATTCTGTTTGAGTCCATAAATAAAATTGCCAAGTTAACAATGCAACTTGCGGTATAGTTCGCTGTAAAAGATTCCTTCACTCTAGTACCGTTGAGAATTCACACTTCTTTTACAATCCACTATGAAACTGGGCAATACAACAGGCATTCTAATGAAATATGTAAGCCTATGCGGCAGGGTCTTGCTATTTACTGTGTTATCTGTACAGCACCATGTGCATTGATGGTGCTATATAAATAAATAATAAATAATAATAATATTCTTTTATTATATTATATACATCAGTCAGAGATTAAAATGTGGTTATATAATTTCACACTTTTGAGCCAATATGTAAACTGAAACAGTTATCCTTAGAAATCTGCACTTCTTCAAATGGGATACTCCCATCATAAAATGCATATAAAAATAGATATAGATTAGGGGAAAGTGCTCACAAAAATGCATATATTAATGAAAATAATGTTAAAATATATTATATTAAGAAAATTACTTGCAAAAAGTATCTCAGACAAAGGTGTGTAAAACACACGTTTTAGAAGAAATGTACACACACAAAATTGTATGAATTTTCATGCAAGCTTAAAAAGAAATTCTCAAAGTTTGAGATGAACCAAACTTATATTTGAAGAACTGAAAGAAACCAAAATCAACATTTCTGTGCATCCATGCCTTATATAACTTCATTTCATTCCTTTTACTAGGATTTATTAGTAAGGAGGTTTAAAAGATCAGCGTTTCTAGAGCCTAGACAGGCCAGGCTAATGAAATTCCCTTCTGCTTGCTCCACTGACCTGTTCCATTCTGGAAACAAGCATCTCAGCTCATTCCCAGTTCCTTTAGGAAGAACCAGCTTTCTATCACACTAGCTGTGGGTCCCACTTGCCCACAGGCTACACTGGATACTTCCCAAAGTTCCCAAAAAAAAATGCTGTAGTTTGAATCAAGCTTATTGATGAAGTGGCTTTCATCTGAACTCATTTCACTACTATCTGTTTCTGGGTAAAGTACAAAAGAACAGATCCCATGGCCTATGTAGTGCGGAAGAAATTAGGTGTAGATTTCTTCTTAATGGGACTGGGTGAATAGGAATTACGTCTGATGCCAATAGCACCAGTTCTTCTGATCTTACCTTCCTGCCTCCAGCTGCAGATGATTCAAATCGGCTCCTCAGATCTTCCAAGGGGATATCAAAGCGCTCTATCTTGCGGCGGCTGCCTGGAGGTTCTTCTTTGTACACCTCATCGGAGGGGTTGTTCTTTGCATGAGCGTTGTCCATGGTGCTGGCTGGCTCTACTGTCCTGAAGACAGCTCTGAACGCTCAATTCCTGCTTTCCTCCCACCGATGCAGAAGTTCTGATCTGCACCCTACAAGGCTGTAGGAGCTCAGCAATTCCTCTTTCAGCATTAGCTCATCTTCCATCTGGATGTTGTGAACATCATCCACCTGTAGTGTAGCTACACAGCATCTGGGGCATAGTTCTCAGTGCATCTCCCTTTCCCCAGTTTTATCTGAGAGGCCTGCTGAACTGGCTTCTTGGCCCACACCAAGTTGAACTGAAAAAGCAATTGAAGGATGTAGTCAGAATTCATGGAAGGAAGGAAAGAAAGAAAAAAGAAAGAACATATTCAAATCATGGGCTTTGTAGAACCCCAGTGATATCAATAAAGGCATTCTGCCTCCCCCTAAGGTTTGTTTGGGGGCTTCGGAGGGAAAATGAGATTATAATCACTTGGATCTTTTATTCTTGCAGAGCTAGTTTTTCAATGGCATAAGAAACTTCCCATGGGGTGTGGGTGGGAGGAAATCCCAATTTCAGGGAAATGCATAAATTGAAAAAATGAATACATTTTTATTTTGGTATTATAACAGAATAAAGCATTACAGTGTAATTCTATTCATGTTTACTCAGAAGTAAGTCCCCTTGTGTTCAGTGAGTTTTACTCCATGATTCATTTGTTTAGGATTGCAGAGTTAGAGAATAACTGACAACAGAAAGTTAGGAAGTAAGACATACATTCATTGTTTAAAAAAACTGAAATATATTCTTTCTTTCTTTCTTTTTCTTTCTCTGGCCTTAGCTAGACCTAGCTTATAGTCCGTGACGGAGGAGGGAAGATCCCACATTGTGATTAACATGAGATCCCTCCTCCGTTTACACGTGAGGTGTGACGACCTCAGGAAGAGAGGCATCGCGCCTGCCATTTTTTATTTTTAAAGGAACAGGAGCGAACGAACAGTCATGCGCAAAGGTAGGTCCATTTTTAAAAAATAATTTAATTTCCCCGCTCCCCCCACCCTACCCCTGATGGGCGCAGCTCCAGGTTCCTCACGAGGAATCGCACGGAACCAGGTCAAACCCGGGACCGCAGAAAAAAAGGGCCCAAAGGTGAGGGCGAGATCCCAGAGCAAGGGAGGGATCATCCCCCCCTGATCCCGGGATCCCCTGTGCGTCAGGGACAATCCCAGAGTTCGCCCCAGGATTTCGCCCGGTTTAGCTAAGGCCTCTGTCTCTTGGTAACAGCAACAAATACACACAGCCTGGTCTACTTCCAATATTTCCTGCTTTGAAACAATGTGTTATTGTAACAGCAACATTTATTGTTATCGCATTTGCTGAACATCATGTATAAATATATTTGTCTGTTAATGCAGATAAAAATGGTAGGTAGCTGAAAGAGTTGAAAGAGCTGATTCATTAAAAGAGTTGGGGGGGGGGGTTCAAAAGCAATAGCAGGTAAATGCCTAATCAAAGTATTCTACTACCCTGCTATTACTTTTTGGTGTTTTCTATTAGCACCAAGTAAAAAGTCAGAAAGAAGTAAGCAAACTTTCAATTTCTTCCACTATTCCCACTCAGTTTATAAAGATCAACCATTATTTTACAGGAGTAGGTAAACATTCGTACACATTCCCCTGACTTTTCTGGCACAACCTCCCTAAATAATCTTGAGCTGATTCAGTTTGATATCATTGGTGCAAGGTTTTCAATATCCTGCTACTTATATTTGTCCAGTGGGAAATCTCGGCTAAGAAGCTGCTGCCTTTAAAATCTTAAGGACTGTAGTTGTACTGCAGGCTTTTTCATCTGAGAAAAATCAAGATGTGCCTGTCTCAGGAAAAATCAAGATGTGCTGATTTTTCCCCCAAGTAAGGCTGTATTTCCTGCTGCGAGCAGTTGTGCTATAAAATACCCGCAAGAGGGTGCTGTTCCCATTGATCTGTATGGGCCACATGGTCTCTACTCTCTTTCACTGTGTAATTTCACATTGGGCATGTCTACATGGGGCGATATCCCGGGGATCGCCCCAGGATCGTCTCTGTGCGTCCACATGACACACAGGGGATCCCGGGAACAGGGAGGGATATCGCCCTACCCTTTAATTGCATTTTTCCCCACAGTCTTCGGATGATCCTGAGACCATGGGAGGTGTGGCCTGCCATCGCGGTTTCGTCCCTGCTCCTTGCAAGTAACTGGGGGAGGGGGAGGGTGGGGGGAGTGGGAATATATATATATATTAAAACCACTTTCTTCTTCGTTTGAGCACTCAAGCGCTTAACTTCATTAAAAAAATGGCGGGCGCAACATCCTATGTCCTCCCGGGACATCGCGCACCATGTGTAGACTGAGGGGGAGGATCTCGCAAGCATAATACTGCGAGATCCTCCCCCTCCCTCCTGCAAACCCGTGCGGTATAGACATGCCCCTTGTTCCCAACCCGGAAGAAAGCAGGAAGCAAGAGCGATGGTACGCGACGATAAAGAAACACAATGTCCCCCTCCCCCCGTCTGAAGACACTCTTAGAAATAAGCAGTTTGGGGCTCTATTAGACTAATTTCATCTTCTTCCTGCCCCCCACATCGAGTTTCTTTTTTTCCTTCTCAGCTGACACATCAATATTCCATACACCCTGCAACGTCACAGGTCTTTGTCAGGCCTTGAATGTGTGTGGGTGTGCGCGTGTACGCACAAAATGACATACCTTTGCATACCCTGAGTGTGTAGAAATACTACCTTTTTTTGGGGGGGTCATTTCACTTCTAAACAAATAAGCCCTTGTTCACCCAAGTTCGCTATTAGAGTGTAAACAAAGTCACTTCAAACCTGAATCCACTGTAGTCAGGGTGAGTGTCTCAACAGCCATAATTGATGCATTTAGATAAATAAGAGATTCGAGGAAGGGGTGTATTGAGGCAGGCGGGGCTAGTTTGTTTAAAGACACACACTGTAAATGCTCTTCTCAATTAGCTGTGTGCAAATACATTTTATTGCATGGATCAAGGGAATTGGCAGGGCAAACTAAATTGAGCAAACATGGGCCAGTTCTGTTTTGATAAGAGCACTGAAGATTTCTTACTCTCCACTGTGCTGATCTTGTCTGGTCCCTGTGACAACTGAATTTAGCACACAGAAGTTAGTATGTAAGGGGGGTCATGCAGTGGACATGCAGGCTAGCTAAGGAACCCAGTTGGTTTTTGTATGGGCACACTACACACAGAAACACACACAAAGTTCAGAGAAGGGCACAAACTACACAATTACAACCTATAGAAAAATATGTAGATATACAAATTGTGCAGATATTAATTTGCGCAATTTGCACAACATGCTTTTAAAAAAGAAAGAAAACGAATTGTGCACAATTGGAGAGCCCTTTTCTTAAAAAAAAAAAAAGTTCACAGCCATGTGAGTTGGGCCATGCCACAGACCAAAAATAAGCAGAAAAGCACAATTTTGGGCCACTGTGGGAATCCACAAGCAGGCTCAGAAGGCCTGACAGGATTCATGCAGGCTGGGAGTAGTCTGCAAACTTCAGCTTGTGGGGAGAGCCTAAGGCAAACTCTCGCAAAATTACTATGTGGGGGTTGTTGCAGAACTTTTGTTGCAGAACTGCAGATATTGTTGTCGCGGAATTGCAGATATCTCAATGCTGAAACTTTTTTTTTTCATCTGAGGAAATTATGTATCTTTTTCCCCCCTGTATGACTAAAAATGTTTGGCTTTTTCTAACTGGCTTATTCAAAAAAGGGAGGGATAAAGATTAGGTGGCAATTTCTGTTGCCATAAACCTTCCTGGCCTGAACTTCTGCCTTTATAATTACATTATCTGGACAATATAGAATCAGCTTAAACACAGAGAGATGTAGAAAAGATTAAAAGATCATCTTTTTAGATTGTCAGCTCATCTTTTCAGATGCCAGATTGTGTGCTCGCCCTCTTCCAGGAACTACTCTGATAGGATAATCCTACTCAGAGTAGATTTATTAAATGAGTGGGACCTAAGTTTATCATGACTAATCTTTGTCACTAGAGGTCCAGGTGGCCTCGGTGGTCCGGAGTGCCCATTATCAACTTCAGTTGGTACACCAGCTATGCCCATTCCTGGATAGGGATAGCCTAGCCATGGTCATTCATGCGCTGGTAACCTCATGATTAGACTACTGTAATGTTCTCTATGTGGGGCTACCCATGTATGTGGTTCAGAAGCTGCAGCTTGTGCAGGAACACAGCAGCTAGGGTGCTCACGCGGACGCCTAGCTCTGCCCACATAAGACCAATGTTAAAAGAACTCCACTGGCTGCCTGTTAGCTACCAAGCCATGTACAAGATCATGCTATTATCTTATAAAGCCCTAAACAACTTGGGACCAGGCTCCCTAGCAGATTGCCTTCCCTTATATACACCCAGGTGACATTTATGATCTTCAGAAGTGCCCCTGCTTATCATTCAGAGACGAAGAGAATATCCCCATGAAGAACCTTGACAGCAGGCCTTCTCTGTAGCTGCACCCACCTTCTGGAAAACCCTCCCTGGTGCGGTTCAAGAGGCGGAAAATGTAATATCTTTTAAATTCCTCCAAAAAACATATCTTTTTAGACAAGACTTCCCTGTACTGTAACTTATTCTGGTTTTATGTGATTTTTAAAGTTTTAAGTTTTAATCTGGATTATTATATTATGGTTTTAGTTGTAAACTGCCCAGAGAGCCTAGGCTGTTGGGTAGTATAAATATGTAATAAAATAAATAAAAGTAACTTAGGTCCCACTAATTTCAATGGGTCTGCTCTAAGTAGAATTAACATTGGATACAAACCCATGGTTCCATACAGAAAAGGTGTCATTGACTAAATGGATCCAATGCTAGTTAAAATTGGAAGGACTTAATGATATTTCCTAAAAGGCCAAGAAAAAATACTGCAGGGTTTTTTTGTTCCAAAGCTGTGAAAATAGAAACCTTTGAATGCTACTTCCTTAGCATCCCCCAAGGTTTGAACTTTTAAGCCAGACCTATTATATTATAATTAATGGAGAGGCGATACATCAGGAATCACCAAAGGGGGAAATGTGCTGGTACAGTAGAGATCAGTTAATTGGCTTGTGAGTTAAGTATGTCATTTGGCTACTTCATATTTCTGAAGTTGCTGGCAGCAGCGTTCCTGTCTATCAGAAATGAAATAGCAACAATTTTATAATTACAGGAAAATTTCACTCCAGGTGGGGGTTAAGTAATGAATGCTGAATAATCTATATATTCTGCACTTGAAGACTATTATGACAGATAAATGCTGGGCTCCCTCAAATATAGAACAGCAATCAGCATGAGAAGCAGAAGAAATAAAGACGAAATAAAGAAAAAATATTGTTCTTTCTACCCATTTAGTAAAATATTTATTAGCAGCCCAAATTCTTTGTGAAAGGGAATATTCAGTTATCAATGGTATAATCCCACTAGCTCCAATGAAACTACGCTAGTTTCTTTCAGTTGGCCACTGAGGCATCCAATGCCATTCATTTGCCTTCACAATAAACATCCCATTTTCTGAGCTTGTTGTTTACACAATTATCCTATGACAATTGTCGCTGACAAGATTAATAAGGTATTCTATGGCATTTCATCCATAACTAGGGTGACCAACTGTCAGGCTTTCCCTGGATTTGTCCTGGGTTTTGTTCTATCCTGGGTGTCAGGTGGAATTTTCTGTAATTTCTATAATGTCCTGGAATGACGTGCTTTTCCCTTTAAGGCCGCTATTAGTATGGCAGGAAGAATGACACACTTTCTGGAGGCACATCATCCCCCCCCCATTGAGGCCTTTAAGGCTCCAGTTGGAGAACTGGGGTGGGTGGGGTAGGAATGACACATTTTTCCCTTCTCTGCTCCAATCGGGGCCTTAAAGGTGGCAAGGTGGATGACGCACTTTCTGGAGGTCCCAGAAAGCCGCTTTCCCACCCACTCCACTGGGTGTCCTCATGTTTGGTTTCCCAAATATGGTCACGCTAGCCATAACCACTTTGGGCTCTGGCAATGTCTACTGCTGGTATGCAGCCCAATGGATCCTGCCCAGCTAGGGTGGCCATTTGAAAAGGAGAACCAGGCTTCTGTACAAAAGAGGGCAGGGCTCATGCAGCTTTAACTGTTGTGACGAAGAGGGAATTTCACCAGGTGCTGCATGCATATGGAATGTGTCATGAGTCCCAACAGTTGTTAATACCATCACATTTTTGTGTGTGTAAACCCCTGAGGTCCATTGCCCATTATTCCCAAAGTGGGATTTGGGCATATTGCCTTTATAAAATTATCCCATGAGGCCATGGCTGAGCTTGAATATGAATTCTTGTCACTCTCATCTAAGGTGAACAATTTTAGTGAGGATTATTATTTAACTGCCAATTGTTCCCCAATGTAAAATAAGACACTCACAGAGCCTTTTGCCTGTAAACCTATTTTACTGATCATTTACCTCTACTTTATTGAGATAAAGAAATAGATTTATTATAGGCCACAAACATTCTCAAAAATTTAGGCAGGTTTCCCATTGGCCTTGCACCACTGACTCCAGCTGGTTGATAGTTATGTTAGTAAGCTACCTCTCAGACTTACCAAAACACTGAGATGCAAACTACATGTAATGTACAAATGCATGTAATGGAGCCCCAATAGTTATTTAAAACAAAAAACAAAAGAAAACAGCCTTGGGGTGCAATTGTGAGTGTAGGAACTGTGCAACTCTTTTCTCACTCATCCTGGCATTGCTGATACTTTCCCCCTGCTGGTAAACACACATTTGGAGTCCCATGGGATGAAAAACAGCTTGGGTGGGTGCTTTTAGCAGAAATAACCAAAAAGGAAACAAACATCTCTTCCATTCCACTGCGCCTGAGCTCAAAATCTTCATCTCCTACAACTCCTTTTCATTAAAACAACAACAAAACAGCAGGCTTTTGTTACATCTATTTGTGTGTAATGTGTCATTTGCCCCAACTGATGATGTAATGAACCGAAAACACTGTACAAACCTTCGCAGCCCATCCAGGGTTATGCTGCTCCAGCCCCCAGAGATTTTTGGTCCATTAACTGTAGAAGAAATGAAGTGAGGAGACTCTGTACATTTTCCATTCTCTTGAAATCTAATCTAATGGGCTGGGATTTTTTTTTGAGAACTTTGAGCTCACCGTGTGTGTGTGTGCGTACACACACACACACACACACACACACATTTGCGTGTGTGCATATGCACATGCATGAGGTGGAGGTAATTTGGTTCAATATGTCATCCCATATTTCATTTCATTTCTTTCATTTCTATACTGTCCAATAAACCAAAGCTTTCTGGATGGTTCACAAAAATTACAACCACCAAAACAAGATAATAAAAGCATGCTATAAAATATAAAAACAACTTAAAGCCGTTAAAATAAGTGACCTGATAAACAACTGACATCACGCCCTATCAGATGCCATCAGATGCTGAGGAGCAGAGGAAAGTCTTAACCTGGAGGTGAAAAGGTGACAATGTTGGCACCACACAAATCTCAGGGTTAGGGAGTTAGTGAGGGGGGGTTAGTAGAAGCTTGTTTCAGGATAATATTAGGAAAGTAGGTTAGAGGATTTGGAGGTGGTTAGTATTCCCTGGGAGGTTGAGGGAGGTAGATGTATGTGGGTAAAGTAGAATAATCTCAAAGTGTCTTTTAAAATATTTTCCTATACGAATAAACTGTATTCTTATTTTGTTTAACAACCACGTCTGCTCAGTCATAGGCATTACTTCAGGTGGACAATACACACACACAATCACACACAAAGTTTGTTATTCCCTCATTCTTTTAGAAGATAAAGAATAGGGTGGTGGCAGCGAAGGAGAGGTTTAATAATAGACATCACAGAGGCTGGTGATGCCACTGATCTCTCCCTTGTTGCCATCCTCTAAGCCTCCCTTGAAGGAGGCCCTCCTCAGATGATGATCGTACTGTCCGGATAGGTTCTTATCGGAAGAGGCACTCTGTGAGGTATTGCACTTCGTCTGGATTGAGCCTCAGTTCATTAGCCCTCATCGAGTCCATCATTGCAGCTAGGCACTGATCTAGCACATAGGAAGCTGCCTTATAATGAGTCAGAGCATTGATCCCTCTAGCCCAATATTGCCGACACTGACTGGCAGCAGCTTCCCAAGGCTTCAGGCAGAATTTTTCCTGCCCTACCTGGAGATACAGGTGATTGAACCTGGAGCCTTCTGCATGCAAAGCAGATGCTCTACGACTGAGCCACGACCCCTCCCACATCCACAGCCTCACCTAATGTAGATGAAAAGGAGAAGTAGAGCTGTGTGTCATCAGCATACTGATGGCAATGCACTCCAAATCTCTTGGTTACAATACTCAATGGTTTCAGGTAGATGTTAACTAGCATAGGAAACCTCATGCTGGAGAATCCACGGGTCTAAGCAATATCCCCCAAGCACTACCTTCTGGAGCTGGTCATCAAAGCAGGACTGGAACTCTGCAGAAGCCTCTGCTCCTAGCTCAAACAGTTGATCCAGAAGGATACCATTGAAAGCCTCACAGATCAGTAGCTTCTGCCCTGAACAGTGGCCATGGAATATTTAAAATAAATAAATAAAACAAATCAAAGAGAATCTCTCCCAATATCATACAAGGCTGTTCCCATGCTAAAACCTGGCTTGAACCCTGACTGAAATAAATCCAAATAATTAGTCTCATCCAAGAACATCTGGAGCTGGTCAGCCACCACTGCTCAAGGACTTTGGCCAGGAATGGAGCATTCCCCACTGGCCTAAAGTTGTTAAGATCTTCTGAGTTCAGGGAGGATTTGTTCAGGAATGGTCTCACCACTGCTTCTTTCAGGTGCCTGGGCCTACACCCTCTCACAAGGAGGCATTAACTACCTCCACTAGCCTTGCCAGCTACAAGAGGCAAGGATCCAATGCAGAAGTGAGTGCACAAACCCATCTGAATACCTTGTTGTTCTTATATGAAGAAAACTGTGGCAAAAATATTACCCTTCCCACTTTAGCAGCCCTCTTTTCCAGTGATATATACTACCATTAGATGTAGCAACTATTAGGGATGGAGGAATCTGTCAATTTCACTGTCTCTCATATTCATTACAAAAAAACAAAACCTTTAAAGTTTTTTTCCAGCCCATTTATGAATAAATTTACAAATTTTGATAAGTTCTCGTCAAAAACAAACCCAATGAAATTCATACCCATTCAATAAGTACATAAGTACAATAAATTTATACCCATTCTATATTCCCTGCATGGAAAGGATTATGTTGTACCTGCTGTTGAAGATGAGGAGGTGGTCAGAAACAAGGAGGTGGCAATCCTAATGCCGCACCACCACAAATGTGATTGAAAAATATGCAAGGATTCAAACCCAGAGTTTTAAGAGCGAAGCTCTTCAAGCCATCTACTTTGATGGATGCATTTTTCAATTTCACTTTCTCCCAAATTTAGGAGGGGGTTGTATTTTTTTTTTTAAGAAAACAAACAAATCTCAAGTTCTTTCTGTTCTGTTTATGATGAGATCTGCTAAATTCTTATCTTTAAAAAATGAACTAGACAAATTTCCCACCCATCTCTAATATCTAGCACTCATTCACTTTTATTTCACTGCACAACGCAATGCCATTGCCACCCAATGAGGGAGCTACAGGCGTATTGCCTAGGGATGAGCAACACTGGGAATTCTGTTCTGTTTAAGCCTAATAGGATTCTGCAGCGTTCCCATTCCAGTAAGCGGTGGAAGACTGCAGTGGATGGGTTTTTTGTTATGTTTTTTGTACATTTTTCTCAGGTTTTGTCATTTGTGCAAATTTTGGGGTGTTCTTGAAATTTGCGCAAATGGTGTCATTTTTTTTTAAAAAAAATGGCAATCTTCCGCAAGCTATATTTTTCAAAGAACCTTTCAGTTCCTGCCACCTTTCGCTCTGGAAGTGCGGAGATGGAGGATGAAATTGACAAGTTCTTTGACAATTACAGAATATGGCTCTGCTGGGCTCAACAAAGAAGTGTGTGGAGAGAATAAAACTTACAAGGGTATTTAGGGGAAGGAAGTCTGCCTCTGCAGTGCTACATGGCAGACAGGCAGACTTACGATCGTGCACACTTTCACAAGATTGCCAATAAAAACATATTCTTTAAAAATTCTGACACATTTGCACACACTTAACTTGCTACAGATCGAGTCAATTTCAGCAGGGGGCGGGCGGTGGGGAGAACAAAATCTGCAAGGCTGAAGTGGAAAAATACATCAAGTTTCCAACCCCCAAATGGAATTCTCATACATCTGTAATATTGCCATTGTGCAGTTTTGGCTAAGATTCTAGCCCCATTTAGGTGTTCAGGTAGAAGACCAGCATTCTGGATTCATGAGAGTCCCCCATGGATAGAGAGGAGACACTCCTCTTCATAAAGTCTCCCTCCATGTATAAAGGGGAACAGATTCGATGTCGGGGGCAGGGCTAGCACACTCCCCCTCCTTGCATGTTTATTATAGCCACTGTCAGAATGCCTGAATAGGACTAATCTCACCAACTTATATTTGTTGGATAAATGTGTGGGTAAGTGTTTTGTGAGTTCATTATATCATCTTGGACCTGATAAGGAACAATTTCCTCATTGTATGTCTCCATAGATGTGCACAAGGGGTGTGCCCAGGCACACCCTAATGTCTCAAGCAATTAGCGCTGATTGAGGGGCATTGAGTAGGGATCCAGAGGGGGATCCAGATGCAAGAGGAACGGTCCTCAAGCTGCCCTCCGCCAACTTCACTGCCGCTGTGCCTGACAGTGCGCCACTGCTCCTGGCAGCAGGAGCAAAAAGGAATGGCGCTGCTGGGAGCCTCTCTACCGGGAGCCACACTTCAAAGAGGCCAGGAGGAGGGCCCCAAAGGCTAATGCTGCCTCGTAAGCCCCCTTCTGGCCAGTGTCACCACAAAGCCCCACCGATGCTGGGGCTTTAGCAGTGTCTCCTTATTCCCGCCCACCCTCACCTGCAGTGGCCTCCTTGCGGTCAGGCAAGCTGTACACGGAGTAGGGCATCAATGTCTACATTGTTTTTTTTAAAAAAATGAATAAAAATAATGTCCTTCATGATTGAATATTCAATAAATGTTCACCTTTTTTTAAAAAAAATTAAAAATTCCCTGGGTGCACACCCTAATGAAATGTGCTGTGCACGTCTATGTATGTCTCACAGATGTACAGAGAACCAACCTCCCTTTGTTTTCGTATTGTTGCAGCAGCAATGATTTATACCTTCTTCATTATTTCTGAAATGCATCTTAATTTGCATTGCCCAGCTAGACCCCTGACAGACATGGACAGACTTGCCATTAATCAAATCCAGCCAGAACCAAATGGGGTGCTGCTGGCTGTATCTCCATGGCTTGGCCTCCTAATGATGCTGTGCCAGAACACTGATCCCATTCCAAGGACAAGGTTTCCTTTGTTCCAAGGACAGCCAGGTTGGTACAAGGGATAGAATATCTGATACAGATAGGGGAGGACTGGTTTCAAACGCCCTCCCAATCATGACATTTACTAAAAATTAGTCGCCTTGAACTCTCAGCCTAACCTACCTGACAGGGTTGTTGTGAGGAATATACCCTGATCTCTTTGAAGGAAGAGTGAGAGGCAAACGTGATGAATAAATATCATGATCAAATAAAGTATGTGTGCTGAAGGACTGTAATAAGCCAAAAAAAATTAATTAAATAAAAAAAACTGAAGTGCCTCATTTGTGTCTAAACCATTGATTGAATAATTTGAATGTTGAAATTTCTCTAGTGCTGGGAAGAACATTCTCACTTGAGAACTTTGGGCTGAATTGACGCATATGAATGAGAGAGTGAAATCACCTTTGAGGAGCAGGGTTGGTCACTGTTGCTGCCATTTTGATTTCTCCCAAATACTGCTCAGTCTCTACTTTACGATCTGGGCATCTACAGAAACCCACATGGGGGCAGTTGTGTCAATGGCTATGATAGGAATGCAAAGAACATGGTCCTTGGCCATAGGTCCCAAGCCCTTTTTGGTGCTCCTCCCCAAAGAAGCCCAGCGTATACTGCTACTGAGGAGTAAGACCCATGCAAAGCTTCATTTCCCACCATCTTCCTGCTGCCAGAGATGGTCTAGGAACCACAGAGACCTCTTAGAGCATCTTGCGGATTTCTCCTAGAACAGGAAAGAACAGAAAGTAGTTCTCCAGATATTTTGGACTTCACCTCCTAACATTCCTGTCTATTGGCTGTGCTGGTAGGGGCTTCTGGGAACTGAACTCCAAAATATCTGGAGATCTAATTTATACCCACTCAGGCCCTAGAAGATGGTCGGATATGCTACACAGACTTGTTGCTGTTGCCGCCAGGAGCCAGAGTGAAGCACAGTTCTTTTTTTCTCAGAAAACCTAAGCATGGGGGAGGGGGAGGGGGGAAATAAAATAAGATGTTCTTTATAGAAAGGATGAAACAGGATAAATTAAATTAAAAGAGGAATAAAATAAATATACATGAAAAATAGATGGGTTGGGATGAAAATGAAAATTAAAGTGTGAGAAGAGTGTGCATGTATGTGTTTGTGTATACAGATGAGGACTCACATGTGGGTGTTTGGCGGTCAGCCCCATATTTGAGACTTGATACAGTGTTGCGCAGCCCCAGGGCTACAATATCGCATCAGGCTGTGGTGCTATCTAAGAGTGGCTGGTATCTGAGGCAGGATCAGTTGGGAAATGTAAGGCAAAACATGTTGGAACACTCCAAGGCTCAAGCCAGAATATCAGAAGCCAGGGCTGAGGGTCAAACTACACATTCTGTTAATTGTGTAGTTGCGCCTTCTTTATTTTCAAGAGTAAGTGGCTGTGGCCCCAAATCCACACATACACAGGGATTAAAATCCCTTCCTGGGGGATGAGCAGAATGAGCAGAAACAAAGATGGGGTTAATCCTTCCTCCCAGTGCATGGTCATCCTGACCTGAAGTGGTGCTGTGCCCACTTACTCTCATTTTAAAAGGGGCAGGGGCTACATGCTAAGCATAACATGTAGTTTGATCATGAGTAGAGTCACCAAGCATGAACGTAGATCAGAGTCAGTCCAAGGATCAAGAGAGAATTCAGAGAGGGGGAGCTGATCTGTACACCAGGACCAACTGAGAAGAACTGCCCTTGATGCAACAGTGTCCCCAGGTGTCTTTAGGCCTCCCGTCGGTTTCCTGCAAGAGCTCTGGAAGTGGGGCTTGTTTGGAAAAGGCCTAAAACAGCGGGCCCAGTTATGCTGAGCACTTGTGTTCGTAGTTTGGCGGTGCTCTTGGATCCGTCGCTTCAAATGACAGCCCAGATAGATGCGACGGCCAGGAGTGCCTACTATCAGCTTCGGCTGATACGTCAGCTGGGCCCCTTCCTAGAGTTGGAAAACCTAAAGATGGTAGTGCATGCATTGGTAAGTTCGAGGCTCGACTTCTGCAATGTGCTCTACAAAGGGGTACATTTGTGCCTAGTCCAGAAACTTCAACTAGTGCAAAATATGGCAGCCAGGTTGGTCACCAGTACATCTAGGGGTGACAAATATTACCCCAACATTAAAATCACTCCACTGGCTGCCAATTAGTTTCTGGGCAAAGTACAAAGTGTTGGTCATTACCTTTAAAGCCCTAAATGGTTTGGGTCCAGGTTACCTGCGGGATCGCCTTCACCCATACAGTCTGCCCCGCACACCCACGTCCTCTGGGGAGAACTTACTTCAGTCAGCCAAGACTAGGCTGACATCAGTTTCCCAGAGGACCTTTTCTTCTGTCGCCCCCAGATTGTGGAACGGCCTGCCGGAGGAGTTTCGTAAAATTAACTCTCTCTGTGATTTTAAGGCAGCTTTGAAAACTAGCCTTTTCCGGCAGGCCTACCCAGATCAATGTAAAATCAAGAATTTTTAAGATGTGTTGATTCCTGTACTAATGTTGTAGATCCAAAGGGAGAGGCGGGTAAGAAATATATTATTATTATTATTATTATTATTATTATTATTATTATTATTATTATTATTATTATTATGTTTCAGGCCCTTGGCTCTCCACTAAGGGCTGAAGCACCAAAATCCAAAGCCTAGTGCTTCAAGATACCACCCCCCGAAAGTCATATGAGTAGCCCTGGTGAGTTTTGCACCCCTACCACTGAAATTCACCTCTCTCCCCAAAGCAGTCAACTATTCCATTTCACAACTTGTGAATGGAGACACCATGTTTTTGAGTTATTACACAGAAGCTTCCAGTTTGTAAACTTAACAGGAAGGAAAAAAAGCCTGTAATGATTGCTAGATGGGTGTTAAGTGGAATGGGGAGGGAAGCTGTACCCAATAAGCAAGGCTCCTCCAGCCCCATGCCTGGACTGGTAAAGGATTTCTAGACAAGCCATACTGGCAGGATATATCTGGAGTTAATACTAAACAACTTTTTGCAAACCGTTCGCATGCCAACCACCAGTATATGATATTTATACACAAATTATATATGGTTCAGTGGTTTAATTATAAAGCAATTATAAAATCTGACATTCAGCCATGGTTATCCATCAGGAGGACAAATTCACTATGACTCTAAGCCCTTACATGAGCAATAAATTTGACCATAGCACTTGACCTGATTTTAAAACAGCTTTTAAGATAAGTATTGGGTGTGAAGCTCTGCCAGTAAAATTTTCAGTCCACATTTTAAAACAATGTATGCAAAAAAGTATATCTTGAGTTTGTTTTTTAACAAGGGTCACTGAAATCTTAACATTTATTGTGCCTATAATCCTCTAACTCCCATGATCTGTTCCTAGCTGTTTAAATCATTACACAACATCAATAGGGATTTATTCTCAATTACATGATGAAGATTTGACATTTGGGCATGACATTTATTTTCATTCTTTCCCAAAATTTGTAAGGGCTTAGCATCTGGAAGGGAAAATACGTTATAATGAGGGCAAAAAAAGACTTGAACATTGGCCTAAATTTAAATTATGATTTTGGACTCTCTTGCCAGCATTCACAACCCAGTTTTAAACACTGTTACAAGCAAGTAAGTTCTGCTGCTTTCTGTGGTACTTACTTTTAATTAAATGTACATAGGAATAATTTCAGTCTTTATTTGCATATTGAAATTGACTCTTTTCAAATTTAGGCTCTTGGTTAACAAAATTATTCTCTTTTTTGTCAGATTTCATTTGCTCTATTCTTCCTTTCAGGGAGGGTAGAAAAAGGCTGCACTCATTTGCACTCTTATCTGGGAGTAAACCCAACTGTATGGCTGGGGAGGGGGCACTTAACTCTGAGTAAATCATTATTATACCACATTTTGAGGCAAATCCTCCTCAAGGCCTCCTCAAGAGAGCTTCAGCTATTGGGCAGTACACAAATGCAATAAGTACATAAATAAATTTTACAAGATATAATTTTAAAATGCTAAAATACAATTAACTAAAACAGAAATCTAAAATATATAAAATAACAGCAAAACCAATTTATAAAATAATGACAGGCATCCATCCATTCATTACTCTTTTTTAAAGTGCCACTGGATCTTTTGAAGACACACAGTTACAGTTTAATCAATCCTCTCCATAATTTCCTTCTGGGGGAATTAATTGACACCTTGGGCATTTTAACCAGTACTAGCTCCAGGTTTTTGATGGGTCTTAGGTAAGACATTCTCCATGCTCCCCCCTTCAATGAGTCTAGCTTCTCCCCACCATTGTCATCAACTGCTATTGCTCCTCATTCTCTTTCTCACCACTGCTACTACTTGTTTGCTTCCTTGACAATGCTGTGTTTCTTCTTAATACTACTGTATTTCTTCGATTCTAAGACGCACTTTTCCCCCCATATAAACATCTATAAAAACGGGGTGTGTCTTAGAATCGCAGGTCATTTATTATTTCTTAGAATCAAAGCTTTTTTTCTGTTGGTGGTACTGAAATTAGTGTGCGTCTTACAATCGATGGCGTCTTAGAATCGAAGAAATACGGTACTACTCCCACCAAAATTGTTGTCTGGGCTCAACTAAAAGGCAAGCAGATTGCAATGGGAAAGAGGAAGATCAACTTGAGGGGGCCTTGCCTGTGGGACCCTGGTTGGGTGTGGGCCATCAACAGGCACCCAACCATGATTACCCTTGTTACCGGCCCTGTTTTTAATTCTTTCAACCCTCTCCCCACCCACCCACCCAATATTAATCTGGATAAGCAATCAGGTAGCACCTCACTTACTAAATGTCTGATTTGCACTGAACATGCCAGCCTTGAGCTTTATTGCTCTAACCCAGGGATAGGGAACCTACAGGCCTAACACAGCCCATGAGAGGTCCCATCTTGCCCACCAACTTCCTGCCCTCATCTCTAATCGCTGATTGGAGATAAAATCAGCTTCACTGCTGTGAAGAAATGCCCTGTATGTTGTTATTTTGTGTGGGCTCTGTGAGGCTACACTGTATTTGGCTAGGCCTGAAGCCTCGTCAAAGGCCTGTGTAGTAGTTGCTTAGGGATGTTCTGAATTGGGAGAGAGAGACAATCACTTTGAATATTTATATATGATGCCTAGATGAGACAAAATCATTTCTGATTGGCTGGGGATTCTACCTAGGTGGAAAAGAGTAGATGGGAAAGTACAGTTTGCACTGGGAGGAGGTCTGCTGGCTGGTGTGTGGGGTTTTAGAGGGACTATGAAAAAGCTGAGGGGAAAGTGCCCGGAACGTAAACCTTTCTCTGTGGGATAACCTCCACATGGCTGGTAAAGATCAGGTGTAGGGATCAGATGGCTGTGGAACTTCCTACACCTAAGGATTATCCCGGGAAAATGGAGGGATCGTCCCTGCCTGCTCCCAGGATCCCCTGTGTGTCATTTGGATGCACAGGGATGATCCCGGGATGATCCCGGGATAAATGGCTGGTGTAGACATGCCCTGTGTTAAGCCAGGAGGCTGCCCTAAGATCTTGCCAGAACATATTATACAAGCAGGCAGTAAAAATCCAGATAAATTGTCAAAGCAGCCAGAAATACAACAGGAGAAGCTTTGGTGTAAGAGTTCGACTGTACCCAGAAGCTGGACCAGGTTGTGAGGATTTTTTGTTGGGGGTGGAAGTTTAGGGAATTTGTCCTGAGGTAAAAGAAGTCATTAGAGATTTATAGCAGCAAGAGTGTCTCTTGAGTCCTTAAGAGTTGTCACCCTACAAGCAATCTTTTGAAAACCCCACAGTAAAGATTCACTTATTCCAATAGGTATTTTACTATTTAGCAGTTTATGTTGTGTTTTGACACTCCTGTAGTGGTTGTTTTTATGTGTTGCTCTTATCTTCACATTGTGATTTACTGTAATTTATAAGCCTGTTATTACCAGTAGAAAAGTGGGATAAAAACAAACAAACTAGGTTACTACAAATTCCCTGTAGATCAGGAAACCATGGCATGATCTACACCACTGCTTTAAAATGGTTTATAACAGTAGTGACAACTTTTGGGGCCCAGGACACATCCCATATAGAGCTTTCAAACCATTATAAAGCAGTAGTGTAGATCATACCTAAATCAAGGGGGGAAGCCATAATGTAAACACGAAAAGTACTGATATGCTCTTCTAAACTTAAAAAAGGCAGTTTATAATTCTCTAATGATCTGAGGTCCTGACAGAATGCTTAAGTACATTTTTGGCAAGTCATGTCATTTTCCATGAGCACAACACACACACACACACACACACACACACACACACACACACACACACACACACACACGCAGAGAGAGAGAGAGAGAGAGAGAGAGAGATTTTAGCACCACAGGATGATGCATATATTCAGACAACTCAGCCAATTTGCATGAAGTAGAAACCCAGATAAGTAGCCTGGAATTGTTGGGAGAAGGGGTGGAATTTTTTTCAGGCTTCCTTCAATGCATAAGGAATTTGGTTTTGTTGTTTTCAGCTAGGGAGAGGGTCTGATGTCAACAGGCAGCCCCAGAAGCAGATCTAGCCATTTTCCACTGTACTGAAGAATATTTAGATAGGAACTGTTGATTATCTGAGCCTATCTGAAACTCTTGACCATATCAACATGATGAACACCTTGCTACGCTTGTCCTAATCCTATATTAAGTCTTGCTATTTTCTCCTTGAATCTGCTCCTGCTGCGGAGTCCAAGTTAGAACTTTATCTTGGTCCTGAGTTTAGGCCCTACTTCCAGGTTTAGGCTGCTGCATCACATCCTAACCCTAAAATGACTTTCCAAAGGGTGATTTTCCAGTTTATGCTCTGTGGATCTGAGCCTGCATGGCAATGCCATTTTTGAAAAGTCACATCGAATGTGACTCTGCACCTCTCCTTAGCTCATGAGCCCAGCTCTGCTCTACACATGTAACTTCGCTGGATTTGGGCAATTACATTTTCCACCTGACACAGATCTTAAAGCGGTATTACATCACTTTGGCATCATACATGTTTTTATGAAGAACTATAGAACAGTTTCAGACCCAATTAAACATTATTCTTTGGCTGTCCTCCCCAAATCTTACCTGGTTGTCTTTCTCTCCAGTGTTGTCATTGTTTTTGAAACAGGTCTGCTGATCTCCTTTAGTTACATGTGGAGATGCAAATAGTATCTCCCTGTTACTGTGGCTTTTCCCTTGGACACTGAGCAATGAGATGTTCTTATGTCCATCCTTAATGCCAATGCATACCCCAGTTATTTATTCCACTGATTTATCTAGGTCTATATGGCTTGAAAAGTTATAGTCCTTCCGTCATTAGAGTCTCAAATGCTTACAGAAAAGTGTACTTCCGAAATTTCCCCCATTCTTTCAATGAATAACATCAAACAAAATCAAGAAGTGGGGGAAGGGGGAGAGTTTTTTTTTTCCTTTTGAAAACTAAGGCAGACATAAGAAAGGATTAAATTATTTTATCCCATTTTGAGAAAATAATAGATTCATTAGGCTGGCATTTTTAATATGCCATGTTTCAGCTTGATGCAAATTTAAGTGACTAAATAATATACCTCTTAAGATGCAGAATTACAATGTGGAAAACAAGCGACACTCATTAACTCTCACTGCACTAAGCAGGTGCTGTAATTCTGAGGTATGTGTCACACACGAAGGCACTAATTCTCAATTAGCATTCGGCACACCTTGTGTGCAAAATTGACGCATTGCTTCGTGTAATAGGAAAGGACAAGAATGCATGCATTATTCATATTCATGAAGAGTAAACTAGAGCCTGTGCACTTGTTTATTTTACTTTCTTTTATCTCCTCATTCTCATTTATTAGGAGAACAGTGTTAGGCACCACACCAGATAACCTATTTCCAGAAATCCATTAAGCTGCACATTTATAATAGGCTTATCTTACCACTGTAAGTTCCTTTCGGCCAACGTTCCCCTCTTGTGCCTCTGCTACGGCAGTCATGTACCTGTTGAAGGAAAACTGGAAAATTTAAAAAGTTTTTGACTCACCAATTCATTTAACTAATCAACAGCCAGCAGGAGCGACATACATTCGATAGCAGCTACAAGACACCAAATCTCCTATAGCTTCGTCTTGCAAATCTATTATTTAATAAGGCCTGGAGGAAAGAAGCACCGTGGTTGCCATACCTCTGGGCTGTATTGATGTGCTCACCTTACACTTAATGGTGGTAAAAGCTGAAGGCAACAGCTTTTGTTTCCAAAGTCTGCAGGGGGAGGAACAAAGCACATATTTTAATAGAGGCTGAGGGCTGAAACACACAGACGAATATATATTAGGTACCATGTAGGAGACTTCCTATGATCTGGAATTCTTTTCTCTCTCTTTTTATATCCAAAGCCAAGTACAAGATAATTACTGTAAGTATTTCTTCCTACCAAAAACATTCCTTAAGATGTCCATTGGCCATTTTATGATCATAACAAATATATGTTTCTTGTTAGTTAGCCAATATGTGGATTGGCTAACTAACACCCCCTACGAACTACTAATTATGCAGTGCATAGACACCTCTAGCCATTGGGCTTTAGGGTTTGCCAGAATCCCATTACCACTTGACATCACTAACTACAGTTTAGTTAGGGTGACTATATGAAAAGGAGGACAGGGCTCCTATATCTTTAACAGTTGAATAGAAAAGGGAATTTCAGCAGGTGCCATTTGTATATATGAAGAACCTGGTGAAATTCCCTCTTCATCACCATAGTGAAAGTGCAGGAGCTATACTAGAGTGACCAGATTTAAAAGAGGGCAGGGCACCTGCAACTTTAACTGTAGTGATGAAGAGGAAATTTCACCAGGTTCTTCATATATACAAATGGCACCTGCTGAAATTCCCTTTTCAATACAACTGTTAAAGATACAGGAGCCCTGTCCTCCTTTTCATATGGTCACCCTAGTTTAGTAATACGGGCGACCATTCCATCATGTGCAAAAATCTTGGATTGTATGCAATGTTAGTCTAACTTAAGTCCCATTCATTTCAATGAGTCTATTCCAAGTATAACTAGGGCCAGATCTACACCAAGCAGGATATAGCACTATGAAAGTGGTATATGTAGGCAGGATCTACGCTACTGCTTTATAGTGTTATTGAAGTGACTGACAACTGTTGGGGCCCATTGACACATGCCATATACCACTTTCATACCACTTTCATAGTGTTATATCCTGCTTGGTGTAGATGTGTCTTGGGCCCCAACAGTTGTCAGTAACTTCAATACTACTAAAAAGCAGTAGTGTAGATCCTGCCTAAGACTGGATACATCTCCTTATCACAAGACAGACAATGCTAAATCCACCAATAAGGAGAATGTGTGGCAGTTAAATTTCACACCGCATTGGCAGGGATGTAGATCACTGAGTGACTGCACAATAGAAAACTGTATTGGCTCTGATGTTGCTGGTAGAGGGAATGGTGGAGGCCCAGTTTCCAGGATGTTAACAGCCTGAAGATGGTAATTAACTCTTTGCAGACTAACTAGATTAGGTTTTGCCCAGGGCAAAAAATAAATAAAAAGTGTGTTGGGGGGGGGGGGAAGGTTGCACTAAGGTATAATGGGACAAAAAAGTAAAGCTGCTCCTGCTTTGAAAATATAAAAGTCAATAGTTATTTGAATCTTTCTCTCTAGCACGAATCAAAAGACATAATTCCCTTGTAAGGCAGTGAAAATAATAAGAAGAAATTGTGGTCCTTACATTAGCAAAGGTGGAGAACAGGGCTGCAATCTTATACCTGGGTATAAGTCTCATTGAACCCAATGGGTCCTATTTCTGAGTAGACGTGTATAGGATTGCATTGTAGTTTTAGGTTATGTTTCTCTACCCTTTCCCACCAACTTCACAGGTGCATATTTCCAATATAAAAAATAGAACGGTTCAATCCATACACATAAGTAATACATAAACTACTTTGAGTGAGTGGGGACCCATTTGTCCTGTTGGACACCCAAGCATTGAAACTGAATCCTTGGGTGGGGGTTTGAACCAGTTAAGTTAGCAGGCAGATGAAAACCACTAGATGCCTGAATCCCACCCTTTTTCATGGAACTCTGACATAAGGGCTATACTTATACATTCTCCACTATATAGTAATGATAAAGCAGAAAAGAAGGAATCTAAAATATGAGGAATATTTAGTAGGAGGCAAAATTCGTATTAGGGAGATCTTGATGCTGGATGTTTTGCTGTAATTAACATAATCATTTCCTCACAAGCAATATAATTCAGCTGTTGCTGATTCTAAACCAGAACTAACTTTCGAAGCACGACTGGAATTACAGGCTAAAGAATGTACATTATTCCAATCCGTTTCTCTCTTTTCCATTTTGTGCTCTCCTCCGCTATACCCAGGAATGAGATCCTGTTTATCAGTCTTCTCTTTGTTGCAAGCTGCAGTCAAAAGGTTTTGGAGTAGCCACTTGAAGACTATTTGATCTCCCTGACCCATTTTTTTGCCCGTCAAATGAGCCTCCAAGTGCCATTGTGTTAATGATGTATCACTCTATATGATGTTTCGTTGTTGCCTGTGAGAAATGAATGCAATGCCATTCCCCATTCCCCATCTTAAAATGTTAAATGCAATTTATGAAGCGCGAAAGGTGTAGCGCTGTGAGTAGAAGCACTTAGAAAGCTCAGAGGGACTAGTCAATCTACTTACAAGAATGTGATTTCCATAAATTTAGTCCTGCTTTGCAAGAGGGTGGTCAATTACTGACAATTTGAGAAATGGGCAGCAGCCTCCCTTCCCAGCGTTGGACATGCTTTGACGAACAAAGACTGGAAACTGGAAATGAAACAGCAAATATGGAATAGTAGATGCTTTCATATTTGCATGAGCTCAACCTACAACTACAGAAAGCCCAATTTTAAAATTAGATTATTATAAGTGTTGAGTGAGTTCCCCTTGGATTGATTAGGATTTGGCTTGGTAGTTATGAGCCTTCTCATCTGTTCTCTGACAGTTTTCTCCTGGCTCATAACTAAGAATACTCTCCATGTGATTGTATTAGCAAACCCTGGAATTTTCATCTCCTGCCCTGCACCCACCCAAACCACCAGCCATGGTGAGGAGTGGCTTAGAAATCCAATCCCTCCTCCAAAACACACACAAACCTGGGCACGAGAGAGGGTTTTTAGTCATTTTAGTATATTTTTTATCCCACCCCTCCTGCAAAGACTTCAGTTCTCTTCTCCTAGTTTTATCCTGACGACTATCTACACAACTACCTTGACCAGGGTTCCAGAACCTTTTCCCTGGGGCCGCATTTCCTTGGGGGAAATCTTGAGAAGTAATTGGGTGGGGGGAATGGCTCTCAGCTCATAATTCAGACAAGCATGAGTTGGACAAATTTGTATTCTGAGTTATGAACTTTGGCAATATTACTAAGAGTCATACTAAACGTAGGGCCATGATATGGTTTTGGAACACTGCACAAGAGGAGGGGAGGTTATGTATGTGTAGGGGGTAGTTGCAGGGGATACTATGGGTGGGAATGCCTCCCCATGTCACAATCCAGATTTTTTATTTATTTCTTTAAGTGATTTATATACTGCTGAACATATCATATTCTGTCCCAAAATAAGCCAAACTGAAATGGGTCAAGATAATCTGTATCAAACACCTTGCCCAGAAAAGCGTATTAGAGACTCAGCAGGAGTTGATATAAAGTTCCGGATCCAGGGAGAGCTTTTTCAGGAGTGGACGCACTACTCCCTCCTTCAAGACAGTGGGCACCACTCCATCATGCAGAAACACATTCCCTGGATCTACTCAGCCAACCCCTCCCGGCAAGCTCAAGGGTCAAGAGAGCAAGTCGTAGGCTGAACAGCTGCAACCATCTTGTCTACATCCTCAGGGCTCAAAGTGTGAAATCCATCCCATACAGCTGAACCAGACAGTGCATTGGACATCTACCAGATACTGTCCTACAAACAGCTTTCAAGTTGGTATGAAGCTGAGGGATTTTATCAAAGTGCCTCAGAAAATTGTCACAGAAGGCCTTTGAGGGATACAACATAGGATTTGCTAGGGAAGATGACAATAAGCCCCAAACTACTGAAAAAAGTTCTGCTAGACCTCTCCTTGACGATGCAATGGAGGCAGCAAAGTACACCTTTTTAGATGCCCTCACTAACACACTAGGCACAATTATGTGCTCTCACATGTGTTCAGTTGGCCTCACAACTAATCTTATGCCACTTATAGTCTTCTTGTCTCCCAGCCCAGAAAACTAGGGAGCACCAGAGAGGGTGTTCCGGGGAGATTGTGTCTCATCATTCCATAGTGTGACTAGAGTCTTGACAAGATTGCCAGCTCTAGAAACTGGAAATTCTCCCAGGGCACTTAGGAATCCATAGAATTCCATAAAGCACTAGAGGCAATAATGGGTCTCCCACCCCAGCAGAGGAAGCCTGGCACTGTAAGCCCAAACTTCACCAGATAGTGGTCTGACCATGACAATGGAGCAACTTCAACCACTCCCCTCATGTCCAGAGGCAAAGGCTACACTGAGGGTATGCCCTGTCCTATGCATTGGTGCAATGACAAATTGAGACAGTCTCTTGGTTATCATGAAGGCCATGAAGGCCAGAGCCGGCCCAGTCAAGACTACTCAGTGTGGATGTTGAAGTCTCCCAGGACCAATGCCTTAGGGTTCTGCAACACCATGCTCAAGAACAGCTCGGCCAGGAAACCTGTTGGGTAGCCAGTACACCAACAACATCCCCAATTAGTCTTGCTGGCCTAATGCCAGGTATAGGCACTTATAGCTTGCCACAGTCTAGAGGATTTCCTGGTGAGCAAGATAGCATTCTTATGGACCACAGTGACTCTGCACCTGCAGGCCCTCTAACCTGGGTTGATGCAGCACTGAATACCCAGGTGGGAAGAGCTGGGTCAGGTCGAAATTGAGGTGCCATAACTAAGCAGCCACCCACCCACCCACACAACTGAATATACCTTTCCTGGTGCTAGAATATGGATCAGCTGGTAGGCAGGTTCATGTGGAAGGACTTAATTCAAATTATGGAGTAAACAGCTGAAGAGTCATACATACATGAGGCAGTGAAACGGAATACAAAATAAATTGCTTGCTTTTTATGACAGAAACTGTCTAACTCCAAACCTACAGATACTGTTTTCAGAGAATATAGTCATCTTGAAATTCAATATGAGAACTGACAGAACAACAACAAAAAGTTTCAGGCTCCCTTAAAGATTAGCATGTGTATTGTGGCACATACACTTTTGTGGGCTAGAGCACACTTCATCAGCTCAGCCATAATAAAACTGTTATATTCAGCCTACAAATGAAGTATGAGGTGACAGAATGCACAGGTGGTAAAATGGAAAGATAGGTGAACCTGTCAGTCTCTCTCTCTCTCTCTGAGTGTGTGCGTGTGTGTGTATGTTTAAATCTCAAGTTCCATCTCCCCTGAGTATGAGGAACTTTGTGGGTTTTGGTATATCCTGATCAAAAATGAACTGAAATGAACTTCTTACCCATCTGCACCAGCCAAATTCAATAGCTACAGGTATTTCCAGTGTAGGGAGCTCCATGATGTACCTGCCTGTCATGTAGCTCTTAAACTTGTCAGTAAAAAGAGGTGGCAACCCTAACAAAGCCCTGACATGGTTGAATACACAGAGATTAAAACCCAGACTTCTGAGAGAGAAGCACTTAAAGCTCTGTGCCTGGATGGATGTTTCTGTCAGTTTTAGGTTTTCCCACATTTGCGGGTTGGTTGTTGTTTTTAAAAACTCAGTTTTTTTCATCTCAAATATAGAAAACTTTGTGAATTTTGATACATTCATATCAAAACAAACATTTTTTTTTAATTTCCCCCTTTGTAAACAAACAAACAAAGGGCTTTTGAACCAGTACAGAACCTTTCTACCTGATGTGCTATTTTTATTTTATTATTATTTTTTGATATAGAGAAACATTCAGGTGTGATCTCTCTCCCTACCACCAGCCTGACATGGGGGTCATCAACACCAAACAGGATATTCCACTATGAAAGTGGTATATAAGAGGCAGGAGCCCCACTTTATAGTGGTATTGAAGTGCACTGAGAACTGTTGGGGCCCATTGATATACCGCTTTCATACCACTTCCATAGTGTTATATCCTGCTTGTTGTAGACGTGCCATGGGCCCCAACAGTGCATTTCAGTACCACTATAAAGGCAGTAGCATAGATCCTGCAGTGCACTTCAATACCGCTATAAAGCAGTAGTGTGGCTCCTGCCTTTTATATACTGCTTTCATTCCACTTTCATAGTGGAATATCCTGCTTGGTGTAGGTTAGGACAAGGTCTCATCCAATCTACTGCCTCAGCATCCTACCACCTTATTCTGCTGCAGGTGTAGATCTTTACGGTGCCATAGAACATTTTGTTGTTGGCTATAATATGGCTACCGCACTGAAATATGAGAAGCATATCAAACCAACAGAATGTCTCTTAGTAAAAATTTTATAGATCAACATAAATCATCCCTTAATTTTGATGTTTGCCTCTGTGTGGTGTTACAAATGGTTTCCACTGAGCCTTTTAATTTTGCTATTTTTATTGCTGTCAAAATTCTGAAACCATTAGAAAGGATGAAAAACTGCCAGGACTTAGAATGAACAACTTATGGGTGAAAATACAAAATGATTAAGTGGGGAAAGAATAGCAAAACCATTTAAATTTTTATAGACGGATTGTGAGCATATATACCACAGAGAATGAAGAAAGCTGACCATGTGTAACTGATGAGGAATTTTTTTCCTGACAACTGATACAAATGACTTACAGAAGCAAGTCATAGAAATTGTTTAACCAAGTGTGTGGGGGTGGGGGCATTAATAGATATGGAGTTATTTCCAAATACTTGCAGAAGGACTATTCTGTATTCTGGTCTATGCATAATACTAAAACTCAGGGTCATCAAATGAAATCAATTGGCAGGAGATTCTGGACAAGGAAGGGCAGAGGCAAATAGTAGTGATAAGAGATGAATTCTTAGGCCTCATGGACAAATTAAACATTAACAAATCACCAGGTCCAGGTGGTATCCACCAAAGAGTTGTTGTTGTTGTTGTTGTTGTTGTTGTTGTTGTTGTTGTTATTTAAAGTATTTATTACATTTCTATACTGCCCCATAGTTGAAGCACTCTGGGAGGTTTACAAAAATTAAAACATTTAGAAACCATATGCAAAATTTTAAAACACGCAACAGTCAATACATACAGAGACAACATACATCTAAAACAACTTTGAGCAATCAGCCAAACCATAAAAACAAATTTGGGATAGATTACAAACTCATCACATGCTGCTAAATGCCTGGGGAAAAAGAAGAGCGTTGACCTGGTGCTGAAAAGATAGCAGCGTTGGCACCAAGCTTAAATAACTCAAATGTGGTACACCTGATCTAATTTTCAGTAGGTGGTATATTCCTCCTGCAAGGTTTCACACAATACTTCCAAACTATAGTCAATGTTGTTGGAAGAGGTGGAATTGTTGGTCAGATTAGTTCATACTTCCATCTTCAGTGGAGATATTCAGCAGGGCAGGAATTTTGGAGCATAGTTGCTGATTACTGTCTGGAATTTTTCCATGTTAGACCACTGGAAACTCCTGAAACTATGCTTCTTCATCTTTTTGAACCTGATGAGCCTGGATTAAGGCATAAAGCCATAGTTTTTAAGCAATTGTAAACAGCTGCAAAGTCATGTATTGCACTTACGTGGAAGTCTCCGAAGCAATCAACTAAACCACAGTGGGTTGATAACATTTGGGAAAAAATGACAATATATAAACTTACTCCTTTATTTCTTTAGCAATCTTGTTATATTATTATGTTATTATGTTGTTGTTCTTTTTTGCCATTATTATTATTATTATTATTATTATTATTATTATTATTAATTATTACATTTTTCATAATAAAACAAAATTTCATGGAGAAAAAGAAAAGAAAAGCTGTAGTTGTGCTTACCTCAACTCTCTCTAGTGCATGCACACACATACCTCTGCTCCAAGCATCTTGGTGATAGAATTATAATTAGTTAATTTATTTGTTCTTTGGGGAAACTTCATTATTCTTTAGTGAAACTTGATTTAACTGTTTTTCAAAATAAAATAAAAATTAATGGCAAAAAAAAAGAGTTGTCCCTAAGATCAGCCTCTGTAACAGAGCACTGAAAAAGACATCAATCTTTAAAATAGGGATCCAAAAAATCACAGGCCAATTAGTTTAATATCTGAGTAAACTGGTAGAATGCATTTTTTTTAAAAAAAAAATATATCCCCAGAATCAATGTGGCTTCTGCAAAGTAAAGTCATGTCTCACTAAGTATTCAGATATCTTGTGGTTAAAGGTCATCCAGTAGACGTTAGGCCTGTTCAGACAACACGCTAAGCCATGGTTAGGCCACTAACCCTTTTGCAGCAACTGGTTAGCGAGCGTGATTAAAATGTAGCCACCATGGTTAGGAATGATTCACATGACACACTAAGCCATGGTTCTCATGACACATGTCATAATGTTTAGCTCAAAGTGCTTAATCACTGTGGTCAGTATATACTTGTATTGGGGCTGGTGCTTTTACACTTGCTCATAATTGACCTAGAGTTAGGGATAAGCAGTGAGGTGGCCAAGTTTGCCAATGACACCAAATTATTCAGGATGGTAAATACAAAAAGAGTTTCAAAGAGCTGCAAAACAAGTAATTAGACAAAATGGCAAATGCTGTTTGAAATAAATAAGTGTGAAGTCATGCATACTGGGGCGAAAAATACCAATGAAATCCTAGTTTCACAGATAACACTAAAGGTCTGAGCTGGCAGTGACTGACTAGGAAAGGGACCTTGGGGTCATGTTGGATATAGCTCAGTGCCAACATCGACCCAGTGAGCAACAGCTGTGGAAAAGGTGGATTCTATGCTAGGGGTCATTAGGAAAGGGATTGAAAATGAAACTGCCAATATCATAATGCTTGGATATAAATCTATGCTGCAACCAGACTTGGAATACTGTATACAGTTCTGGTCCCCTTAACTTTTTTTTAAAAGCATATTGTATATATGGAAAAGGTGCAAGAAAGGACACTCAAAATGATCAAGGGGATGGAGCAACTCACCTATGAGGAAACATGAGAATTTTGGGGGCTTGTTAGCCTAGAAAAAAGGCAAGTAAGGTGGGAACAGGATAGAGATATATAAAATTATGCACGGTGCAGAGAAAGTGGATAGGGAGATGTATTTCTCTCCTCATAATACTAAAACCCAAGATAATTCCTTTAAATTGAGGGGTATGAGAATCAGGACAGATAAAGGGACACAGTACATAGATAAAATATGGAATTCACTGCCATAAGATGTATGAGCCACAAACCTACATAGCTGAAAACTGGATTAGAAGGGTTCATTGAGGATAGTGGATGAAGAACTTGAGGGGGGGGCACATTGCGAGTTCGCTGAGCATTGCCCAGCTGGCCCTGTTCTGGGAGCTGGCTGTCCGAGCTCTCAGTGATGCACACTTTCCGGGGGCTCCGGAAAGTGAGCAATTCCCCCACCACACCATTAGTGTGCTGGGGAAAATGTGCACTTTCTGGAGGCCTCGGAAAGCGCCCTTTGCCTCCCTCCCCCCCTGCCAATTGTGGCCTTAAAGGCCCTATTAATCCAAGAAAGGACCATCAAAATGATCCAAGAGGGCCTTTACGGCCACGATTGGTGTGGGGGGAAGGGGGAGGGGGAGGGGGAGGCAAAGGGCGCTTTCCGGGCCCTCTGAAAAGTGTGCAATTCCCCAGCACACATTCCTGCCCCCAGCACCAATTGGGGCCTGAAACGGCCTCTTAACACGAGCATTAACAGGCCCTTTCAGGCCCCAATTGGCACAGGGGAGGGAGGAGAAGGGTTCTTCAGCCCAGACCTGTGCCCCCTTTATCCTCAAAGCAGCAATGGGGCGAAAATCCAGATAAGGTTATGAATAGCTAGTACTCATGTTGGCTTTATGCTACCTTCAGCATCAGGGGCAGCATACTTCTGAATACTAGAAGATGGGAAACAGTAAGGCAGGATCTACACTACTGCTTTATAACAGTATTGAAGTGCACTGACAACTGTTGGAGCCTAAGGCCACAGCTAGACCTAAGGTTTATCCTGGGATCATCCAGGGTTCGCCCCTGCCTGAGCACTGGATCCCCTGTGTGTCACCTAGATGAACAGATTTGACCCCTGGACGATCCAGGGATAAACCTTAGGTCTAGCTACAGCCTAAGTGTACCCCAAGACACATTCCATATGTTGTTTTCAAACCGCTTTCAAAGTGTTATATCCTGCTTGGTGTAGATCTGGCCTCGGAGAGGACTATTGCCTTTATTGCCCTCCTTGTGGGCTTCCCAGAGGCATCTACTTGCCTCTGCAGGAAACAGCATGCTAGACTACATGGACTTTGGTCTGATCCAGCAGAGCTCTAGTGAAAGCATTTTCTTATGCTTTTTTTTTTTCTGGTCCCATCATAAAATGCTCTCATCTTTCATTCAACCTAGTTAACAAGGCCTTTGCCATTCACCTCACCAGAATTTTACCTTCAGTTGTATCAGAAGAATGGTGACTTAAAAAAAAATCTTTTAAGTTTCAAATGCACTACTTGCATTTCAATAATTTCTTAAACAGTGCCACATTTTTAAAGTGTGTATACAGCTGGTTGCGCACCTGTGAGATTTAAGTCTAAAGCCCTCAAAAGAAGACTTTGCCAGTTTTGACAATAACCTAGTTATTCCTCCCACTGCCAATTTATTTAACAGTTTTAGTATTTTATTTTGGAAGAACATAAGGCTTTAGAGCAGCTAAAAATCCAAACATTGACGTGGGTGTGTTTTAAAGAGAATCCTCCAGTGTTCATTAAAGTAAATAAAAAATAAACATGAAAAAAAATCCCAAAACTCTTTTAAAAAGTATAATATATTCAGTTCTTTGTGACAAGCCTCAAAAGGGAGGGGCTACATACTCATTCTTCTCAGGGATCGATTTATTTAAAATATATTTTTACCATCCTTCATACTATTTAGAATTTCAGGGTGGTGTAAAACCACATTAAACCACAAATAAGGCAATAAAAACCCATAACCATTAAAATGTGCAACTAATTAAAATGCCTGGTTGAATATAAACATAAGGGGGTTGAGAGAGAGAGAGAGAGAGAGAGAGAGAGAATATAAATCCTTGCAGAGTAGATGCTGGCTGAGCCTCTTTAAGAAGGTCGTTCCATAGCTGGGTGTGACTGTCACTGAATTGCACCTCTGATAAAAGAGTTATAGGGGCTGATCTACACCAAGCAGGCTATAACACTTTTAAAACAGTATGAAAACTGTATATGTAATGTGTCCTGGGCCTGAACAGTTGTCATAACCCTTATAAACTGTTATAAGCAGTAGTGTAGATCCTGCCCTGGAGAAGGGCCTCAGGAAAAGACCTTAAAATATGAGCAGATTGATATGGGAAGAGAAGCTCCTTCAGATATTTGGGTCCCAAGATATGAAGGATTTTAAAAGTTAGTATCAACATCTTTAATTAGGCCTGGAAGCAAATATCCAACCAACAGAATTCTTTCAGAATTGGTATAACATGCATAAACCTGGCCAAATCAGTCAAAATTCTGGAGGCGTCATTCTGTACTAAATGAAGCTCCTGAATTGTCTTCAAGGGAAGCACCATGCATAATGCATTGCAGTGATCCAACCAGCAAGTTAGCATAGCATGGATGAACTATCTCTGTCCAGATATGGCTGTAGCTGGGAGTATTGAGACTCGTAGAAGCAATGTCACAGAATTGTCAACAAGTGACAAGATTTGTGTGTGTGGGGGGGGGTATTTCATGAGATATCTCAAAGTATGAAACAAATGATTAAGCCTGACCCTAGATTAGGAATTAACTCTGGAATTTTGTTAATTCGCTTCTCTGATGTGTTGTTAGCTCCAGAGTTGCGCAGCTCCAGAGTTGCAAAGGGACTGGGTTAATTCGTTTCTGTGATGTGGTGTTAGCTCTTGAGCTGCAGGCTCCACAGTTGGGAGCTGCATTAATGTAATGTCTCTGATCTAGTGTTAGGATTGGTGCATTAACTTTTGGAGTGGGATTTATTTGTGCTGGTGGGGTGCTTTCACGGGGAGCCAGTATTGTGGGTTAGCTACTCCCCATTCCCATTCATTAAAATACAGGGGCAGGGGTGGGTAACAAGCCTCTCTGCGGATGACATTGGTTCTACTCCAAACACACACACACACACACACACACTTGGAAGTATGTCTTTTCTGGCACTGAAAAGCTGGGGTTTAGGGATGGATGGCTCTGCCGTGTAATAATGATGAAGCAGAGCTGATTTCAGCCAGTGTGGTGTAGTGGCTAAAGTGTTGGAGTGGGAATTGAGAGATCCAGGATCTAGTCCCCACTTGGCCATGGAAACACACTGGGTGACTTTGGGCCAGTCACAGACTCTCAGCCCAACCTTGTTGTGGGGATAAAATGGAGAGGAGGAGGATTATGTACACACCGCCTTGGGTTCCTTGAAGGAAAAAAGGCGGGATATAAAAACAATAATAAATAAATAAATAAATAAAATACTGCAGAGAATAACAACAATGCACACTCATGAAGATGAGGCCCAGCTGTGGTCTGTATAAGATTAAAGGTTCTAAACTAGTAGAGTTCTTCACTTCAAAAGGGTGGGTAGGCCATTAGGGTACAAAGTAATTGCTTTGGCCAGAGATGGTCATTTGCATTTGATAAAACCCCTTAAGTGAGGGATTTCTGGACCAATGGATATTTGTGAAATTACTTTGAAACACATGTCTAAGAGCAATACTCAATACAAGATTCCATCAGTGATCTTAATGGAGGCATTTTGGTTTTATAGAGAACTTTTGGTATCATCATCAACAGCAACAACAAAAATGGATCAAGAAAGGTTGTTCCCATCACAGCAGCATAAATGCAAAGCAGCCCCATTCTCATGAAAATCCTGAGCAGCCATCCGTCACACTTCACCATCTCTGTGGGTCTCCCAGGGATCCTGACCTAAGTTCCATGGGTCACACTGCCATGTGTAGGTGACTAGTTGTTCACATGCAGCCACACTATGGCATCTTATCTTCGTTGGCTGCCTGGCACTACCCAAAGGAAATGACTCAAACTAAGCAGGAAGCCCAAAGAACCTAAAGCAAGGTGTGCAGTCTGGCTTCCAGAGTGAGAGAAGAGGTTGGTATGATCATGTCAACAGTGGTGTGGTGGGCCCACAGGGGTGCAGAACCTATACTTCTTTAATTGTTAGCAGGGTCACTGACATCATCTGGGAATTGCAATCCCCAACCCCCATCATAAATAGGGTTCAACGGTATACCCACACCCGTCAGAGTTGGGTAGACACAAGCTGAGCTAGTGAGTGTGGTGCACATGCAGCCCCGGACATGTAAGGGCATCAAAGATCTGTTATTGCCCAGTCTCTGATGGCTGAACATGCTAACCCAGAAGGTAAATGTTGTCCTTTCTGGTAAAGAAACAAGGATGAAATTTGGCCATTTAAAAAAAGGCATTTGGTTGGTTTTGCCAGTGTTCACTTGACTGAAGGGTTTACATCATGAGGTTTATTTTTGGACAATTACAACCAACTCAAGCTAAAACTCATATTTTACCAATATACTAGAAATGACAATGATCTTGAGATTAACTGACATATGCCTAACTTTTCTAACTATTTCCTCTGGCTTCCTAAAATTGAAAGAATAACTGATAAACATTCACAAGGTTCCGACATTTGCCATTACACATGATAGAGGAAGGGAAGAATGGAGCGAGAATCCAGACAGAAACACACAGACAGGTAGACAGCCACCATATTTCTGGTTGTAAAATAGCAAGTATACCTACACAATGGTTAATTTTCATGCCCTGGAAAAACTGAATTCCTGGAATTTAGCTGCACATTAAAATTACTCTACTTCTAATAATGGCAGGGTTTATGTTGCCCTTATTATTACTGTTGGTTCCTTATTAAGTGTTACATACGACAAGATATGTGGTGCTTCATTTGGTGACCTACATTAGAGCTAGATACAGTTTTGTTTTATTAATATGACAGTATTCAGTCATTTACTGGTTCAGATAACAGCTTTGAGCCACCTCTCCAGAGGTCAGTGAGAGAATCAACTACTGCTAAATTTCTGTGAAGTTTTCCTCATAAAGAAATTCTCTGAATCATTTGCCCAATTTGCTTCCCTTTTTCCAGGAATGAATAGCAGCCAGGTGCTATAACATCCTTGATCTTCACTCATAGCATAGTCACTCAATCCCAAATTTCTAAAGTCAGAAATGATGGCATTTAAATGTGGGGCAATCACATAGATGTACTTAGTTTGGGGGAATGGCTTATATGAAGATATGGTAGGTAGTGATGAAAGAAGAGACTATAAATATTACTCTGGCAGTGCAATCCTATACTCAGAAGTAAGTTCCAGTGAATCCAATATTCTTACTCCCAAGTATATCCGTATAGGATTGTAGCCTTAATCCCATTTTACACTGCACAGCTGGGAAGCCCAGGCAGATGGTGATAAAAAATGCAACTGCATTGCAATTTATAAGGGCATTTGATCTCCTGTTAGGAAGAAGATAAATGCAGATTAATTTATCAATCAAGTTGTTAGCTTTAGGTTACTTTTTCCAGTACAACAATGACCTACCAGTGAGAAAATCCTTTGATAATAGAACATTAATGCTCTTCAATCTAAAATACCATTCACTCATTGGGAAACCGCTAGCTTTATTTATTTATTTATTTATTTATTTATTTATTTATTTATTTTATTTAAAACATTTGTATCCTGCCCTATATCATTAAGATCTCAGGGTGGCATACAGCCACTGCAATAGCATTACATGAAACTAAAGGTGGAGACAGGCAGCCATTAGAAAGCAGGAAAGGGCAACCAAAGTTGGGTAGGAGGCCAGATGATTCCCCACCCAGCCTCGATGGGCTGAATGATGTCAGAGAGTGTGTCTATATCCCCTGACATGAAGAGGGGCATGGCCACACCGCCTGACATCATTTGGTGCCTGGGGGGCACGTCAATAGGATGATCCTCCCAATGCATCCACCAGGAACCGGCTTCACTGTGCATGGGCCCCATTGGAGAATTGTAATGTATTTTATTCTCTAAAATACGTGTATTGTGTTGTTATATTTTTAATTGTTGTGTGGCATATTTAGTCTTCTCGCTATTTCTAATCTCCCTAGAGAACATTGGTCATTGGGCGGATTAAAATATAATAAATAAATAGAAGACTCATTCACAGTGAAGCCACTTAGTTTGTCCCATATCTTCTCCCATTGGGAGCAGGATGTGGGGCAAGTGAAGCTGCCCAACTGTGCCAGCAGCTGGAGGAATGCACTTCCAGATGTTGGCTTGCTCTTCCTCCAGCCACTGGCTCAGTCCTGGACACGTCGCCCATTTAGCCACATGCCCTCCTGTTATCTCCAATCCAGATCTCCAATCTGTGATTTGAGATGATACTGTGGATTCCTCCAGGAGGCAGGGCTTTGAGCCCAAGCCCTGCCCCTGTAGGAATCCTGAATGGCTCCGCAGGCCAGATGGACAATGTCTGTGGGCCAGTTTAGGCCTGTAGGCTGGATGTTGCTCTCGCCTATTATAAAGCACAATGGAAGTGGTTTGAACACACATTTGTTGCATTCTATGAAATTTGTTTTTATGGCAGAGAATACTTGTTTGAAGTACTTCCATCACACCTAAAAATGCATGTATTTCTTCATCCTAATAGAATTAAGTTCGATCAGCATAAGTGTGATGATGAAAAGATAAAGACTTGTGATTTCTATGTAAGATAATGTGAGATAATATAACTTGTGTCTGTCCTTCCTTCCTGATAGCTGCATTTTAGTCCAGTCTTAGGCCCTTTCTACACCATCCGTTTTTCCAGGGATCATCCCTGGGTCATTCCTGTGTGTCCAAATGATGCACAGCAGGTCCCAGGAGCAGGGAGGGATGATCCCTCCATTTCCCTGGGACAACTGAGATATCAGTTATCCCAGTTTTACCTGCGGTCCCAGGACAATCCTAAGGACCGCAGGTGGTGTGGGCACCCATCCCAGCTTCTTCCCTCCTCCCCGTGAGTAGCAGGGGTCATCAGAGGGAAGGAGCTGGCATGGGGGGGAGTCCAGGGCCATCGAGGGTGGGGAGGAGAGCAGGGTCGGGCCTTTTTTTTACCTTAATTTTCGCTGGAGCCCAAATGTGCTCCAGCTCTCCCTCTTTAAAAAAAATGGCCACTGCACAGGACACCCATTGGCCCATGTGGACTGAGGACAACAATCCTGGAGGCAAGTAAGTCCGGGATCACCCACTCTCCCTCCCTCTACACCCATAGGTGTAGAAAGGGCCTTAGTAAGACCATTGCTGTGGGCTGAGTTTCCCAATCCCAATCTTCATCTACCCAGCTCTCACTTCTATCTTTTCTTTCTTTCTATATTAAATTTATATACTGCCCCATAGCCGAAGCTCTCTGGGCGGTTTTCTTGTGGTCATTGTTGATGCTGCTGTTGTTCATTGAGAAATTGAATATGATTCCAAAGGGGTGTAATTGTGTGGGCTTCCAACATCACTAGTAAACGATGGAATCCCATTGCTAATAAAGGAGCGAGTTGGAGCATTTAAGAGATCTGTCAGGTCACATCAGACGTCTATAGCACAGGCTTCATGTCCCACACATCTGAAGGGCAGCAGTTTGGGAAAAGCTGCTATAACAGATCTCAACTACAGTTGAATGGGTGGCCAGTATTTTCAGAGTTTAATCCAAAGCCTACTATGAATGGAACTAATCCTATATTGTCCTTCTGCAATGTATTCAAGGTGGCTTCCAGTTTAAAACAATGGCTAAGAATATAATAAGACAAGATACAAATGGAATAAAGGGAAGGGAAGGGAAGGAAAATCTGGAGTTACTGATTTTGGTTATGGGGTTTGGGATTTGGTTGTACATGTGTACTTTTAAATCCTCTAAATAAAATTTTAATGCAAAATAAATGTGGCTAAATATTCTAAGATTCAGTAGCCCAGGGGAGATGTAGTAGATGATCTCATTTAATGTGAAGAAAAATGAATTCCATAGACTGCACAGCTGAAATTAAGTGATTTGCTTCATTGAAATGAGCCCACAACTCTCAGAGGATGGATTTAAGTCCTTGTACAAAAGGAAAACACTGTTTCCAATTCATTTATATTCTTTGAGTTGCCAAATTAGCAGAAGGTCTACTGAGGCAAAGTGTAATGGGTTTTGTATTCTGAGGGCCTGAGTGCTGGGAAGAAGATGTCAGTGGTGCCACTTGTGACAGCTGGCAGACAGATTCACATCAAAGCACTCTTACATGATACAAGACTTGTTTCCACAGTGCTGTGCTTTTGCATAGACTGCAAACAAGTTCTTAAATCTGCCGCATCTGCATTGGGATGGGACAGACAAAAGGAAATGTGGTTTTTCCCCACACAGCACATAGTTAAATTGCATAGGGTGTCCATATGAAAAGGAGGACAGGGCTCCTGTATCTTTAACAGTTGCATTGAAAAGGAAATTTCAGCAGATGTCATTTGTATATATGGGGAACCGGGTGAAATTTCCTCTTCATCATCACAGTTAAAGCTGCAGGTGCCCTGCCTTCTTTTAAATCTGGTCACTCTAGTATAGCTCCTGCAGCTTTAACTGCTGTGATGAAGAGGGAATTTCACCAGGTTCTCCATATATACAAATGACACCTGCTGAAATTCCCTTTTCTATGCAACTGTTAAAGATACAGGAGCCCTATCCTCCTTTTCATATGGTCACCCTAAATTACAGAATATGTTAACTCCAAGTTGTAGTGATGGACACCAACTCAGGGCCAAAATAGAATCATAGAATAGCAGAGTTGGAAGGGACCTACAAGGCCTTCGAGTCCAACCCCCTGCTCAATGCAGGAATCCACCCTAAAGCATCCCTGACAGATAGCTGTCCAGCTGCCTCTTGAAGGCCTCTATGTGTGAGAGCCCACAACCTCCCCAGGTAACTGATTCCATTGTCATACTGCTCTAACAGTCAGGAAGTTTTTCCTGAAGTCCAGCTGGAATCTGGCTTCCTTTAACTTGAGCCCGTTATTCCGTGTCCTGCACTCTGGGAGGATCGAGAAGAGATCCTGGCCCTCCTCTGTGTGACAACCTTTTAAGTATTTGAAGAGTGCTATCATGTCTCCCTTCAATCTTCTCGTCTCCAGGCTAAACATGCCCAGTTGTTTCAGTCTCTCTTCATAGGGCTTTGTATGTAGCTGCATGTAGCAGCTATGTCTCTCATTTTTACTCTAGAGTAGGTGCAGGACACTAACATGGGGGAGGATGGACTTTTAAGATCTGGATCAGGGCCTTGTTTCTACTCTAGAGTGAACATGGGGGGAAAGTCATTGATGCTAGACATGGATGTCTATTTTGCCCCTTAACTTTAAAATAATGTTAGATAAATTCATGGAGGATGAGGCTACGAATATCTACTAGTCATGATGGCTATATATTACCTTCAAAATTGGAGACAGTATGCCTCTTTATACTTGCCAGAGAACATCAGTGGGAGGTGCTTTTGCACTCATGTCCTATTTCTGGCCTTCTTATAGACATCAGGCTGGCCACTATGTGAACAGAAAAGTGGAGTTGATGTGCCTTTGGTCTGATCCAGCAGGGCTCTTCTTCAGTTCTTATGTTCTCAATGAAAGACCTTAAATAATTGTCCTGTTTCTTTTATGGCTGTATACTGAAGTCAAAACAGCTCCATCGTTATTGAAACAATAGGTTGTTTCCCCCCATAACTGTGCATTATGGGATAGTTGGGACAAAAAGAAAACCCCTTGCAATGGCTGATTCCCATTTTTGAAAATATAAAAATTCAGTCATTGCTCAGATTTGAACTTTAATATGCACAGCTTCCTTGGTAGGCAAAGAACAAATGGAAAGAGAAACCTAACAGTTTTTAGCAATGGTGGATATTAATTTTGGGTGGTTCACCTGCTGTTTGGTAAAATCTTGCCTGATTAAGAGACCTGCAGATCTCAAAAGCCTGCTCATTTAGTCCATTATTGGATTTTCTTTTCTTTTCTTATGGACAAGCATGGCTTTCTTTGTTTTATGTTTTACTACAGGAAGAATTAGGCATTGCTAAGTCTTTTGTTTTGTTCAGCCAAACTGGGTTTGATTGATTGAAACAAATGATTACTGTTAGTGAGAGCCATTCCAAGGGGAAGAATGAAATGTCCACTCACGCAGAGATCAAGCAACTGAAAATGGTGTGTATGTGGTTGGGGAAGGGGATAATTTGTCAAATAAAGTTGAAACCTTCATCTTCCATGTCTTAAAAGGTACTTTCCTTATAAATAGAGAAAGCTTTACATTGGCAATAATGTTGGTTGTTCCTTTCCAACTTTTAAACCTGCTATTAATCAGAAGACGTTTACTTCTTGGGAGGAGAGCAATGACAAATCTTGATAAAATAGTTGAGAGCAGAGACACCACACTGACAACAAAGGTCCACATAGTTAAAGCAATGGTATTCCCCGTAGTAAGCTATGGCTGCGAGAGCTGGACCATAAGGAAGGCTGAGCGAAGGAAGATAGATGCTTTTGAACTGTGGTGTTGGAGGAAAATTCTGAGAGTGCCGTGGACTGCAAGAAGATCAAACCTGTCCATACTCCAGGAAATAAAGCCAGACTGCTCACTTGAGGGAATGGTATTAAAGGCAAAACTGAAGTACTTTGGCCACATAATGAGAAGACAGGATCCCCTGGAGAAGAGGCTGATGCTAGGGAAAGTGGAAGGCAAAAGGAAGAGGGGCCGACCAAGGGCAAGATGGATGGATGATATTCTGGAGGTGACAGACTTGACCTTGGGGAAGCTGGGGGTGGCGACAGCCGACAGAAAGCTCTGGCGTGGGTTGGTCCATGAAGTCACGAAGATTCGGAAACGACTGAACGAATAAACAACAACAAAAAACCAAGATGAATGCGAAAACAAGAATTTTTAAGATGTGTTGATTTGTTGTACTAATGTTGTTCCCCACTTTGATCCAAAGGGAGAGGTGGGTAAGTAATACATTTTAGTAGTAGTAGTATTATATACCCAAATTAAATCTGGACAGCACTGTTTGTTTTCTTTTTAAGTTGCAAGTTCCTCCCATCTCTGTGTGAGCTAGGAACAGACAACAGATTTGCCTAAAGTACAAATTATTTCCTGAAAAGTAAAAGAGAAAAAAAGAAGAAAAAGGAGTGGGTGAACACAGGGGAGTGAAAAGCTGCTTGTTACGAATACAAAACTAAGAAGGATTTGATTTCATTGCTTCGGATAATTTTAGGTGCAAATGAAACAGAAAATAGAATTTCAAAACATTGCCACCTTTTAAGCCAACTATGAACTGCAACCATTCAGAGTTCATCGTACCATAAGCATACTAATTGGAACAGCAGATAGCATTATTGGAAATGTGTGAACAGTAGGTGATCATCAATATCATACCATAAATACTTGGGAGTCACCTTCAGAGTTAGGGCATGATTCAAGCTGATTGAAATCCCCTCTTCCGGTATCCAATTATTTTGCAAATGAAAAACAACAACATGCAGTTGGATAGCTTATTGGTAAGAATGTGTTACAACTAGGTTAATAATAATTTTACGATTATAGCACTTCGTTCTCACTTAAAATAATACACATTTTATTTCATACAACCAATATAATTTCATGGAACAGTGGCTGTCCATTAAAATGCAGCTGATGATAGCATATAGCCACTTACGAAGTCCATAGAGCAATGGTGATGACATTTAAACAGTAACGTTTAGGATGCTAGGTTCTTCCTTATGTATTTCCAGAATTACTGTTGAAAGTGTTGTTTTGTTCTTTAAAAAAAAGTAACTTGATTGATTTTTCACTTAAAAACACATGTTTCTAAACAGAGAGGGAACATAATGGTAATCCTAATATCAATAATGAACAATCGCTGCATTTCTTGGTCCCAGCTTGAAACACTTAATGGGGCTGGATCTAGATTTATGCTGGATCAACTGTGCTTCCCCCACCCCCTCCTTCCCACAGCAGGCCCTCCAGCCCCCTGAAAATGCACAGAGAGTCAAACCCTGCTGAATGGAGTGAACTGTGGTATATGTGGGAAGAGAGAACCCCCAAAATTGGGCAGAGGAACCAGCCATGAGTGATGCCCTTCCTCTCAAGGTAGATCCTGGATCCATCCATTGGTGGGGTGGCATAAAATGTTGCTTGGGCACTGAATAACATCTTAGGCAGGCTACTAATACATGGATATGCATATTTTATGGTGGTTATCACCTTCCTTGTGACTTGAAAAGATCTTCTGGGCAAGATTGTTCCACAAATGCGACTGAATCAAATAAAACAAAATAACTCATGGCTGGCAAAGGGGCAGATTCATGGTGGTTTGCAACCACTGTCTCCAGTGCCAAGTATATAGCTACGCAGTGTCACAGGAAAAAGGCAGGCCCAGAGCTGTGTTATATTCCAGCCAAAGTTAAATACTTTGAAAAGTCCTATTTATCTCATGTGAGAGAAAGAGTTAAACTACACGCTCCACTCTCCTGCTGAGAAGAACAGGACTTTAATGTGCTGAACTTTGGCTAGATTGTGCCCTGCGGTGATAACAAAGCAAATCTCCGTGCAACACATGTGTCCTCAAAGTACACAGCACCTCTCTGGCATCCTGTTGGCAATAAAAGATTGCTGCAGCCCATTTTTAAAATTATTTCTAACCTGACTTTTGTTTTCTCTGCAAAATGCATTCAGATGTAAAACGGATATTTTAAAAAGAACCAGAAATTTCAGAAGTCTTATCTACTGTATTTCTTCGGTTCTAAGATGCACTTTTTTCCCCATATAAACATCTCTAAAAACGGGGTCCGTCTTAGAATCGCAGGTGCGTTTATTATTCCTTGGAATCAACGCTTCTTTTCTGTTGGTGGTACTGAAATTAGTGTGCGTCTTACAATCGATGGCGTCTTACAATTGAAGAAATATGGCATATTCTTTGGGCTTCTTTTGAATTTCCTCACATGCCTTCCTCAAGGAGGATCCTCCAGAGAACTCATTCAACTACTGATGCTATTCAGTAAAAGCTGTGAGCATTTCAGCTATGTCTCGGTTCCCCCCAGTTGTTACACACCTATACCTGTTCAAGATGAGGACTTAGAATAGGAAAGGGGCAGCCCACCAAGTCCATGTTTTGCCCAGTATTTTGCCACTGGAGCACCTGATCAGGCACTTAAGGAAAGGAGCTTGGTCATCTTTAAAGGACTGGCATCCAGGCAAGGATGTGTCTGTATGGTGGTGGAGGAAAGGGGAGGTCCATGTCCTCTTGATTGTCCTTATTATTACTGCTGGTGTGATGAACAAAGCAGATGCACTTCCAAGACATGGAGGAGGGTTATTAATGCTCAAGTGTGCTGGTTAAATAGCTAGTGGTTATTGGCAAGCAGCTGATTAGAGGTGAGCATGTATGGCTGGATGTATGGGCAGCCTTCCCCAACCTGGTTACCCTTTAGATATTTGGGACTATATCTCACAGTATTCCTGTCAATACATCATGCTACCGGGGGCTGATGTGTATTGAAGTCCAAAACATTTGGAGGCACCAAGTTCATGTAAGATCTGTCATCATAGGGGCCATCTTAGCTAGGCCTTAGGGTTGCCATGACCATTTTTCTTCAGCCATGCTGCTGCTTTCTCAGCTATGCTAACTTATTATTCACATATATCTGTGCTTGTTTCCAGACTCTGCTCAGCAGGTACATTAAATTTCATGGAAGGATGCCTATTAAATTATTCTTGTTAATTTCCTTACAGCTGACAGTGACTAGGGCATTCAATTAGATATCAAGATACAAAGAGCCCAGTAGGAAACATTTATTAGTAACAAAGGAAGAGCTGCATTCCCCTGAAATTTCCCCCAAGGAGTTTAATAGCTATTGTGTTCTCTTTTTCATTATGATACAATGGAGCACATCTGCCCTCTTTGTAGGAAATAATTTCTTCTACATGGTTCTACTCTCTCAACAGGTAGCTGTCATTCAAGCTCCTCCTTACTTTAAAGCTATCCTATAACTCGCATTCCCGTGGATTTGTATGTGCGAGACGCATACACGAGGGATGCTTGTGTGCCAGAAAAGCCTGTAGAAATGTCAGAGTAGCTGGGGATGACGCAGATATAGACCAACAAAGAGAGCAAGATACAGGGAAACAATATGCAGATGTCTAAAAGGTATGTGCGAAAGGCACAGAAAGGGATTCATTCAGCTGCCATCCTGATGAAGATATAACCACAGTGAGCCTTCCATGGAGCCCACTCTTCTAGACGGTACATGCACATCAGCGTGACCAAGAGATGGATTGGCTCCGCCTGAAGCTGACTTTCAGCTGGTCACATGTTGTAGTCAAGTCTGCTTGTAGGTACAGGGGAAAGGAGAATGCCTGCCTCATCTCTAAGCATGAGTGTGAAATTAGTTCCAGTTAATATATATATATATATATATATATATATATATATATATATATATATATATTAACTGGAACTAATATAAAGGGAGAGGGCCTTCTCAGTGGTTGCCCCCCCAACTGTGGAATGATCTTCCCGATGAGGCTCGCCTGGCGACAGCGTTGTTATCTTTTCGGCGCCAGGTCAAGACTTTTCTCTTCTCCCAGGCATTTTAACAGCATTTAACAACGTTAAGTTTGTTTTTAATGGACCCCAGAATTGTTGTTTTGAATGGATGCTGTTGTTTATATACTGTTTTTATGTTTTAAATTTTTTTGTATACTTTTGATGTTTGCTATTTTTAATTGTTGTGAACCGCCCAGAGAGCTTCGGCTGTGGGGCGGTATATAAATGTAATTAAATATATATATATATATATATATATATATATATATATATATATGGATTTGCCAAAATTCACAAATTTATTCCTATTTGGGAAGAACTTGTGATTTAAAAAAAAAATTAAATGTGAGAGAAACTGACACTGACAGATTCATCAATCCAGACCCAGGATGAGTGCTTAGCTTTTAAAAGCCTGGGACCTTTTCTACATGAAGCTGTTAATCTGCTGCATCTACTTTTGATTTTGTCACAGAATTGAGATCTGAGCTCTTCACAAAAAGTGTTTTCTTTCCTGGTTTTCCACTACATAATCTCTGTAGTATAGCAGAGATACACTGTGGTATAGCAGAATAGTGAAAATACACAAGTGTAAAGGGTGTTTTCTTTTGCTTTTACTAATAAATACTGCATTTTCCATGCTCTAAAGAAAACCTCACTAAAGTATATACAGAAGGGAAATTGGAGGGTCACAACATTATCTAAAGAACCCATAAACAATCATGAGTAGGGAATAATGAGCACATAACAAATGTCTCATGCAGAAAAGCCCCGTGTTTGAATTTCATGCTAGTGCTTAATTAGGGTTGCCACCTCTTTTTTCTGATAGGCTCCTCATTAGGGCTGTGCATGGACCCCCCAAACCGCTTTGGGTCAATCTGCCCTTCCCCTGCTCCACTCTGCGGAACGAGATCCAGGGAGTGGATCGAGATTTTGCCCCCCTTCCCCACTTACTTGCCTCCGCGGTGGACAGCAGAGGCAGGTAAGGGGGGCCAAATGGGGGCCAAATAAGCCCCCTCCACCCTGCCCCCTTAGCTGTGTCTGTCGCGGTCCGTCGCGGGCTTCAATAGAGGCCCCAGCTTGAAGCTGGAAGAGAAGGCTGCGGCCTCTTCCAGCTTGAAGCCAGGGCCTCAATTGAAGCCCACGACGGACACAGGTAAGTCCCCCTCCCCTCTGCCCCCTTACCTGGCTCCACTGCTGTTGCCACACAGACAGCAGCGGCAGAGCCAGGTAAGTGAAAATCCCCCCACCCCCTTACCTGACTCTGTTGCGGGCTTCAATTAAGGCCCTTGCTTCAAGGCAGAAGAGAAGGCTGTGGCCTCTTCCGGCTTGAAGCCGGGGCCTCAGTTGAAGCCCACGACGGACACAGGTAAGCCCCCCTGCCCCCTTACCTGGTTCAGCTGCAGTCGCTGCACAGACTGCGGCAGCAGCGGTGGAGCCAGGTAAGTGAAAATCTCCCCCACCTTACCTGGCTCCATTGTGGTCTGTCGCAGGCTTCAACTGAGGGCCAGTCCTCAAAGCAGAAGAGGCCTGGCCCTCAGTTGAAGCCTGCGACGGACCGCGATGGAGGCAGGTAAGCCCCCCTCCCCCCTGCCCCCCTAACTGGCTCCGCCGGCGTCGCCACATGGATAGCGGCAGCAGCAGCGGAGCCAGATAAGCCAAACTCCCCCCCGCCCCCTTACCTGTGTCCATCGCAGGCTTCAATTGAGGCCCCAGCTTCTGTTGGATCCTGGAATGGATCTTGGTTATGTTTTCCATTGCTTTGTTAATTGCTGAGGATCTGGAAGAACAGAAGACTCAGCAGAAACTTAAAGGTCAACTCTACACCTGGACATTGAGTGTCATAACTGAATAATTGTCTAATTTTTGGATTTTTGAGAAATCAGAAGTGACTGATTTTATCATCCTATCATCCCCAATGCAGCCTGGTCTCTGCAGACAGAGAGCCTAGAGAGAGGAGGAAGCAGAGATTGCAGAAGGCTAGGCAAAACCGCAACCTTGGCTTGAAAGTATCACACATTCACCCTCCAAAAACAGACATTTAAATGGCTGCAAGCAGAGCCATGCTAAGCACAGGTGTCAATGCTCCATTGATTTCAATAGGTGAATTTCAACCCTCGAGCTTCTGTGAGTACTGAAAGGAAATGCTTGCAAAAGCCTGATAATTTTGCTGTCGAATGAGGGCATATTCATGCCTCTCTGGAACAAACTCTTATGAGTTACAGTCTCTCTTGGGTTAACAAACACAGTCTTCCCTACATCTACCCACAGCAGTGTGACAAGGAAACAGATTTTCTTGTTTATAAGCTCAAAATAAACAGTTTATTAGAGCTGTGAAAAAAACATTGCATTTTCTTGAAGAGTGAAAATATATGAGGTGTGGAAACAGATTTCTGGAACTGATGGCAAAGTGTGTGTGAGAAAGAATGGTATCAGAAAAGGTGTGTTAGCATGAAGGGTATGAATTTCAACCATAATCTAACTACCATTTCAAGTATAATTCTCATTGAAATCAATAGCATGTAGGGATGTCAGAGGAATCCATTTGGGAGGTGAGATGAAGCTCAATGTGCTTCCCCTCCCCACTGGACTTCAGTCTACTTTTAACTACGAAACCCAACCAAATCTACATCAGGTTGGGCCAGTTTGCAAATTTTAGTGTGTTTTTTTTAATTTGCAGAAATTATGGCTGAATGTTGCACAGATTTGCACAATTTTCACAGATTGCACAAATTTCAACCACAATTTGCATGAATTACCCCAATTTCAGCTGCACAAATTAGAAAAATTGCAGCCGCCATCTCTGTTTGTGCAAATGATAGCCACCACAAAATTTAAAATACGCCAAAAGTTCCCAGAGTTTCGGAAAAATCCACAGCATGGGCGGTCAATGCAAGCTGAGCTGTGCACGCCGCGGAATGCCAGCAAGCAGAAAGAGGGACGGATTTCCTGGTGACACACCTCCCTAATAGCATGAATGTTGTCTATGGGGGTATGAAGTCCCAGGATTTATATATTGTTCATTTAAGATAATGGAAATTGGGAAGTTACACAGAGGCTTCTTTCTTCAAATGGACTTTAGTGAGAGCAGATGGAAAACTGAAGTGCCTTTAGTTTCAGGCTTTGTGTTCTTGTTGTAGTTGTTTTAAAAAAGGTTCCTGTATCTTCTTAAAAAGAGTGATCCAGCCATACATGACAAGTGTCTGAAAGCAGAGAGGAACATGTTAGAAAGAAATAAGAACAAGGCCGGATCTATACACATATATAAAACGTCATTTTTTGAGTCATTAAATGTATTGTTTTATTACGATTTTATACGTCCCCAGGCACATGTATTTATTAAAACGTTTCTTACCGTTGTGTTGTCCATAGAAATGCGCTGATCTGGGCCACACAATGTATTTTTAATAGTTTTTTCCTCAAATCCCCCGTCTGTGGTTTGTTCCTTCCACTTCCTGTTTCCTTCCATTGCCCCTCCTCCGAAAGGGAGGGAGGGACGGAGGGAGCCTCCAGCAGGGTTAGGGTATTACTTTCAAGTAAATCCCATTGATTTCAACTGTTTACATCACATGCTGGCTTCCCTTTGAGGAAAGCCCATTGAACAGAGAGAGTCTTACTTTGGAGTAAACACATATCGAACAATGCCCATACACATGCAGGGAGCCTCCAGCAGGGTTAGGGGATTTACTGTAAAGCAAATCCCATTGATTTCAACTGTTTACATCACATGCAGATCATGGAAAGGGGAAGGGAAGTTGTGGCTGCAAAGAGGAACACAAGGAGAGAAAGAGTTATAACGGCTGCCACTTTGGGTGGGAAACACAGGAAACACCCCCGAGGAAGGTGATTGGCTAAGAGAAAGCATTTGAAAATAATGGGATGTTTCTTAACAACACAATCAGCCACATTACAGAAAATACAGCTACTTATATGGGTAAGATCAGAAAATATAACGACAGGAAAAGTAAGCGATAAAATGATAAAAACCAAGCATCATGTGGCGAGATAAGACGGAAAACGCAATTAAAAATGTTTATAAGAGGTTTATTCACTTATGTGTAGATCCACTCCAAGAGAAGCATTTTACTTCTCTTCTTCCCCCCCACCCCACTGAACATTTCTTAAGAGGTAAAATTTGGAAGAAGGTGCCATATGTTGAAGCAAGGAAACAGCAGGTAAAATCCTGCTGGAGGAAGGAAACCATTTTTCCTCCAAGCTAGAAGTATTCTTTCATCATCCAACAACTCTACCGAATATGCATACATGCGTTTTAGGGTCATTGCATTACTTTAAGCCACATTGAAAATAACATGCAGTTTTAATCTTCTCACACCCCTTTCCCCCTCTTAAAGCTATACTGCAAATACATGGATTGCACCTGTGACTCCAACTTGGCGCTTGACCAAGCTCACTGCTTCTCCAGATTTTCAATTTTATTTTTTAAAGTATTTTTATTTTTTAAACTGGGAGGCTGGCATGCTGTGAAGTGAAGTGCTGCCCTCCAGCTCCGTCTTTATTTGGGTTCAAAGGAGTGTTTCAGAACTCTGCCTTGTACTTATGTTCTAGGGCAACTTACTTTTCTTTTAGTCTCACGAGCTGGCCTTCTGCAAAATGAGCATTTTGTGATTGGCCATGCCCACCATGGCAGCCATTTTATGAACGGTAAACCTCCCCCCTTGACAGCCATTTTGTAAGAGCACTCCCAACATTTCCCCCAAATTCCAAATGTGCCCACTGACCCAAAAAGTTTGAGGACTCCTGGGTTATACCAATAATCCCTGACAAAGACCTTTTCTACACCTGCCTTACCCCCCCGCCCCAGGATCATCCCTGTGCATCCAAATGACACACAGGGGATCCCAGGAGCAGGCAGGGACGACCCCTCCATTTCCTTGGGATAATCCTTAGGTGTAGAAAAGGCCAAAGTCTTCCAAATCCCTTTCTATCTCATTTCACCCCAATGCATCCAGGCCAACAATAGTCAAGAACCAACCTGCATGATCAACAATAAATATATAGCTGGGAACTTCAGCTACTGAAAAGCAGCAACAGGACACATGATCAGGGCCGACGCTGCCATAGAGGCCAGTCAGGCGGCTGCCTAGAGCTCCAAGGTAAGGAGGGCGCTGAACGCCATACCCGGAAGTTGCCCCCCCACTCCCAGAGCCACTCTGGCTGAGCGAGGGCAGCTTCCAGGCACACCATTCTGAAGCCAGCCTTCCGCCCCCCACCCCAGTGTCCCTGACTTGGCTTCGGCTGGGTGCCTGCCCAGCTGAAGCCAAGCCAGGACGCTGGGACAGGCGGGCAGACGGCTCCACGTTCTGCCTTCTGGCATGTGCCAGGCATCAGAACGTGGAGCTCTCCGACTGCCCCCCCCCCCAGCATCCTGGCTTGGCTTTGGTTGGGCGGGACACTGGAGTGGGGTGGGGGCGGTCGGACAGCTCCACGTTCTGATGTCCGGCGTGCACCGGACATCAGAATGTGGAGCCGCCTGCCCCACCGCAACGTCCCACCCAGCCGAAGCCAAGCCAGGACGCTTGGGGGGGGGCAGGTAACGCAGCCTCCATCCCCGCCTGTCTCTGCCTACCTGGGTTGGGGGTGTACGGTGAGGTGGGTGGGTGAAAGCAGCTCACCTTGCCTAGGGCGCAAAATAGCCTGGCACCGGCCCTGCACATGATTTACAGGGGAGGAGTCATGGGGCAGGGGTTGCTTAACTCTTTCCCCACTACAGCTTGCCCAATCTAGAATCTCTCCCCTCTTGAAATTTGTGCCCCATTTTTCAGCCATCTTCAGTTCCAAAGTGGCTTGCAACTATAAATCCACATGCAAGGTATAATATAAGAGAGAGAGAGAGATTGCCATTGGCTTTGGTGAGAATGGCACTCCAAATCCCAATCCCTCCATCTTTAGCCCCAAAATAGCTTGGACTCAAATGTTGCAGAACCACTCATGGCTTATTCATGACTGGAAGAGATGGAAAGAAACACAGAGAAGTAGCAGCTCCAGGTGTTTTGCAACATCTAATTTATTTGACCCTTAGAAGCCAGACTTCACTCCTGGTTGTGCAATCCTTCTGTTGTTATCGTATCTTTATATATTATTTACACACGAGCAGCAGAAACATAAAACAAAGCCAATAGGGAAAAATGGTTTAAATTAAATAATTCCACATGATGTTGTTCTTTCTCTACAACGGCATCTAGGGATGTAGGCATGAAAATATTATTCCCGTATGGTCATTTATTTTCGGAAGCTTTTTAAAATGGAGGAGTATGGATTCAGACCAAACTACATGTGAAGTACAAAGGTATGTAATGGTAGCCCAATGTTTATTCTTTCTCTTGAAAGCTCAATTTGGAAGGAAGCAAGGTAAAGCCGAGAAGAGGGTGTGAAGCTGTCCACCCTTTTCCTACTCCAGATGGCCCCTTCTAAATCTTTATTTTATTATTTGTTTATTTGCAATTGCTCCACATACAAAGATATCAGACTGATGAGCAGAATAAAAATACCATGTAAGAATAATTAACATTTTTAAAAAGAAACAGAGTTCTGATAAAACAGAATTTTGATATACTGTGACCCTTCACTCAAGGAGGGCTTCCTAAAATAACAATGTTTTCCAGAGATGCTGGAAGCAATACAATGTTGCCTGACCTCCGAAGGCAGGGAATCCCACAGGTAGGGGGCCACCACACAGAAGGCTCTTCTCCTAGTCGACTGCAATCAAGCTATAGGTCCATGTGGAACCACTAGAATCATAAATAGGTTGTCCTCTACAGATTTCAACCATAGATTACATCTGAGTCCGTGTTCGGTTTGGAAGGTACAAACTGGGTAAATCCTGATCCAAAATTAACTCAAGCTAATTTTGCTTATATCCCTACTTTGAATTTCCAAATTACCTTGCCTTGTTTCTTAAGGAGAACTGAATTATTAGACTGGCTTGGTGTGGATGGATGGATGGGTGGATGGGTGGGTGGGTGTGTCAATGGAGGTGTGTGGATGGGTGCATAAGTATGAATTTGTGTCCATTAGGGTGTAGATGTAGAGATGGATGGATGTGTGTGGATGCAGTGTGAGAGAGAGGGAGGCAGGGACGGAAATTGGAGTGACTCTGGTTCTCTGTGTGTGGGAAAGACAAAGTGAGGGTTGGGGTGCTGACTGATTCTGGAGCTGCCCACTACCAAAACATTACCCCATATGGAATAAGGCTATTTGTGGTGAAAAGGGTTGATCACCCCTCTTGTAGAGGCTCCCCCAAATCTATTTAGTAGTGATGGTTTGGTATGGGAGCTTTAGAACAGAATCCTGTGCATGTCTACTCAGAATATGCATTGTTAGCAACCATAGAACTGTTACATCTCTAGCCTCTGACCTGCTGTGGCTTCCTGTTCTCCCCTTTCACACAGGAAGCCAGATAGGAGGCAGACATACCCCAGCAACCACCTACAATTTCTCAGAGATGTCGATCTTTATGTTTTTATACAGCTGCATAAATTAAACTGTGCACCTGAAATCCCCACCCTGGTTTGGGGTTAGAAATCCATTGCTCTTGACTAAGGCAGAGTTGTCCAAGCCATCTAATTTATGTCCAATAAAATTGGAATGGGAAGCAATTTTGCCATTCAAATGCTGCAAAACTGTTTGTAGCATTACCATTCCTATGTCTTTCCTTAGGGGGGAAATACTTTGTGAGTGTTTCAAAGTTCATTTAAAGAATGTACCACTCTGAAAAGTGAGCAGCTTCCCTGCAGGCAATAGCATTGTAAAGTCGATTTCCCGCGAAGCGTCTCATTTTTGCAAGGGCAGCAGAACGCCTAAGATGTCTACGATAGATATAAGGGGTCTCAAAGTGTCAGCCCTTTGGGGATCCCAGATGCACCAAACTTACTTGACCTCATTAATGTGGTTGCTTCAGTGCAAGTTGCCACTGCAGGAACCTGAGGCAACCCTACTGTCTTTTTCATTCTGCACGTCCGGAGTGAGATATACCTTCCTGTACAATTGCAGCAGCTGTGTTTGTGGGGAGGCGGGGCCGGGGAGAGCTTCACGCTGGAGGATATGATCATTTCGACTTGATTAAAAATGTTTAAAATACTTACTTGTGGAAGAGCTCCAAATTTTTTGCTGACTCCATGCTGCAGAAGAACTAAATGCCCTGAAGCATAGATTTGAATCGCATTTGACTGTCATGGTAAAGAAATGCCACCTGGAGACTTTTTCTTTTCCTGGGCTGCATGACAACTTTTATGTCCATCTGCCTTTTAATCCTTCAAGAACATAAATACTGAACTATATTAAGTTGCATCCAGCTGGAAAATATATATTTGATGAAGAGACTGGTATTGTTTACCATTCTGGATTATTATGGTTGTGGGACTCAGAGGTGTGTGTAGGGGAGGGGGACACATTTGAACCCTCCACCATATGCAATGTTACATTTACCACAACCCTGTCAATCTAAAAAGTTTTAAATCAGTCGCCTCAATGTACAAAAAACACAATATAAAAACAGTTTACCGTATGTATATAATGATATTCAAAAATTGATTGAATTTAGTAGTTACATGGGCCAAACAAATGGAGCGTTGGTTTTTGTTTTCTGTCTGATTGAAACAATGAATAAGAATTAAGTTTTTATTGTAAGACAGAAATTGTGGAGGCTCTTTTTTCAGCACAGACTGCATTGTCATAAAGGCACTGTCGGTTTGTTGAAGATTCATACCATTACATACTATTAAAGTTAAATGAAAACCATTTTCATTTATTGAGTCCTGAGATCATCACTGGAGGCCCTGCTCCAAGTAAACTCGAACGTTGAGGTATGGTAAGTGGCTACTCAGGAGCAGGCCAGTTATAGAATACCCTTCCCAGAAAGCTCCATCTGACACTAACTTTGGTTACATTCGACACCAGGCAAATGTCTTTTTATTCTCTGTATCTACTTCTGTGCTAGTTTTAGTAGTTTTATCTGTATATTTTAGGGTGTAACCCCATGCATGTTTAGACAGAAATAAGTCCTACAACTCCCAACTGTGCTGGCTGGGGCACACTGGGAGATGTAGGGCTTATTCCTGACTAAAGATGCATAAGATTGCGCCCTTAGTTGGTCTGATTCCTGTTTCTACCCTGAGTTGCTTCCTTTTAATGGATTGTTTATTTATTGAGCTGTTTGTGCTTCTCAACATGGATTTTGACTTTCTTTTTCTTGTATGTCGCTCTGAGACTTACAAGCTATAGGTGACTAATACATTCTAGAAATAAATGAATAAATAATGAACATTCAAAATATTTTGTGTTCATGCCTTTGCTCCATTCTTAACAGGATTTATCCAGGCTTGCAATTCTCCAGAAATGTAGAAAAGCCTCGGAATATGGTATTGGATACATGAGAATTCAACATCACAAGACTCTCTGCTTTCACTCGAAAAGAAGAACAGCTTTTTGACAGCTGTGTTTGGAGGGGAGTGTTGCAGAATAAGTTTATGCAAAATAATAGGTCCCGATACAACAATTTATTCAAAATAAGAGGAGCCATTCTACCTTATTTGAATAATTTACACAGGTGGCAGAATTCAGCTTTGTTTTACATAGATTTTGATTGAACTTGGGGTAGATTTTTTATTTTATTTTAGTATGGAGCACACACAACATTGATTCTCTTCCACCGCGCCAATTCCATTGCTCAAAGGACCCCCACTTCTTGCACAACTTCGATGTAGTGCTTCTGGAGCAACCCGAAATGAGAAGAAACACTCGTTTCTGGAAGGAAGCAGGTTGGCATAACTCACATAAGGAAGCTCCACCAACCTGCCTCCTTCCAGGAATGACCATTTCGACTCATTTTGGGATCTCCTCTAGGAAACACTAAAACTCACTTGCGTAAGTGATGGGTCCCACTTGCACAATGGAACTGGTGTGACCCACCACTTCCAGAAGGGTATTGGTGATGTGGAAGCGAATTGGTGGGGTCCATGTGTCCTGTTGGATGCTGCCCAAAATGTCCAGGGGCAAAGAATATTTTCACTCAAATAGGCGTCAAATGTAAGATTTAGAGCATAGAAAATCAAGGTTAATGAAGACAGAGTGTCCAGATAGTTGTATGCACATACAGTGAAGTGGAATCTACACTTATGTGCTTTACTGACATTATGGCTACAGCCTCAGTCAGAACTGCCAATTGTCAGGAATGCTGGGAGTTGTAGACAAATACATTTGGAGAGCATCAGGTTGAGGGATGCTGTATTACACCCATTAGACAAAGGGCAGTATCCAACAATATAATTCCTCTAACGCATATTCCATTGCACTAGCATAATGCAATTCCTCTAGTGCAATTCCAAGAGCATTATCTTGTGTGGCATGTTTTCCAGGGAATCCCTTTGTGCAAATTAAACTATTGGAGTTGTACTAGAGGTCCCGTATGCTAGCACAATATTATTTGCATTAGCAGACTGACATTGGTGGATACTGGCCATTATGAGCTCCTGATTTCATTTAATCTTGCATAGCCACAGAAGGTTTTTGAAGGTTTCCAGTCAATTCAGCCAGACCATATATATCCCAACTTAAGGCAATTCTGAAACACATGAAATAGTCAATTGTCTAAGGGAAAACCAAGCAAATCTTAGTGTGGAAATATATAGCTCATAGTGTTCCTCCAAGGGCAAAGAACAGGTTTTCCCAATAAGTTCAGCTCTATGTGTTATTCTTTGTGGATTTCCCCTTCCGTATGGAATCAATACTTAAATAAGTATTATTTGGAAAACTGGGTTTAGGGTTGTGGATGAAGATAGCTTTTCATGAGGATCACCAAAGAGAAGAAAAACTGATTGGAGATGTTTAATAGTGGAGCATAATGGAACCTTAGATTGATGATGAATGTAAAAAGCTGAAAAGAGAAGTATCCAATTGTATTACAGCCCAAAACTTCTGTGTAAGATGGGGGGGCACATTCAGACCTTGCTAACCCCCTGAAAACTTCTTTTAAAAACTTTTGCAGGAAAAAAATGCATCCCTAGGCACCATGGAGCACCAAAATGGTTAATTTAGCATGCAAACAAGCTAAATTTAACACCTGCACTGCTCTGTAGTGCTACAGACTTGTTAGCTGCCAAATTTCAGGGTTCCCCCCTCTTTTTAAAAAAGTATTTGAAGGGGCAGCACAGCACCCCATGGAGTGTGCTCTATGGGTGGGGCAGGGGCTGGAAATGACCCTGGACTTTCCACACTTACTTACTCCTGGTATAAACTCACCCATCTCTACTAAAGATATGTTTCTGGGATGCAATGAGTTTACATGAGATGGTTTGAGGCTGAAGGCTTAAAATGTTGTGTGAATGCAATTCGTACAATAATGGGAATGCACATGCTTCTTGGTATAAAGAGAACGTGGAGGATAAAACACGTGTCAAGTTTGGTAGCTTTTAATATGGTAGCCAGAATTTTCAGAGCAAGATTCTGAAAGTTTGGGATTTCAAGGTCCAAACTGAATTCTGTTTTTGATTTATTTTACTTGCAACTCTGAGAAAAACCTTGCAATGTTAAGCAGTTAGGAATAGAACTTGGTCTCTGAGACACTGAAGGGGATGTCCTGTATCACGTGGAAGCTAGAATAACCATTTTGTAATGTTATCCCTTCTAATAGTGAATATAAAAATAATCAGTCACTCTTTGGTGGGCAGATAGGAAGCCTAGTATAATTAGTCTAACCATACAATTCAGCACTACAGGGAGTCCTGTAGCCAGTCATTAATCTGTCCGCTTTCCAGTAGGGAAGCCTACAGTGGAAGAAATTAAATAGCACTGCGTCTCTGCAAGAGAATACAAATCAAATGCATTTTTAATAAAGTTATAAACTAATAATAATCACCCTTTGGTTGTCCTTTCTAAGCTGCTCTAAACCACTTCTGTGCCTGTTTTATCGGGAGTTGTTTTCAGCAGAGGCACTCACAAGTTATATTTTGTGCAAAGAAAAATACCAAATGAATGCTGATGGGCTCTTTCCATTTTCCCAGCCCAGTCACACATAAAAGCCTTCTACAACGATTGTGTGGCCCTCAGTTTTTTACAAAAATAAATAAACACAATAAAACAATTGCCTTTATCCAACATATCTTCAGAGCTGCATGTCGTCCTAGAGATGTATTTCAAATTCACGTTTATGTACCTCTTGAAAACAACATGAGTAAAATAAAAAAAATGCAATTACATGAATAATGGTGTCAAATGTCTCTCCTCCCCTGGCATGTTCAGGTCAAAGTATCTGTCTAATCGAAAGCAGATGGTGACTGAACTAGGACTGGGTGAACTTCTGATAATTTGAAAGTTCAGCCCCAAATTGTGGTATGGGGGAGATGGAACTTCAGGAGCAGTAAGTCCTGTGTGCATTAGTTGCTGGCGAACATGGGTGGGAAGGTGCTGTTGCACCTGTATCTTGCTTGTGGGTTCCTGGTCAACAGCTGGGCAGAGTGCGGGACTAGATGGACCCTTGGTCTGATCCAGCAGGGCTCTTCATATGTGCTTATGTAAAAGGGTGCATGAAATCAATACCCCTCTTTTTCATTTTCAAGGAGGCACATGATTTGGGTGGGTGGACTTACCAGAGTTCCTTGCAGCTTCAGTTAGCTGGCAGCTGCCATATCCCCCAATTTTCCCCTTATTTGCCCTTCAGAATGGGGCCACAGAATGGGAGGAGCAGTTCAACTCAGCCCTAATTGAATATGGAGCAACGTTTACTGGTATAAAAGCAGCTCTACAAATAAGCTACCAAATGTTGAAAGGGATAATCAGAAACACCTAATTCTAAGCATTTGAGCCAGTGTGCCTGTCTGCAAAGCCATGACTACAAATACTGCTGTTAGACAAAGTCTTATAGGCCAGCTTTCTATGTGGAAAGATAACATGGAACAGTGGATTATGTACTGAGACTCTTTGATTACAACATTAATGATAGCTGTGGCCATCAAGACAAAACAAACAATAGTTTGTGAACCGCCCAGGGAGCTTTGGCTATTGGGCGGTATAAAAATGCAATGAATAATAATAATAATAATAATAATAATAATAATAATAGACAAATCTGATCATTTCAGTTTCTCTCTCTCTTTCTCTTTCTTCCAAACTTTCCCCCAACTTGATAATTGTGGTTTAGTTCACATTTTTGCCCCAAAGTGCGAATTTAGGTAAGCTTGCATTACACTGTGAGATGAACAAAACTTCTCCCCCAACCCTAGCTGTGGCTCCAATCGTGGAAATTGTAGCAGGAGTTGATTCAAAAATACAATCCCTGTACCTTGGGATGGTCAGGAATTGCCCACAACTTTTTGTCGTTGGCTACTTCTGCATGCATTAGTACGTCAACAGTTGTGTGAAGGAGCACACCATCAGAACTGGTCTTTAAGCAAACAAGGAACATGGCCCTCTTTGCAGCCTAAATATAATGATGTCCCTTGGAAGTCGAATAGGAACAAAAGGTGGAATTCATATGGAATCTGAATCTTTGAGGTACAGAAAAATAATTGAGAGTATGGCCTAAAACCAAACACTTTTATGTCCCATGGATTTCAAAGAAAGCAAGTTACGTATGTGCTTAATGCTCCTGTTGAAATAAATAGGATTTCAAAGTGGTTGACTTTGGCTGCATCATAATTTTAATTTTTACAAATTATTCCAGAGGAGACTGAGAGGAAGCAACTGTACTTTTTTTTTATCACCCTCTTGCAAAATATATGCTTTTGAAGACTGGATTGCTTTCCTCCTCAGTTTGAGTGATAGAAGAGTCTTAAACAGCACAGTTCCTCCTCCATAGAGCTTGAACCTTCTTGCTGGATGGTTTGTCTTCTTGTGTGCCAGCTTCTTAAGATTGTGGTCAAAGTCTGATGGGCTCACAGATGATGATTTCCCACAATATTTGCTATCTGGAATTCCAAGCCTTTCTACACTAGGCTGCCAATCTGCTGTATCTACTTCAGCTACTATTTCATCACAGAACTGAGATCCAAGCTCTGCACAAAGAGCTTCTCCTTTCCACTACATAAACTCTAGGTGGCGCTGTGCTATAGTGGAATAACACAATTACAGCTGTAGGAAATACGTTTTCTTTCATTTTCGCAAACAATATTCCATTTCCCCCATTCTAAGCCCTCCCCTGCGAATGTGCTTTAAAAGGAACAAAAGTCAAAGTGATGTTGTCTAAACAATCGTGAATAAGGAATTTTGAGCGTACATTAAATAAATCATGAAGAAAAGCTCTCCATGTGTTGTGTAATTACCCTGCCAATTACATATTATATGTTGGGTTTCCTCTTTGCTTCACTATGGAAGACAACTGCTAACTTTTCATGCTGTAAATAGGCAAGCAAACCACTTACTGAATTCTCTCTTTCTATTTACAGTGTTGGGCTTTTAGCTCAGAGCTCTTCCTGCCGGTAACTGAGCTTTAGAGGAGGCATTTCTGCCTTTTAGAATGAGGGGGACATGCAGAAAAGCTGGGAAATTACCAAATGAGGGAAAATCAGCCAAGGGGGGGAAGGGGGCATTTTAATTATTTCATTTCATTTCTATACTGGCCAAAAGCCAAAGCTCTCTGGATGGATCCCAAAAATTAAAACCACAAGGTACAAAACCATATGTGTAAAAGATAAAATATGGATGCTTAGGACCACAATATAAAAATATAACCAGAGTAAAACCGAGTAGCAATGCAGAGATTTAAAATGCAGATTTAAAACAGCAGAGCTAAAAGACTAGGACGATAAAACGTTAAAATACTGGGAAAATAAAAAGGTCTTCTCCTGGCGCCAGGAGTGCAAAGTAGGTGCCAGGCGAACCTCTCTCGGGAGCCCATTCCACAGCCAGGGAGCCACAGTAGAAAAGATCCTCCTTCTGGTAGCCACCTGCCTCACTTCGTTTAGTAAGGGCTACTAGGAGAAGGACCATCTGGTGAAAACTGGAAGGCTGGGTTGGGACACCAGGTTCTGCATTCCTGCTCTTCAAATACACATAACAAATAGCATTCAAGTAGCATTATATTTCATTGCATCAGAGGGAATTGTATCAATAGAGACTGCACGTGTGTTCGCAGCACATTTCATTAGGATGTGCACCCAGGGGATTTTATTTATTTATGTTTTAAAGGTGAACATTTATTGAATACTCAGTCATAAAGGACATTACATTTTATTCATTTATTTATTAAACACCGTAGACACTGATGCCCTACTCCATGTTCAGGTTGCCTGACCAGGGGAGGACCACTGCAGGTGAGGGGGAAGGGAATAAGGAGACACCTTGGTGGGTCTTTGTGGCGACACTGGCTGGAGGAGGGTCTTACAAGGCAATATTAGCTTTCGGGGGGTCCTCCTGCTGGCCTCTTTGAAATATAGCTTCCAGCAGAGAGACATTATTGTTTGAGACATTAGGGTGTGCCTGGGTACACCCTGCACACACCCCTTGTGCATGCCTATGAGAGACTAAAACTACAGTTAAAGGAAAAATGAAGTTGAGGAAGAAAAGTAGTCGAAGGTAAGGAGATCTCTCGATACTGAGGAGACATCTCACAGATGTCTTTGCTAGGTTTGGTTACTGCTATAGCTGAGCAAGTCTGAAATTAATGAAGAAAGGTAATTACATCCTACTTCCACTTTCAAGCACATGTTCTGTGATTAACAGTAATTTTACAAAATAGCCCAGCTACAGAGGCATGCTTTATTAACCCCAATATTAAATAAGTTATTTTGCAAACCAAATGGTTTTGACTTGCAAGCGGATGCCATGAACTAATGTTCCATGCCTCCAAAATAAAGATGGCTAAAGCATTAACTATAAATGAGTCATGGACTATAATTAGGGATGACCACAAGTGCCCAACTGGGTCCAGGAGTCCTGGGGACTCCCATGCATCTCCCCCACCCGGACACAGATGGGTGCCCCCAATACAAGCACAGTCCCCACCCGAGCGCTCGCAACACCGGTGAGCGTTTGGCAGTCACCTGCCCAGGCACCAAAATCATGCCCTTCCCCTTCCTGCATCCATGGAGCCTCCATAAATTGCACACTTTCCCCCACCCCAGACCAATGGCAGCCTTAAAGGCCCCATTGGTGCAAGGATAAAGACGTGAATGCCCATTATAGCCTATAATGATTTGAAGAAAATTGGGAACTGTTAGGCAAAGTTCAAGCTCAAGAAGTAAGGCCCAAATGCATAAACTTAGGGGACAAGCTGGACGCTGATGATTGCTTTGAAGGTATTTGCATGGTGGACCTAAACCATTCATGTTTTCTGCACTTTTTCCATCTCTATAATATCCTTTTTTAGGTGTAGTGACCAAAACTGTACACAGTATTCTGAGTGTGGTCACACCATGGATTTGTATAAGGGCAGTATGATACTGGCCATTTTATTCTCAATTCCTTTTCTTATAATGCCTAACATGGAGTCTGCTTTCTTTACAGCGGCCGTACACTGGGTGGATGTTTTATCTTTTTTTCAGAAGTGTTCCATGTGTGTGTGAGTGATATTGCTGAGAGCATTATGGATTCATTATTACAAACTCACTTACAAAATATAAAGATGTGATTGGTCTTTGATTCCCTTCTATTTTGCAGTTGAATTCCATAAGAGCTTGGTATTACACTAATGGCTTTCTGATGACAGAAGAATGGAATGAAAGCTCAGCTTACAAGAGGTGCCAGAATGGGATATGTTGTAGTACAAAAACAGCATGAAAATAGTTAAAAGGAAAGCCTACAATAAGGTGATAAACAACACTGAATAGAAAAAAATGCATTATTTATAGAAGTAACATAGTTTAGGTCCAAAACTATAAAGCACCCATGACTCTCAAGCTGTAAGTTATAATACATTCCTTTCCAGGTAAGTGTTTGATATCTGCTGATTTATTAAAATATCTGCTGCAGTGGATTAAGTGAACAATAGTCTGTGCCCTTCAACAATGTATTAGTAATTTTCTTAACTTCCACAAATCAAAACCAAGTGAAGAATCCTTTTTTTCATTTGGAAGCAAGGCTGAGTAAATGCAGCCATCTGGCTCAACATTTTCATCTATTTATTTTGCTTGTAGTATGTTATATACTTCCCTTCTGGTTGTAAGGAAAAGGTAGGAACATATTTTCATTCTCCTGCCATCAAGGCAGCCCAGGCAATTCTACAATTAAATCATTTATCCTCAGGGTGGCTACTTCTCACAGAAGGACAAATGGACCGTTGCACTCTTGCTTATGTTAATAATTTAACTATATGCAGGGAAGACAAGGTAAAACAAACTGCTGAGAAAGCAAACAACCCAATCAAGCTACTTTAAGGCCAGCCAGCTGGAAACATGCAATTTGTCCCACATTTTGATGCTTTATTTCAGTGTATGTGCTCCTTGCATAAAAGCTCGAAATTAAAAGCATGTTTAAAACTGACAGAGAGTTTCCATTAAATAGGGTGACCATATGAAAAGGAGGACAGGGCTCCTGTATCTTTAACAGTAATGTAGAAAAGGGAATTTCAGCAGGTGTCAATTGAAGAGGATGAAATTCCCTCTTCATCACAACAGTTAAAGCTGCAGAAGACCTGCTCTCTTTTGTATCTGGTCACTCTACTATAGCTAGTGTAGCTTTAACTGTTGTGATGAAGAGGGAATTTCACCCACTTCAATTGACACCTGCTGAAATTCCCTTTCCTACATTACTGTTACAGATACAGGAGCCCTGTCCTCCTTTCCATATGGTCACCCTACATTAAAAGATAAAACTTGAAAAAGAAAAACGGAAGCATATTAAATGGACTCCTAGCAGCTTGTTCCTGGTTCAGCAGAGTGATCTTAAGAACAATCTTAAGCTTCCTCCAGAAAACATTTCAGCCTGCACCTTGGTGAATCTCCAAGCAGAGTTTTATACTTGTGAGGCAGTACCCAAGGACACCTCCATAGCATTGCGATAGTGCTATGATGAGTGTCCTCAAGTGTTTTTCATAAGCGGTATGAGATTGTCCAAGCCATTTAAAAACATTACGTGTAAAAGGCCATTCCTTTTCAAATTTTCATTGCTCATCACATTTTAATTAGCAAAAGCAATCACTGCGGGTGAGGAGCCTTGAGTTTATGCACCGAAACATATCTTATTCCTGCTTCCATTTGTTTTCATTGCACGTAACACTTAGCCATCATTTACCGCTACGTAGACAAGCTGGACTGATCGGGGAAAAGGACTTTTCTAGCGTTTAATGTTTTATTTTATTGTTATTTGGACAATTATGTTCCATTTTTCTATGGTAAAGTCAAATACAACATGGCTTCCAATAAAAAAATATTAATAACAAGAGAATTAAAAATGAACTACACAAATAACAGTAAAACAGCATAATAAAATATAGTCATTTGGCTGTCTGCAACTTTTACATGGTTTCAGTCAATTTTGCCTCGGATTGTTCTTTGCCTGGCTGCAACTTCATCTTTTGGGTGATGCATTACCTCTTTTTTCACAATGCACAAGTGGCCACCCAAACAGTAACCCTGTTCAGATGACACACTAAGCCATGTTGGTTAAGCCTTTTGAGTGAAACATTGGCCTGGTTCAGACAACACGCTAAACCATGCTGCTTTAACCACAAAATGGTTAATGGACTGCATTCCCTTAACCATTTTGTGGTTAAGCAGCATGTTTTAGCGTGTTGTCTGAATGGGGTCATTATGGCTTAGCATGTCATGTGGACCATTCCTAACCATAGGGGCTACATAACCACAGTTTAAATACACTCACTGTTAGCCAAAGGGTTAGCGACCTAACCATGGCTTAGCGTGTTGTCTGAAGAGGCCCAGTATCATGTTGTACTACTGTTTTAGCAGGACTGCTTTATGTGTTTGTTCTATATTACATAGAGTCATTTAGCAAGACAGACAGAACCCCATCATTTATAGATCATAATCAATGAATAAGCCTATTACAAATTTATGCGCTAGCTATTTCAATACATGCACTAGAGGAAAGCTTCATAGATGTATATAATGCCCGAATAAGGAAGTTCCTGTTGACTCTATAAATTCTTACTCGCTACAGAAAGTAGATTACAAATATCGATCAATATGATTTAATGTAGTATCCTTCCCATAAGTACACTTCAATCCTAATATAGTATCCTTCCTGTAAGTACTCTCCCACTTTAATGAAGTGTTTGTTTGACAATTTCTCATACTTGGATTAGGGACTGTAGTCTTAATTGGGAGCAAACAACCAGTTGGCTATAGTTCATATTTTCCCCCACATACAAGTCCCCAGTTCACTGTGTGGCATCTCTGGCCTAAGGATATCCAGAGTAAAGGCCAGTGGCTAGACAAGCCAATGGTCTGTCATTAAGACATCTCCTTGTAGCTTTATAATAAGCACCATGGCCAGAACATTAGAGGGTACAGGGAATGTTGCGAATGCAATATATCTTAAATCCAGCATGGTTAGAAAGAATATTGGACTAAGACAGGAATAGCATATACAGACTTTATTCAAGCATCCTCTTTTGTCAATGGGCAATGTGTAGGTGGCCTCCTTATTCAGCTGCCGGTCTGGTTGTTTTTTGTATGTGGAATGGGGAGAGGCTGCCATCTTGTTCTTCACTCCAGGGACCAAATGTCTTGGAACAGCCCTGCTTGCAAAACAGACGTCAGCAGCCTGCCCAAGCAGTTTGAATCCTAAGTCCCCACAATACAATCCCATCACCTTGTTTTCTTGTATTTTAATTTTGGTACTTAGGACATTTCTACACCAGCCCAAAAATGCAGGCTGGTTACTTCTGGGGGCAGGGTGGGATGAGTGTGGTTTTCCCAGGGATAAGTATGCCGTAGGAAAACCCAATTCCTCCCACGGCCTCAGGATCATCCCAAGATCATGGGAAGTATGTGGCCACCCATCCCAGCTTCTTCCCTCCTCCCCAAAAATAGCGGGGGACATCAGAGGGAAGAAGCCGGGACAGGGGGAGTCCAGGGCCATTGGGGGGGCTTTTTTACCTTATTTTTTGCTGGAGTGCAAGTGCACTCCAGCTCCTTTTCCTTTAAATAAAATGGCGCCCACAACACACGCGACATCCCTCTTCCCATCCAGGACGTCGCGCGGCCGTGTAGACTCAGAGCAACAATCCCAGAAGTAGGTAAATCCGGGATCGCCCCCTCTACACCCGTAGGTGTAGAAAAGGGCTTAGAGGAACAGTATGCATGCACCAGTAGGTGCTGGTGGCTCCAGTTTCAGTGGGGCTGTGAATCCATTCCAGGTTTTAGTCAAAACCAGCATGAACTCTCAAGGAGCTCTCCAAGGTGCTGAACCCTATTCTCAAACTGGGTTTGGCAGCTTGGACAGCTCCTTTAGAATTCTATCTGGTTCTGACCGAAACCCGGATTCACTGCCCCACCAAAATGAAAGCTATTGTAAGCCTATGCGGCAGGGTCTTGCTATTTACTGTGTTATCTGTACAGCACCATGTACATTGATGGTGCTATATAAATAAATAATAATAATAATAATAATAATAATAAACAGGGCTGCAGAATCTTTCAAGGTTATTCTGTGAAAATACAGAGAACAGAAAAGATTTCATTTCAATGTTAAAAATGCAGCCTGTCTTAGCTGAGACCCCTGATCTGAACTTCATAATTTATATAAAAAAGAATGCATCTTTCTGTGAAAAAGAATCAACATGGTTTCTGCAAGGGTACGTCGTGTCTTACTGACCTTTTAGAGTTCTTTGTGAGTGTCAAAAAACATGCGGACAGGGGTGATCCAGTAGACTTCCAAAACTCCTTTGAAAAAATCCCTCATCAAAGACTGACACACCAACCTGGTCAACAGGTAGCTGGCCACTGTGTGAACAGAGTGCCATACTAGATGGACTGATCCAGCATGGCTCTTATGTTCTTAAGCAGTATGTCCAACTACTGTGGAACATGGGCAAGAGGGAGCCATTGCATTCATGTCCCGTGAGCAGCTGGTTGGCCAGTGTATGAACAGAATAGTGGACTAGATGGACCTTTGATCTGATCCAGGAGAGCTCTTCTTATGTTCTTATAACTACCCCAACAATACAAATTAAAAAAATCTGTTCCTCAGGAGAATGGAGTTAGCTAAACAATGGATAACACCTGAGCCCCTAAGATCGATGGGGTGTTTTCTTGACACAGTTGAGGTGTAGTGGGAATAGTACTGTTAACAGAGACTTTTAGAAGTCATCAATTTGTCATTGCGGTTTTCTCTAACAGGAAAGCTTATTTCACTGTCATGTTTATTACAAGAATTAACATATTGAAATAATATATTCAAACAAAGTAATTTTTCCTTTAAGTTTTGTAACCTTCAAGTGAGCAGAAAGGTTTTAGTATATTATGAACAGTAAATCTGTCAGACCTGGTAAGGGGAAATCTGAGGAATTGGAGATAGGCAGCCGGTTTTGACAGGAGAAAGGTCTGAGCCAGGACAAGGACTAAGGAATCAGGCTGGAGTTCAACTGCTTTAAAGGGCCAGATTGAAATCCTATTGGCACCTTGCATCACCTGATCCTCACCACAGTACAGCTGAAAACAGTTGAGCAGTTCCCTCTGCTTGCAGCAAGCTGTCAAGGTGGCAAAAGGTGGGGGGAGTGCTTGAGCCCTATCACCAATCCCCCTGTCCCAGTTCAAGAGTAACAGTTTCACCTAATTTGGCAACCCTCAGCTCCTATGCACTTGCACCTGGGGCATGTATGTCTTATCTGTTTCCAGCATCTACCTCTCAGCCTTAAGGTTCCATTTAACCTCTATGATGTTCCTACTCCTTTCCTAAAATAATTTAAGGGAATGGCCGTCACCACATCTTGTGGGATGGAATGCTTTAGTCCTGTATTTCACGGCTGCACAAGCTTTTGGGGTACCTGCAGTGGCAGGTGACACATATGTGCTCACACACACACACCCCACACACTCATATTCAACTAGTGCCCAGAGTTGAATGTGATGCTTGGCACCTGTTTTGATCAGATAAAACCAACACTCCTCTCAGAAATCTCCATTCTCAAACCACCCAGCCATCCAGGAATCCTGGCTCCTAGTCCTTCTTCCTCTTCTAATCCATTCCTTTGATAAAGGATCCTGACACTGACCCAATTTACATTGACATAATAGCCCTCCATTGGTTAATTTAGCTGTGGAGCTGTCATGTCATGCGGGGTGCCTGTGGGCAGCCTCTTTGCATGGTGATTATGGGTGGCCCTGCTTGCCATGGTTTGCTGTGTTTTGTGAACCCAACATCATGGGCTGTGAGAGGGAGTAAACAAGCCTAAAATAACCTTAAAACAAGCTATAGTTTATTTGATGGTTGTCTCTCCCCTCAAACAGCCCATGACACCAGATTCACATGACACAACAAGCTACAAGTGAGCCACCACCACTACTTACATGTTCAAAATGGTGGCCAGTGCACTCCACCAAGGCTCATGGGGAAATTAACCCATGGTGGCATAGTGTTGTTGTGTATGAACAACCCTTGTTACCTGAAATGTTTTCCAGGGGGCGAATGGTAGGGGGCACTCTGGGTTCTATGGTTCCTGCCATATTTATTTATTTATTGCATTTCTATACCACCTAATAGCCAAAGCTCTCCAGGAACAGGCTCTTCCTACAGCATCCTAAGAAGTGGGCAGGAGCTTTCAAGCACTGCTTTCAGGATGTACCATGGACACTCCAAGAATGAGGCTTCTGTGGTAGGAACCATAGAAGCCTTTTTTCTAAAGCATTTCTCTTTTCTTTTTGTTTGTTTTTCCTCCTACGAACCACTGCACAGGGCTTGGAGGACCACCTATAATCTGTGGTCCACATTGTGGACCCCAGCTATACACATGTACCTAGGTGTAAGTCCCATTGAGCTCAATAGAGATTACATCTGAGGCCCAGCATTGGGCAAAAGGCGAGATACTACTACTACTAATAATAAATAATAATAATAATAATAATAATAATAATAATAATAATAATAATAGACGTGTAGAGGATTGCACTGTGAATTATGCCTTGTGTTCCTACCCTTCAATACACTTACCCTGGGAGTAAGTCTCACCGAGCTCAATGAGACCTACTTCTGAGAGGACAAAAATAGGATTGCCTAGGCACAAGAAGAATTTATGCTAGCGTCATAGATGAATAAGAAAGAAAAATTGTTCTGAAAGGTGGTGACTAAGAGAATAAATGAGATTTTTCAATTGAAAGTTTGAGCCCGTGCTATTGCTACGTTTACTGAATTATGTAAACATTGCTGTTCCTTTGGATAAGCACGAACCAATCCTATATATAATGACAATTGCAAGAATGTTATTTGCAAAATGATGGAAGTGTAACTATAAACCTAGTAGAACTGAATTAAGGAAATTTGGAACCAATTCGAAATGGTTAGATTGACTGCTCTGCGAAATACAGATTAAAAAAAATACAAAGTGGCAACAGAAATGTGGAAATGGATGTTTGAAGATATTAAAAATGTAACAAGCTTAAATGATGGTGAGAACAGCTTATACTTCTATAAAATTTTAAAAGGATATGGCCAAAAAGATGCATTTAACAGTATGGCTTAAAAGGTGCATTTAACAGTGTAAATTTAATTTGTTGATAGAAATAAGTGTCCTGATTGCATAATTAAGAAGTTATTTGTATGTTTTAATATACATATTTATATATTTAATGGGTTTTTCTTTATAATTAATATGTAGTGAATATAAATATAGATACAAATGTAAATTTTAAAAATGAGTTTATGGTGAGGGGTATAGTTCACCCCAGCGTTAAAATGACTTAATACATTGTCATATTTGTTTAACTCAATAAAAAAAGACATTCTCTCCCCCTCCAGATGGTCAACACTCTTTATGAAACAAGAAAATAATGCAAAAATACATCCCTGTGTGTTTGCTTTACTGTCTTTCCAGTCATTAAACTATGATACGAATTATCACAACCTTTCTACATTCAAGCAGCAAAGTAGGGATAATATTATTAAATATACAGTGAGAATTAAAGCCAATTTGAGAGAAATTTACAAACATATGTTCTCACTTTTAAACCAAGGAGAGTACAGTCACATTCACTTACATGCAGGACCCTAAATAAATTATAAATTCATATCCAGCTGTTGTTGGTGCTGATGGAAATGGGCTCTCAGAAAAACTAATACCCAGCTAATTAAGAATAGATTCACCTTCTGTTTCCTGAAATGTGCTAGCAAACCCACCAAGGAAGATGTACCAAAATCAAGGAAGTATTTATTTTGAAAAATGTAGAATCCATTCTTATTACTAGATCTGATCTACTGACTGAGGGACCAGCTCAGAGGGAGAAGTTTTAATAGAAGCAGGAATAAATCCTGTGGCAGGACCAAATCCAGGTTTTGGAGGCTCTTTTGAGCATGACACACTCAAATGGCCCCTTACCTCAGTGATGTTACCGTCTTAGCTCCAATGTCACCAGCTCTCCTGGTGCTCCTCACCCTTGCTCCCATCATTGATACCACTTGTTTGATTTACAGGCACAGAGTCAGGGAGCAAGTTGTCAGTGGAATATCTACCGCTCCTCCTTTTCACCACCACTGGTATCTGAGCTAGGGAAAAGCCTACCTACAAGTCCACAGGATCCACTTGACTTCAAAAAAGCCAGTCTGATGCAGAATCCACAGGCATGTCTAGACCTACCGGGTGTAGAAGGGGGGAGGGGGGAGGATCTCACAACATGGTGATCATGAGATCTCCCCTTCTGGCTACACATGGCGTGTAGAGAAAATAGAAGGTGTGTGACATCCAGGAAGGAAGAGGACGTCACATCCCCCATATTTTTGTTTTTTAATTGAGAAAGAGCACAGGAGCACTCCTATGAAGATATAAGGGTTGTTGTTTTTTTAAGAAAAACCCACTCCCCCTTCTCCCACCCCACCTCCGATGGTCATGGAGCTCCGACCCATACAGATGATATTGGAGGCCATGAGATCGAATAAGATTACCCAAGGACAACATATATAAAGAAAACAACAGGCCAAGCACTGAGCCCTGTGGAACCCCAACTGAAAAGAGAAAGGAAGAAGCTGAGCAGCATTAGCCAACACGTTGAATGAACGACCAACTAGATAAGAAGCAAACCAGTTATAAGCAGAGTAGCAAAATCCAAGGTCATGAAGAGAATCCAAAAGAAGATCATGATCAGCCGTGTTAAAGGTTGCAGTAAGATACAGGAGAATAAGAACAGAATAAAGGCCTTTAGACTTGGCAATAAGAAGATCAATGGTAATCTTTGTAAGGGTTGTCTCAGTGGAATGCAAAGGATGAAAGCCAGATTGAAAAGGATCCAGAGCACAGTTTTAAAATCAGAGTTGGAAGAGGCCTATAAGGCCATCGAGTCCAACCCCCTGCTCATGGCAGGAATCCATCTTAAAGCACCCCTAACAAATGGCCATCCAGCTGCCTCTTGAAGGCCTCTAGTGTGGGAGAGCCCACAACCTCCCTAGGTCATTAGTTCCATTGTCATACTGCTCTAATAGTCAGGAAATTTTTCCTGATGTCCAGCCGGAACCTGGCTTCCTGTAACTTGAGCCCATTATTCCATGTCCTGCACTCTGGGATGATTGAGAATTGATCCTGGCCCTCCTCTGTGTGACAACCTGTCAAGTATTTGAAGAGTGCTATCATATCTCCCCTCAGCATTCTCTTCTCCAGGCTAAACATGCCCAGTTCTTTCAGTCTCTCCTCACAGGGCTTTGTTTCCACACCCCTGATCATCTTTGTTGCCCTTCTCTGAACCGCCTCCAGCTTGTCTGCATCCTTCTTGAAGTGTGGTGCCCAGAACTGGACGCAACATTGGTTTATTGCATTTGATTTCATTATTTCACCCTGAGAGTTTCAGTTACAGAGCGACTCAGAAATTTAATCATTACCATCACTTCATTACTAGAAAGAAAATCAAGGCAACAAGAGTAAACCACCCACTCCAGGATCTTTGAAACAATGGCAACAAGGAGACAGGATGGTAGTTAGGAAGAGAAAGCACATCAAGAGAAGGCTTTTTAAGAATAGGAGAGACCGTAGCATGTTTAAAAGCAGAAGGAAATGAACCAGAAGACTAAGCGATATTAATAATATGAAGCAAGGAAGGGAGGATAACAGGAATCTATATAAATAAAAATGTAAATGTTCGTTCAAAACAGACGTTATATCTCCAAAAGTTCTTCACCGATTTTGACACAACGTTGCATTCGAATACGCAAGTGTTGTTATGTAACTACGTTCTATATGGGGTCAAAAGTTTGTCTTAAAATCGAAGAAATGGGCCTCCTAAAAACCAGTCCTGCTGATCATTGTGACATCTCCAACCAGTAGGCCAATCCACTGCCTCTGCCTCTGCCTCTGCCTCTGCCTCCCCTCCTATTTGCATGTTCTCTCCTATTTGCTCTTATAGGTCATTGTGACATCGCCAACCAGTAGGCCAATCCACTGCCTCTGCCTCCTCTCCTATTTGCATGTTCTCTCACAATTGGCTGAGTGAATATAGATGTCACACCTGTGACAGTTACACGTTCTGAAGAAAGGTAACTGCCAGGAGTTTCCACTAACCTCCTCACCGTAAAAACATCCTTTTTTAAAAAACCAAACAGTAGGCCAATCCACTGCCTCTGTCCTCTCCTATTTGCATGTTCTCTCACAAAACTTTGCAATGGCACGCAGCTTGCAGTAAAAAAATTACTGAGCAACGTCATAGAAGGAACAATCTTGACAGGACCTTTCAAAGGTGAAGATGTCCTCATTCCTCGCATTCCTATGATTCCAACGGATATGCAATTTCAATTTAAGAGATTGCAATTCCCAATTCGATTGGCGTTTGCAATCACCATCAACAAAGCTCAGGGCCAATCTTTAGAATTGTGCGGTTTAGATCTAGACACAGATTGCTTCTCACATGGACAATTATATGTTGTGTGTTCTAGAGTCGGCAAACCAGACAATCTCTATATCTACACAGACAATGGAACAACTAAAAATATTGTATATCCACAAGCATTGTGAAATTAAACATATTAGAAACATCCACTTTGTCTTTTCTTTCTTTTCAATTTAACCAGACTGAGCCACAGCAACGCGTGGCAGGGTACAGCTAGTAATATTAATAAAGACACGAGAAGGAATCGGATCAAGAGAACAAGCGGAAGGCTTCGAAGAGTGCAGTATTCTAGACAGTTCATCAGCTGAGACCGAACAGAAAGCAGAAGAAGTTGCAGGAGGAACTGACAACTGAGGGACAGGAACTGGAAGAGGAGCAGAGATGGCAAGATCAGAGCAAATAGTTTGAATTTTGTTATTGAAGAAAGAGGCAAAGTCGTTATCAGACAGAAAACGGGGGAGAGAGATGGTGAACTATTATTATTATATTTATTTGTATCCCACCTTTTGCCCAGTACTAGGCTTCAGAAGAGAATTGAAAGATGCAAAGAGCTGCTGAGGATGCATAGCATTGGACTGGATTAGCAATGAGTAATACTGCTGTTTAGCCAAAATCCGGCCAGTCCCAGTTCCTACGCCAAAGGCATTCAGCTGCCTGGGCACAAGAACAAAGGTAGCAGATGAAAGAGGTGGGCCATGGTTGGGCTTGAGAAAAATGAACCATCTGTGTCATAGGCCTTAGCTAGACCTAAGGTTTGTCCCTGGATCGTGTAAAAAAACTGTTTTTGTTTTTTAAAAAATTTGTATACTTTTAATGATTACTATTTTTAATTGTTGTAAACCGCCCAGAGAGCTTCGGCTGGGGGGCGGTATATAAATGTAATAAAATAAATAAATAAATAAATAAATAAATAAATAAATAAATAAATGACACACAGGATATCCCAGGAGCAGGCAGGGACGATCCCGGGATAAACCTTAGGTCTAGCTAAGGCCATAGATGGAGCAAAATTGTCAAGAGTTGAGGATAAAGAAGAGTTAAAAAGAGAGAGAGCTAAGTCAAAGGAGACAACAGAAATGACAGAAGGAAGAGAGGAGGCTAAAGATTTAGAAAAGGCCTCATAATTAATAGATTGCAAATCACAACAACAGCGAGAAACAGCATGTGAGGAAGGAAGATTATGAGTAATCATGAAAAAAACTAGATGATGATCTGACAAAGGAAAGTCAGCAGCAGAAAGGTCCAAGATAGAGCAATTCCTAGTGAAGACAAGATCCAGTCAGTGTCCAAGGGAATGCGTGGGTGAATCAGACCAAAGCTTAAGATAAAAAAGGAGGATAACAGGAGAAAACATAAAGCTGCGGAGTCTTGAGGGTCATCTCCATGAATATTAAAATCATCCAAGGTAAGGGTCGGACAATTATCAGAGAGGAGAAAGGTCAGCCATGAATCAAAATCAGAAATAAATTTTGAGAATGGGCCTGGGGGGCGATACACAACTGCAATCCACAGCTGCCTCACCACATGTACCTCAAAAGAAGAAAAACAATGTGAAGATGGAATAGAAAGAGGCTGAAACTGCCACAAGCTAGATAATAAAAGGCCCATGCCACCACCACGACCCTCTGAGCAACTACTGTGAGAAAAAGGGAGTTCTCCAAGAGAGAAGGCAGCAGAAATGGCGGTATCATGGGCAGGAAGCCAGGTTTCAGTAAGAGCAAGGAGGTGAAGAGACACGGAGATAAATAAATCATGAATGACAACAGCTTTAGAAGCAACAGAGCGACAGTTCCATAAGGAACAAGAAAAGGGCAGTTGAGAATAGGGGAGACACTGAATAGGAACTAAATTAGGAGAAACGAAATGAGAATGAGCCATGAGATACGGATAGGAGGAGATAAGAATAGAGAGAAGAAAATGAGCAGAGAAAAATAGTGCGAAGCCAGAAATAGTATGAAATAGTATGAAGCTGGCAGCCTGAGCACTATATATCCATATTGTGATTCCCAGTCAAACTGGATTGCCAGAGTAGGGTGGGCAAAGGAGAGGAAAACTTTCATCAAAGTATTCCTCCTTCCCACCCACTTCCCCAGTGCAATGGGGCTCTTCTACTGCACCCCTCCCTTCTGATCAGCTCTGAGGCTCTGTAAGTGGCTGCATCGCAATATGAAGTCAGATAGTGACTCAAGGAATAAAAATTCTTTAAAAATCAAATACATAATTTTCTAAAAAAGAAATTGCACAGGGGGGATGGGGGAGGAAGCTTGATTAAGCAGCAGCAATGACCAAATGAAGAATAAAAGAACACACATTGCCCTGCACTGGCTGTAGCATTCTTGGGTATACAGCTGGCCACCAAGCCAAGAAATACCCCAGATCAACATTCCAGCAGACAAGCTTTAAGTTCAAGCAAACGCTGAAATAGTCAAACAGGCAAAGGTCAACCACAGTGAGGCAGTCCATTACATACATAACAGCAGGATCAAGCAGAGTTCCAAGTTTGTAGCACAGAGATTCAGGAACAAAACAGGACCAGGCAACAAGAGAAGTTAATAAGACATTACTTCCAGCAATCAGCAAGTCCTCATTGCTAGCTTTTATTCAGAAAGGCTGCCGAGCCCCACCCAGTCTCAGCTGCTGCTTGTCAGAGCTCGCTGGCCAGAGCCCTACTCTAGAGGAGTTGCTTTCTCTCAAGAAGACCATTTTTGTAACTGAGCACTTCATCTTATGGGAGGCCTACTGGCTTGTCACTTGAGGCGATGACACTCCTGAGGGTCAGGGGTTTGCTCAGCTTCTGCTCTAGAGTCAGAGTCCCTTCCCCTATCAGGGAAGGCCCTGCAACTGTCTCCCCTAAAGTCCTAGGCCAGTGGTTCTCAACCTTCCTAATGCCGCGACCCTTTAATACAGTTCCTCATGCTGTGGTGACCCCCAACCATAAAATTATTTTTGTTCTTCTCGACACGATCCATTGTCATGGGATGGTTTGCTACTGAAAATAATACATAACAATAGCTTTAATAATACAAAAGATGATACATGACATAGTTCAGTCAATACAGTTTCCTAAGACCATCGGAAATATGTGTTTTCCGATTGTCTTAGGCGACCCCTGTGAAAGGGTCATTCGACCCCCAAAGGGGTCCCGACCCACAGGTTGAGAACCGCTGTCCTAGGCTCTTCCTGGTCTGGTGCCAATACCTGATGTGTCTCCCTTGTTTCTGGGGGATCTGCTTCCTCCTCTAAGAGGATTCCTCTAGCAGGGGCATCTCTCTCTCTCTCTCTCTCTCTCTCTCTCTCTCTCTCTCACACACACACACACACACACACACAGAGTAAGAAAGTTGTTAATTGTTGGATTATTGTGCTGGAAAGGGGAAGAAATTCTCAGTAACATCTCTCACTCTCCCCCTTCCAAGGTTCCAGGCACTTTTAAAAAGGCTACAATTCCCTACACACTTACTTGTGTAGGGAAGAGTGTAAGACCATTACACTCAATGGAACTTACTTCTGAGAAGACACTGATGATTCCATTAAGGAAATGACTGTGCTAAAGGAAGCAGGTGGCCATTTTATTTTCAATATTCTAATCTATCTAAGGCAGGAGGGAGGGGGAGAGCAATGCTACTGAGCATGTGTCACGCTATCCCTGAAGAAGGCCTCTGTATTCACTCAAATAGGATGAATAAATATTAATTAAAAATCAACTGAAGGAAATTTAAAAAAAAACCAGAAAAGCCATTCCACCAACTTCAATGAAGGAGGAAGAATACACCACCACTGGATTAATGGGTAAGGGGCAAAATACTCCAAATTTCATGGATAAAAGAATTGCCAGCCTAAATTATCAGAATCATTTTGATTCAGAGAGGGGTTTTTTCTTTTGTACTTTAAACTGCCCTCCTTCCCTTAGTCTTTCACCAAACTTCTTGACATTTTCAGGGTATGTAAAACCAACATTTCTTTCTGGCACGTGTAAATTTCAGGAAGATTGGGGAAATATTTTCATTTTTATGAACATTAGAATGACACCCCCCCAATTACCCCTTTATAATGGTAGAATGTGTTATCTACTCTCCAACCTTAACTACAGGGACACTACAGTGTCCCTGTAAATATATATATATATATATATATATATATATATATATATGTTATACAATCAGACTATTTCAACAAAGATGAAGAAAAGAAACTGCGTCAGCTACTTTATCTTTGAGTGCAGGCCTCTTGCAATCTAAAAGATAGAGCTATTTGTTTCCACATAGGAAAGCTTTAAAGCCAATTACAATGCCACTGATATGCTCAGTGTGTATATAAAAAAGTATGCTATATAAAACCTTAAGGGTGTATTTTTGGCATTTGTATATGTTTTGCACACCTGTAGAGCACAAAATCGGATACCTTGCACAAATTATAGGCATCTGAGAATAATGGACTCTATTTTTAAAACATTACATTTCTGATTCTTATGTTCACGATGAAAAGCTTTTAAAAGTGTAGGCAATGCCAGCTCTCATAAAGGTTCAAAATCCTCTCTCGCACACACTTCCCTGACCTAAATGCGTTAACTAATGGAAAAAACCCAATGAAATGAAGAAAGGTATTCATAGAAACCCTCCTCAGAAATGCCCTCTATGCATAGGCAAACATGTGGAAGATGGGGTATTCAAGTTACCACTGAACTGGCCATTTAAGCAGTGCCAAAACAGCATGAAAACAATATAGGACCGCCCCTACCATTTGGCATAGTGAGGTAGCTGCCTGAGGCAGTAGATGCTGGGGGATGGGAAGTGGTGCTAAGGTGTTGAAGCATACAGACGTTCACTGCCTAGGATGGACACTGACACATTGTCACCCAAAAAGGAAGTGCATCACCCAAAAAAGAAGCCAAAAGAGGACTTCTCTATAAAGTAGGACACACAGCCACCCTAGTTACCATCAGGAGCATGCCTCCCAAGGTCATTCAATGCCTGGATGGGGGAGGGGGGCAGAAACAGCCTCATTCAACTCAGTGGGACTTGCTTCCTAGGGAGCATATTTTTATGTTGTTAAGAACTAGAGGTGCTAGCAATTAATATAACTTCTGCTAGATCACACCAATGCCAATCTAGTTCAGAAACCAGTGGCCAACCACGTGTCTCTTGGAAAGCTTACTGGTAGGATATGAAGGTAAAGTGAACTGCCCAGAGAGCTTTGGCTATTGGGCGGTATAAAAATGTAATAAATAAATAAATAAATAATAGTCCTCCCCAGCAATTGGCATTTAGAGGAAACATGAAACAAGGTAAGCTGATACAAAACATGGAAGGACCAGCAAGGCAACTTAGTTGGGGGGAAGGCCTGAAAAACCAGTACTTGCCACCACTTTTTGGAGGTCCTGGACACTAGGGATAGGAAACACAGCACTGCTACCCACCCTAACCTTGGTGAACAACTATCAGACTGGAGAAGCAGGAGCAAATTGGCCTGATCCGCCTTGTCCAGAGGAAGAGGAGAAGCGAACCGGGGGCCTGGAGAAGCATGGCGAAAAGAAGCGGCCATAGGCAGAGCACTTCTCTTTTCGCAGAGCGATCCGCCCGCCATTTTGGATCTTTTCACCCATAGGATTGCATTGCGGAAAAGATTAGGGGATAACTGTTTTGTTTTTAAAGCTATCTTTCTGATACATGGTGTGCTTAGAGAGTTGTGGGTGGAGGTCATTTTGAGCCTACTCTCAGCACTCTGCGTGGTGCGGTTTGCTTGCTATAATTTTCTTTAAAAATAGGGTAAAAAAGCGGGAGAGGTACCTTTTTGAAGTGCTGAGAGGCAGATTCAACTCCCAGTCATGATCACCTGATGAAGCATCCTCCAATCCCAAAGTTGGAGGAGGGGATAGGCAAAACAGGATACTTAGTAACTTGGGATACTGGGAAACTTCTCTTTCTTAGTCTGAATGGACTTTTCCCAGTGTTTTTTAAAACAGTAGCCCCACCAAATGCACAAACACAACCTGAAATCATGTACTAAGCAAATAAATAACAGATAGGAAACACAGCACTGCTACCCACTCTAACCTTGGTGAACAACTGAATAGATGTGGTGCAAGGGGATGAGGTCCCCTAGGGCATGTGGACGTGCCCAGTGCACTCCTTGGAGGATCATCAGAGCCCTCCAAAGAGTAACCAGTGGAGACTAATGCCTGTCATGAGTTGAAGTGACAGGTAGCTTCTTAAACACTGGTACTTACTTAGGTCCAGTCAAAAATTGGCATATCCCCCTCCCCCTGGGCACATCCACTTTCCTCTTACTGGTAAAAGACAGACATAGCCTTTTTAAAAAAATTATTCTTGTTGTTTATTCAGCAACACTGCTGCTTTTAATTCCACCCCTCCTTTGTTTGTTTGTTTGTTTATTTATTTATTTATTTATTTATTCCATTTTATATTTACACCCCATAGCCCAAGCTCTCCTGGCTTTTCCTCTTCAGTGAAGCCAGGCAGGCTTTCATTGTGGTTCAACTCCTTATTGTTGTTGTTATTGCTATTAATATTAATTAGTACTGCTATTATTAACATTACTATTGTTGTTGTTGTTGTTGTTTAATAATGGCTGTGATCACAGTGCAGTCAATCAACTCTGAAGCAAGGATCACAAAGCTTTACTTTTATCCTCCTAGCCTCCTAGTTATGGGATGCAAAAGAAAAGGCATCTTTCTGTGCTGCTCCCGCCTCACAGGGATGGTTTGCATTACTGGCTTTGAAACAATCCTTGGCTCACTTCCTTGTGCCCCCAGAAATGTCTGCTGCCTGCCTGCCTTCCCCCCGGGGTGCTGCTGTGGTGGGGCATCTGCCGGGACTGACTCCCCCATACTAGATCTATGGCATATCTCTGCCTGGCTCTGCCCGCCTGTCCTCCTCCTCTGTGACCGCCTCGCAGGGTTGGTTTGCAATGCATGACTTACTGCTGGCTTTGAAACAAACCATCCTTGGCTCACTTCCTTGTGCCCCCAGAAATGCCTGCCTGCCTGCCGGCCTGCCTGCCTGCCTTCCCCCCCGCCCCGGGGTGCTGCTGTGGTGGGGCATCTGCTGGGACTGGCTCCCCCATACTAGATCTATGGCATATTTCTGCCTGGCTCTCTGCCTGCCTGTCCTCCTCCTCCTCTGTGACCACCTCACAGGGATGGTTTGTGTGTGTGTTGCTTTGTCTCAGGGGACAAGTCCTTCCTGCACTCACTTAGACTTTTTGAAGTTCCAAATCAATTTTTTAAGTGTGGAAGAAGATTCATATTTAGGGTTATCTACTCCCCAATTCATGGCATGTTTGGATTTCCTTTGAAATGGCCCCATTGAGCTGTCTGCAGCTTTAAATCCCTGAGATACTGGGGTGTCTGATTTTCAAAAATTCCCCCAAAATCAGGGGAGGCTTGGATTGGCTTGAGGCTTGGCATGCATGTGTATACGTGCATGAGGTGTCATGGTGCCTAACTTGAGGTTTCTAACGTGAAAATTGACAGAGATATCGAAAGGGGTGTGGATTGGGGTTAGGGGTGCTGCGTTAGAGGTTAAAGCCCCCCCCAAAATCAGGGGATGATGGAATTTGCTTGAAACTTGCCATGAATGTGGATGTGCCTGCTTCCAAGTTTTTATCTGTCAAAATGTCAGAGAAAAGTCCATGTCTGAAAATGGGGTGTCCTATTTTCAAAAATTCCCCAAAAATCAGGGGAGGCTTGGGTTGGCTTGAGGCTTGGCATGCATGTGTATACATGGATAAGCTATCATGGTGCCGAGTTTGAGGTTTCTAACGTTAACAGAAAAAAAGTTGTAGGCTTTTTTGGATTTCAATGCAAGCCTATGGGGGGAAAGCGGAGCTCCGATCCGGATCCGGAGCTTCGCAGCGAACCGGAGCGAACTATAGGCGGAGCGGAGCAGACCCGATCCGGAAGTTGCGGATCTGGAAGAGAAGCTAATCGGGGGGTCCGTGCAGACCCCTACTGGACACCACAGATGGGTGGTGAGGTGTCATTTTAATATTTTGCTCTATGTACCAACGTTCCTAGAGCTAGCATGCCCTAATGGCCCATCCAGCAGGAAGAATGAACCCAGTGTACTAGCTGCTTTAAATTAGGTATGATTTGCCAAGTTGTTAAAAAGTTCCTATGGTGAGTGTGATGACTCTGGTCTCCAAGGCACTGTTTCAATAGTTTGCAGCTGCAAATGTTAACAGGACCACTGTATGATGTTGCAGGGACACCAGAGAGAAATGGGTTTAAATCCCAGCTTGCTCATGATTTCTCTTGGTGACCTTGAGCTATTCCACAGCTGTAAATTAGAAATAATAAAGATCGCAGGGAAATTGTGAAGATGGACAAGACAGAGACCATGAAGTACTTTGAACACTTTCAAAAAGCACTATAAATAATAATAATAGGCAGCAAGATCGCTAGTGGCCACTTTCTATTGCCCAAGAATTGCAAAACTGATTGGATTCAATGTAAAGGCAATACACAAACCCTACTTTTACTTCCCAGTACTCTTCTTCTTCTTTTTATGACTGTGACTTCTAGATTGGGCTAATGTTATTTATTGGATGCCACAGTTAATCAGTTAGTAAAGTCTTTATTTACACTTATAAATAATTCTGCTTCCAGCAGGGATGCATTATTGGATGGTGGGAGGCGAGAAGTGGGCTTGTTTTATTTCTTTTCTGAATTAAGTTTATAACTTTCAGGACTACATTTTTCTTTTATTTGGGGAGGGGGGTTCTGAAGTTCCCTAAATTTCAGTAATGAGGTAAATAATTTCCTTCAGCTTTTAAAATTATAGTTTGTTTCAATTAAGGGTTGGTTGCAATGACAGCTACTTTGTTTGGCGCACAGCACGCTGCTGTTAGTTTCACACACACACACACACCCAAGTGCTTCCATTAAGCACTCGCTCATTTGCTATCATGCACCCGCCTTTCTTCTTTAGCACTGAGAATCCCAACATAAGCAAATACCTTGTCCTTAAGATTAAAGAATGAGGTGCTCACGTGCTCTACTTTACATAGGGCAGCCCTCGATTTGAAGGTATCCTCCATTTGAAGGACTGCCCAGACCAAGTGCAATTTAAAGATAAAGAACCATCCGAAGCAAGAGCTGGGCCTTGAAGTTATCTATCAACACTTAGCACCTGGATAGCAAAGTAAGCAGGCCAACTGGTTATAGTCTTCCCTGCTAGGGTGAGATGTCTTTATCTGTATTTAAATTACAGTAATTATAATTATAACCTACATTAGCATATATGCATATAAAATAGCATGTGTGAATATTATGCAAATCAGTGCCCCTTTTGTCCTCTTTTTGGGGAATGTGCAAGTGGCCAGCCTATTAAAGGATGTGGCCAAAGGGATGAAATTATCAAAGTATGTTCACTTAACTAAGTGTTACCAAACATAATTTAGTTGAGCTAAGGAGTTATGCCTTTAAATTTATCTATATCTATATTATATCTATATCGATCTATCTCCAGGAACTGGTTTATTTCACCTGGGATTTGAACAAAAGGACCAACTACATTTCCCTAGTTCAGGAAATTGCAGGCTTCCAAAAGCTGTCATCTGCTGATGGAAAGAGACAAGGGCTTGGGCTACCTATGTGGCAGGATGCTCAGGTAGTAGGATGGCCTTCAGACTGCAGGTGAGGAAATCACATTTTTTAATGCTCCTCTATGTTGTTGTTGTTCATTTTAAAACCTCCCTGTAAATAGAAAACCAGAGTACCTCACAAAGATCTGGGCTAGGACATTTCCCCCAATGTGCTAGTATGGCATTTAAAGTTTGATTGATTGTTTTAATGTAAAGGGGCATTCAAAACTGGAATCTCTCACCTACAGTCAAGGGCAGATCTTCCCAACCTAGGCCAGATCTACGCCAAGCAGGATATGACACTTTGAAATGGTTTGAAAACTGTATATGTGTGTATCCTTTTGTTCTTTCGGCCTTTTTCTTTTTTTTCTTTTCCTTATTAGACGTGATATCTGTATGTAATGCTTTTAGACTATGTATGTTCATGAAATAATAAAAATTGATTTCAACAAAAAACTGTATATGCTGTCAGGTATAGGTACAAGGCTGGCCTTGTACCTAGTAGGTAGATTTATTAGGAAATATTTTGAGAATGTCAAATGTCTCTGGAAACTTACCTCTGGAAGAAGTTCCCACGGGATCTAGCTTGCTTACTCCCTGTCGTGACCTTGAAGCTGATGGTTCTCTGGGAACTTAAGAGTGTTTGGAAAGGAGGGAGCCACTCTTAGAAGCTGTTGTGCCATCCCGCCCTGTCGGCATATGGGCATGGCTTACAGGTCAGAGGACCTGCCTGTCAAGTGGCTTTGAATAAGCCTTAAATGCTGGTGCAAAGCTGAAAAAGCTTTGCTAGGTTTCATCTCTCGACGCAAGGCCTGACCTCCCTCCTGCTTGAGTTTCCATCTCCGATTGGGACTTTGAAAGGACTCTGTACATGGACGCTTTGCTATTTGGACTTTGGATATCGAAGTACTGTGCCATGAAAAGTACTGTGAGGCTTTTCATAGATGGTGGGAGAATCTGCACGTCGTTCCGAGATCGCTTCTAAGCGACCCCAGTGCGGCGTGAAAGCGAGCATGTAACTGGCCTTTGGAAGAGCCGACGAAGAGACGTCCTTCCCGCCGCCCCCGCCGCCCCCCGCAGACCTCCTCACCGACCGGCGAGGAGAGCTCGGCTGAAGAAGGCGGGGTTGAGAGCGGAAGAAGCTCTCCACCCCACCTTCTTCCCCCGAGCTCTCCGTCCCAGCCGGCGAGGAGGTCTGCGGGTGGCGGCGGCGGCGGGAAGGACGTCTCTTCGTCGGCTCTTCAAAAGGCCAGTTACATGCTCGCTTTCACGCCGCACTGGGGTCGCTTAGAAGCGATCTCAGAACGATGTGCGGAATCCCCCTTGGACTTGCATTTGCTGTGGATTATCTGTGTGTGGCCTCAGGTGGCAAGAGAGCTCCCCAGGAGCTAATGTTACGTGCAGGGGCTTCCCTGGGTCTGAAATGTTACCTTCCTTGTGGTCATGGTAACCAGGGTCAGTTCAGTTGTGGCAGGATGAGATTGACTGGTGCGTGACCTACTGTATCTTCTCTGCCCAGCTCTGGTGGCTCAGAGCATACCCCTCCCTGGGATTTTGTTTTAGGCGATTGGCCACGTCCCTTGAGGTGCCAGCATATGCTGCGTCTGGAGAAGCTCAAATCAGATGATGGCAAACCCTAAACACCCCAAAAGTGATTGCCTTAAGGATTGTATCAGAAAAGGAGCCTAAAGCTTTCTAACCATCACTCCACTTTAAGTGGTGGTGTTTGGAGAATGTAACCATTACGCTGTTTACCATGGGATTTCCTCAATAAAAGAAGTATCACTGATGTGAGTGCCTCGTGTCAGCTTGCCAGCACGTGTGAATGCCAGAGGGAACAGACATGAACATGACATATTGGATGTGTCCTGGGGCCTAACAGTTGCCACTACTGTTATAAACTGTTTTAAAGCAGTAGTGTAGATCCTGCCCTGGTGTCCTTCAGATATTCTGGACTATAAATCCAAGCATTCCTGACTATTGGCCATGCCAACTGGGGTTGATGGGAGTTGAAGTCCAAAACATTTGGAGGATGCCAGATTGAAGAAAGCTGGTCTAAGTGATACAATCTATTCTGCCACTTCAGCAGTCTGCCACCTCATTCTCCTTCATGAAGACCAGGTCAAGTAAGGTCATTTAATCAACACAGTTGGATAGGACTCATTTACAGGTCTTGTTTCAGGAATTCAGGAGAACTTGATAAGGCCAAGTCCTTTATTTCCTCACTAGAGCACAAGGCCACCAGTATAGCCACTCATAATCACTGCTTCTGATGTTTGCGAGGAACTGGATCAAAAGCAGCTGAGAGCAGTATCAGAATATCATTTGCACTTTCTTCACTTTGCATGGAGAAGGAATACAGGAGAGGGCACTCGGCTGACTCAATGGAAATTGGTAGTAGCAAGGCAGCATACTGAATCAGCACTGGTCACCTAGGAGACACCATTTAAATTTCTCACAATGCCCTGGAGTGACACTGTGGGCGGAGCACTGTGGAGGATATAACTGGTGCCACCTGGTGATTATCAGAGCACCAACTGTTGGGATATTTTGGGAGTGGGGCAGGGCAGGGCAGTCATCAGCAGTGGGGCCTGGAAGCTACCCAAGAACGCCATGTCTGTCCATACGAGGCCTGATTGCCAGACTGGTAGACCTCAAGTCAACAATAGGTAGCGACAGTAGCAAGGAATATTGTTCTGTCCTGCATAGGGAATAATCTCTTCAACCACCTGACTGGAATTTATACACACACACACAGAATAAGACAGGTGTGAGCAGTGGAAGGCTGGTAGCTCCAATTTCAGTGGGGCTGTGTCTGCATTCTGGGTTTCAGTCAGAACCAGCCAAAATCCTAACAGAGCTATCCAAGGAGCTGAATCTATTTGTGGGGAAAGGGTTCAGCACCTTGGATAGCATTCTGGTCAGTTCTGAATGAAACCCAGAATGGATCTACAGCCCCACCGAAATTGGAGCCACCGGACTTCACTGGTGGTGACAGAAATGACTTTGATAAGAGACACTGAGCAATAAGGGACAGTGTTGTGCCACATGACCACTCCACATAGCCACTGTCACTTCCACATGGCCTCTCCACATAGCTAGTCAGTGCCAGATGGCCTCACCTACCCACCTCACAGTCATAGATCTGATTAGAACCATGAGGGTTAAGCAGAGCTATATGAAGCATGGGGATCGTTGGGATAAGTTACAGAGATAAAATATAGTGAGGAATATTTAGGGGAAATGTGTTAATGCACATGTAACTTAACTTTGCAGGCTCCACTGCTCACAACAGATGAAGCATAATGACCAATGCTTTTCCACCTGAAGGACTATGGGTAGCTCTGTTTCCCCCCAACCTGGTGACTTCAGACTACAACTCCCAGCATTCTTGACCATTGGCTATGTTGGCTGGGGATGATGGGAGTTGAAGCCCCAAATATCTGAAAGGCTAGTTTAGCTACTATTGAGGCTCTCCAGATCTCATGGGTTCAGGTCAATTTCCATTCAGTACACACAGGAATGGATTAAGAAAAATTAACAAATGTAAATTATTACAAAAAAGCAATGTGGGATTTACCATATTCAGCCTTGAACTAGGGAACAAGGACTGTTAATTAAGTCCTCCACATCTCCTACTTCATATCTTGAGACCAGGATTTCAGTCACTGGAAGATGCACAGTAAGTTAAAAATGATGATCTTTGTCATTTGTTTCAGCCTGTTCATCATTTGCTTCCTGTTGCGCTGACAGTGGGTCCTGCTGTCACAACGCAATCAGGGACAATGCTACGCACTGCCCTAAGGATATACACTTACCTGGGAGTAAGTCCATTTAACTCAACTGCTCTTCTTTGCAGAGATGCATAGGATTGCCCTGCACAACCCATGTTGGGAGTTAAGTATGTCCAACATCCTCAAAGCAGCCTAAATTGGTTACCCAAAGTAAGTTCCTAAACTGTCTGCAGTAGCTTATGTTTACGCTTCCCAGTAATTCTGAATCTACTTTTGGAAATGCTTCTATAATAGCGATACTATATACTCCATGCAGCCCAATCCTAGGTGTGTTTACCCAGGAGTAAGGCCCACTGTATTCAGTGGAGTGTGTTGCCAAGTAAGCACGCCCAAGGACTATAGCTTAACCATGCAATCCTATGCACACTTAACCTGCAAATAAGCCACATCTAACGACATTGGGCTTTACGTCTGAATAAACATGCATAGGATTATACTGCATGATATTTACCAATGTCTTGATTTGCATAAAGCAAAACCAGGCGACAACAGATTATTTTAGGTTTCGTGATCTAAGCAACAGTTGCCAGCGTACAGTTGCAATGCTTTCGCTCCTTTTGGTCCCTGTGTAATGTGAAACCCAGTTGAATACTAAATTCCTGGAATGAATGAAAATGAAATATATGGTTAGTATTTGCTTGCAGTGTAGCTTTCTTATTAAAATGAATGTGCCCTTTAATAAGACATTACAGTTTATTTCTCCAGTTGTTCTTTCAAATTTCCCTACATAAGCTATAGAGACATGATTTATCAAAAAGCCACAGGGATTGTCAGGACATATTTAAAATTTATATGGACAGACCTGCGCAATAATGTTTAGAATAGCAAATATATGCAACTGTAGTACAAAACAATTATGCAGTGTCACTCTCAGCACAAGAAGCATACTCTGAGATTTCCTCTCAGGAGTGCTGTTAAATTTATATATTTATTTTATTTAATTTGCTACCATCCTGCATGAAACTCCAGGAGGACTTTACTGGAAATAACCTGCTTTAACCTCACAACTCTGTGAAGTTGGCAAGGCTGGAAAATAGAGGCATGCTCAAGGCCATCTAGCAAGTGATTTGAATGAGGAGCCATTTGAACCCAGGTCTTTCCCGTTCAAGTCTATTCAACCACACAGCAGGATTTACAAACTTCCATATTGAGCTCCCTTGAGCCAAGAGCCTTTGAAGATATATCTAAAACAAACGAAACCATTGCATCTAGTGGTTTTGCCCTCAGCCCAGAGTGAAGGAAAAGGAGATAACAGTGCCACATATGAAAATTGTGTACTTCAGGGGTGGGCAACTTGTGGCCCTCCAGATGTTTCAGCCTGCAACTCCCATTAGCTCTACCCAGCATAACCAATGGTGAGGTATGATTAAGTTGTAGGCCAAAACATGCAGGGGGCCACAAGCTGTCCACCCCTGGTGTACTTCCTCATGACAAGATGCTTAGCATAACAAAAAACCAACAATGAAACATGTTCAGAGGTCAGCTCTGAAAGTTCACACAAGGAGGCAGCCATGATGTTGAGAATGTCAAATATGGATGCCTCATCAAGAGATCATCAAGTAATTTGGACCTCTTGAAGCAAATACTTGCACTGCTTTTATGCAGTGAGCATTCCCTAAAGAATGCCTTCATTATTTAAAAATGGACTTTTTGAATTCTACATAATAAGTTGCTGTAACTGAGAATGAAGGCGATGCACCTTGAGCATAGCCAAGCCATCGAACCAAAGTTGAGGCGACCAATATTTAGTAAGAGGACAAAAATGAGAACACCAATTTGCTTAAAATTTGTATATGTTAATTTAGATGTACAGATGGAAATTTAAAAAAATAATTACTAACATTTAAATAGAAACAAATGTAATAGATCTCTCCATCATAGGGAAGACGGTGACCAAATGACCAGTGTACCTGCTCAGTCTGCTCTCCAGGTGTTCACTGGTGATGGGCAACTTCAAGGCCCCTTCAAGGATCTCCCTTCTGATGATTCTTTATCTTTAAATCAGACCTGTATTGGACAGCCCTTCAAACCGGGGATGCCTTCAAAGAATGGACTATCTGCTGACAGCCCCTAAAATTGAGAACTGTCCTCTCCAAAGTAGGATACATGGCCCACTTGAACTTCCTGGTGGAGCTGGATGGGAGCCACCTCCCTCAGCCTGTGTGACTCCAGCAACCACCGTGTAACTATTATAAATAGGCTTGCTTTGTAAACATCAGTTGAGAAGGACTACGCACAGAGGCTTGTTACAAATAAACCTGGAACACGTGTCTTGAGTTCCAGATTTATTTAAAGACCTGTTTTTTCCTGACCTGGAATCAGTAACAAAACATGTTGACTCTGAAATACCCAGACTGTCGAGTCATTGCAGCAGTCAACTTATGCAACCTTGGAGATATCATGAATGGTTTTTCAAATAACCCTTAAATCATGACAGGAAATTAAATTAGCTAAAGCTCCAAAGTGCTCCTCATCAATGCTACAGTGCAGAGCTGATTTTAAATCCTGGCATATATTCCTCCCTGTACATTTCCCCTCCATTTTTTGTGTAAAGCCGGTCATAAACACACACATATACACACACACATGCTAAATCACTTATCTCATACCTCATTGCCTGCACAAACAATGAACCCTTGAAGAGGTGAGTTGTTTTGTTTTTGGTGAAAATGTAATCTTATAACGTGCAGATAAAAGTGTGTCTAAATAAAATGGTTTACATCGCTTAGCGGGGGTCAGGAAGAAACCGCAGAAAGAGAAGCTGGCTGAACTGCGGAGTGCAGGAAATGTAAAACACCTTCTAAATATGTTTCAGTGTCACTAATAAAACTGAACAGGATTTAATGTGTGAACTCTAGCAGTCTAATGGGAAAAGATGATGTGCCATTTAGGGAGGCCCAGCAGGGGGTGGGGGTGGGGGTGGGAGGAGGAGATGGCACTTCTCTTCTCCTCACTGCATTTATTATTCCTCAGGATGATGTCTATCACTGGTTACTGTAAGGGATAAAAAGGAATCACAGCAAATGCTCTTAAAAGGCACTGTTTTTTTAATTGTATTTCTCCAGTGAAGGATACAAACCTATATTCAAATTACTGCTGAAGGACCTTAGGAAGTGGCATAATATGTAGCACCAGTGGAGTAACACACCAGCTGTATAACACACCAGCAGCGCTCATGCTGTCTGGATACAGTTATGGGTTGGATGAAGGCCAATACACTGAAGCTGAATCCTGATAAGACAGAGACCCTATGGGTTGGGGATTCCCAGGTTGAGGAATTGGGGTGTTTGCCTGTTTTGGATGGGGTTGCACTCCCTCTGAAGGAGTAGGTCCGTAGTTTGGGGGTGCTCCTGGATCCATCTCTGTCACTGGAGGTCCAGGTGGCCTCAGTGGCCTGGAGCACCCATTACCAAGTTGGTATGCCAACTGCACCAATTCCTGGATAGGGATAGCCTAGCCATGATCATCCATACACTGACAACCTCATGATTAGACTACTGCAATGCTCTCTATGTGGGGCTACCAATGTAGGGGGTTCAGAAGCTGCAGCTAGTACAGAATGCAGTAGCTGGGATGCTCACTGAGGGGATGGCTAGACCAGGGTGGTGGAGGGGGAGGATCTTGTGATATGATGATCGTGAGATCCTCCCCCTCAGTCTACACATGGTGCACGACATCCCGGGAGGAAGAGGACATTGTGCCTCCCATTTTGTTTTTGTTTCCCCCAAAAAATGAGCACAGGAGAGCTCCAACACAAAAGGTATTTTTTTGTTTTTTTTTAAAAAAACTCCTGCTCCCCGCACACCAACCCTGATGGGTATGGAGCTGAGGAGCTCCATGCCCCATGCCTGGTTCCTAGCTCCTTGCGGTTACTCATGAGGATCCAGAACAAAACCGGGACGGCAGCCCACACCTCCCACAGTCTCAGGATCATCCCGAGACCAGGGGTAAAGTTGGGATAGAAGTGTAGGACCATATCCTGGGGAAAGGGAGGGATCATCCTTCCTTGCTCTCGGGATCCCCTGTGCTTCATGTGGATGCACAGAGATGATCCCGGGGCGATCCCTGCGATATTTATTCATTTATTGTATTTCTATACTGCCCAATAGCCAAAGCTCTCTAGGCGGTTCACAAAGTGCCCCATCTAACCATGCCCTGAGACACCTAGCTATGCTCACATAACCCGTGTTAAAAGAACTGCTCTGACTGTATGTTAGCTACCCAGCCATACACAAGGGCAGGACCTACACTACTGCTTTAAAACAGTTTATAACAGTGGTGACAACTGTTGAGGCCCAGGACACACTCCCTATACAGTTATAATCCTATAAAGCTAGGGTGACCATATGAAAAGGAGGACAGGGCTCCTGTATCTTTAACAGTTGTATTGAAAAGGGAATTTCGGCAGGTATAATTTGTATATATGGAGAACCTGGTGAAATTCCCTCTTCATCACAACAGTTGAAGTGCAAGAGCTATACTAGAGTGACCAAATTTAAAAGAGGGCAGGCAGCTTTAACTGGTGTGGTGAAGAGAGAATTTCACCAGGTTCCCCATATATACCAATGACACTTTTCATTGAAAAGTGAAATTCCCTTTTCAATACAACTGTTAAAGATACAGGAGCCCTGTCCTCCTTTTCATATGGTCACCCTATATAAAGCCCTACGCACCAGCCAGGATACCTAGCAGACGGTCTTATTTATCCCATTTGTTAATTTTGGTTGAGATTGTGATCACCACGCTTTGAGAAAGAAGCCTGTTATCCTTAAAATTATGCAATAATATCTACTGCCCTACTGAGACTCACAAAGTGTGGATCATGCTGTAAAATACTTAATTCTTATTCTTTTAAAATATATTGATTTAACATGACTGTGTGTGTATTGCATATGTATGTATATATGTGTGACATTTCTCAGGTGTGTCAGTCACACACATATTTCTCAGAACATGCAAGAAAGTGATTATTGTAAACAGAGCTTTCCAAGGTTTAGATTATGCTCAAAGAGCGAAGCATTTTATGATGACTGATTTCAAGGAAGAGAGCATTCCAGTCAGGATGTTGTCAATATTCTGTTGTGAAACATGATGAAATGTTTGCCACAGAATTGTAAATTAATATATAAATGTAGATCTAAAGTTACTTGTGCTGAGTAATAGGCAATTACCTCAGTTCACCTTGAAAAACATTTGAGATTTCCTTGAGTACACACACACACACACACACACACACACACACACACACACACATCCTCTCAAGGGCTTTTTCAAGTATTCTTGAAAAAAATACATGGTACTTTGTAACTAAGCTAATGCTGTGAGGGCAAAGATGAATGGGAGTGAAGACAATGCTTCCTGGACTCACCTCACTCTAGGAGTGAATACTTCATTCCCTTTCAAGGAGATCCATGAAAAAAATAGTACTGTGCCAAATAGTTTGATTCTTCCATTTTTTGGCATTTTATGGGGTTGGGGGATGAAGGAGAAGCAAAAGCTCTGGTGAAAGAGGCTAAGGAAGTAGGAATTTTGAATAACTTTCTCTTTGGAGAAGAGGACAAGACTTTTTAAGTGTAGGCAGTGGCTGAGGAGTCTTTCTATTTTCCTTTTCTTTTTTAACTTTAAAAATACCCCCTGCACTCTGTGCAGCCTAGGATTCTTTTCAGAGAAGCTTCTGAAACCTGGCAGCTCTTTCTGAACTTTCATAAGACCTCACCCTTTCCTATAGGCATTCAGGAAGCACTCCCAGGCCTTAGCTAGACCTACCATAAAGTCCAGGGGAGAGGAGGGGAGACGACATGTTGTGAATAACGTGAGATCTCGCTCCCATTTACACTTAAGTTGCAACGATCTCAAGAAGAGAGGAATCACGCCCGCCATTTTAAAAAAAAATTAAATGAAGAGGAGTGCACACTCGTCTGCAGAGGTAAGGTTTTTTTTTAAAAAAATAATGTCATTTCCCCGCTCCCCTCCTACCCCCGATGGGCGCAGCTCCCAGTTCAAGCCGTGACAATGGGCCACACCTTCCGCAGTCCCGGGCTCAGCCCAGGACCGTGGAAAAAGTGGGCCCAAAGTATAGGGCTGTATCCTGGGGCCAGGGAGGGATAATTCCTCCCTGATCCCGGGATCCCCTGTGCGTCATCTGGACACACAGAGATGATCCCGGGGTTTGCCCCAAGATAAAGGCTGGTCTAGCTAAGGCCTCAGTCTGCAGGAGCTTCTCTGCTAAGCAAGTGTAAATAGGGCTTTTAGAGCTTCAGAAAAGAAGCTTCTGCAGTCTGGGAATTCTTCCTGAATGCCCATTGGAGAGGGTGAGGTCATGGGAATTCAAGAAGTTCTGTCAGGCTGGAGAAGTCTGTCTGTAAAAAGTCTCATGCTGGGGGATTTTTTTCAAGTTAAAAAAACCAAAACTGTAGAAGGAAGATCCTTCAGCCACCTCCCAAACTGTGGAAACCATGCCCCCATCCCCAGGTAGAAAATTATTCGAAATTCTCCCCCTCCCTATAAAAGAGGCAGAAAAAACAATGCCTCTTTCACAGGGAGAGAAACGTTTCCCAAAAATAGGGGGCGGGATTCAGCACAGCACTATGAAAATCAATGTGAATGAAACCATTCACAGAAATTGCTACTCCTTTTGATTCCATAATGTGTAATTTGTTTGTATCAGTCCTCTCCTCCATAACTATAGAAGACAATAGCCCCAAACCAGTGGGGCCAATGATGTCTATAGCCAAGGGCAAACTCAGTGAGAGAGGCAAGTTCCTCAGCAGTAGTTTTGAATTGGCTCTTTCCTCTTCCTCCTCCTCCTCCTCCTCACCACCACCACCACCACCACCACCACTCCACCTGCACAAAAAAATCACTCATGGATGGTCGTCACAATGACAGTGCTGGCACTGTTTATATCTATCTATTCATAGATATAAAATTAATCCTGGGGAAAACTCAAAGAATGGTGCAATCTCCTAATAGGTCTATGTCCATAACCAGCTCCCTGTAAAAAGAATGGGAAGGTAAAAGATGTGTGTATTAGCACAAGATGAATAACATGAGCAGCTGAAATGGATACATCATACACAATGAACTATTGTTTATATGTACAGGCACAATTAGGGCCATGATTTATCCTATAGCACCCATACATCATAAAACAGTATTGAAATTGGGTGCATTTCCAATGCACAAAGTGTTGCATAGTGAAAGGGATTGCAATCAGAAAAGATATTTGAGGGAACACACATAGTATAGCAAAAGCTTCACACATAGTATCACATGCAGCATAGCAAAAAAGCTTCAAAGTACAGCAAAAGCTACAAAAGTAGGAGTGAGTGAAGTTAATTTCAGATACATTGAATGTCTCACTTGTGCTTTATTCCAGTGATTTTAACATTAAGATGTTGTGTAGAACAGGATTGTCTTAACTGTGTACTGTAAAATCAGAAATGTGACTAAGGCTATGTTTGGGTGGGCACGCCCCCTTGGGCCGGGACATGCCCTCCTGGTGGCAGTCATATTGGTTGACACACACCCTTGCGAGACGACCATGTTGTCTTCCTTTTTGGTTTCCAAAATATAGTCACCCTAGACGGTATTGATTGTAGAGTTTTTAAAGAACTCAAGTGTGAAATTGCTGGTCTTCTAATAAAAACATGTAACATGTCCCCAAGATCAGCCTTTGTTCCAGAGGAATGGAGAATGACCAATGTGACACATTTCACACACACACACACACACACACACACACACACACACACACACACAAAGGATCGGGAAGTGGGATCTGGGAAATTCCAGAGCAGTAAACTTAACATCTGCTTCGGGTAAATTGGTTGAATGCATTATTAAATATAAAATTAGTAAACATATGGAAGGACAAGCCCTGCTGAAAATGAATCAACATGGCTTCTGCAATATTATTGGCTACTAATCTTATGGCTATATGCTACGTCCAGTGTCAAAGCAGTGTGGCTATGTACAATAGTTGCTGGGGAATGTGGGCAGGAGGGTTGTACACATGTCCTCCTTGTGGATTTCCTATGGGGAGCTGGTTGGCCTCTATGTGGACAGAATGCTAGACTAGATGAGCCGTTAGTCTGATCCAGCATGGCTCCTCGTATGTTCTTATGCTGCATCATGTACCTTCAGAGTATATTCATAGAAAATACATTATGCAAAAACGCGAAACTCTCAAATAATTCTCCTATGTTTGGCTAATATATGATAAGAAAAGCTATAGGCTTTCAGTTTTGCATAATTTGTTTTGCTAACAAAGTATTAGAGAGTCACCCTCTCTTTATAAGAGCATAATCTTTTGAGAGAGAGAGAGAGAGAGGGAGAGAGAGAGAGTTGAGCCATTATAAAAAATCAGGCTGTTTTCTAACAGCATTGTGCCTTGGGGCTGCAAAACCCAGCAATGTGATGTTTTATTCATCAGCTTCTTCAATAATTATACTTATTTTCTGATCTTCACATAATTCTTTTCACTATTTCTTGAATTTGAAGATTATGGTATGAAGATATTTTCTGGAGATTCAGTGTCAGCTTTCCACTCATAAAACTCCAAATCCATTCTCTGTTCACAGCAAGTCTGGTTCTTTCTTTTCTCTCTCTTTCGTTCTTTCTTGCTAAAAACTGTACAGCTCCATGAATAATTGAACACATTCTCTATTTGGTCTGCAAAGTTTCTTTCTTTCTTTTAGCCACAATAATAATCTTGATTTGGTGTTTTTTTTAAAGACATCCTCAGTCTGACTTTAACTCTGGTTTCATGGATGACATCAAACCAAGTGAACAACAATCAGGAAGAATCAAACGATGCCCAGCTGCTGGCACTATTTATGTTGCACTAGTGGAAAGCAATGCTTGTACATGAATACGTCTTGCTAGTGCGATGGGTTTCCCAGGATACTCATTGCATTTGCAAGCACTATTGATATTTTGCAAGTATTGCTTTCTGCTAGTGCAACATAAATAGCACTAGTGGCTGGACGTCACTGGATATGTGCAGAAGGAAGTTGAATTCCCCTCTTAATGGCGAGCTGTGATTTGTGGAGGTGCGCATGCCAGCAGCGAAGGGAGAAAGGCTGTTGAGGAGCAGTTCAGCAGCAGCAGCAGCAGCATCTCCTTCCCAGGAGGGGATTGCTGAGCCAATCAGTGTTTTGATGGGGTGGGGCCAAAGAGGTGGACCCTCCCCACCTCCTTTGTTCTGACTCCAGTTCAACCTGAGGCTCCCAAAGGCAGACCTCCCATGCAGCTCCACGATTGCAAGTTGCTGACTTCACCACCCACCACACACTTCCAGTAGTAAAATGTCTTGCAGTGGCAGAAGTAGTCATCAGTTAATGGGACTGGGAAGGAATTTTACCTGCATACCAACTGGCAAATATTGTGCAGGATTTTTGCCTTCCCCATTGCAAAATTAATTCCATTGTTCCTATCAGTTTGTTTTTGTTTGTTTCTTTTGGATACTGTATTTTATAACATTTGCCACAACTTACATAGGCAAGATAGGCATTGGGCTGGATCCACTGGTGAGGGGGAGCAGGATTGGGCTCTCTGCTCCCGCATGGTGAAGATTCCCATAAGGGATCTCAGGGACGTGGCACCAAGACCAGACCAGCATGGGGGGCTGTGAACTGGACACATCTGGGGTGGTAGAAAGGGGTTCACATTAGTGGTCTGTGCTGTGGTGTTCCCCTAGCCCTGCCATCCACCACCAATGCTCTTGGCATGCGGGCCAGGAAGGGGAATCGATCAGCAGGCAAGCTGGCTGATGACAGGATCCACATGCTATGCTGCCACCAAGCCGATTCCAGTGAGTCAATAAAGATGTGGCCAATTTATTATCCGAACTACGTCTGTGGCCTCAGCTAGACCTACCTGAAAGTCCAGGATGGAGGAGGGGAGATCTTGCATTGTGATTAAGGCGAGATCTCTCCTCCGTTTACACGTAAATAACGATGACCTCAGGAAGAGAGGCATTGCGCCCGCCATTTTTTAATTTTTTAAAGGAGACGGAGCGCACAAACGGTTGTGCGCAAGGGTAAGTTTTTTTAAAATTTTAACTACTTCCCCCACCCTACCCCCGATGGGCGCATCTCCCGTGCGAGTAAACCCACGGAAACGGGCCACATGCTCCGCGGTCTCGGGCTCAGCCCGAGACAGAGGAAAAAGCGGGCCCAAAGGGGAGGGCCGTATCCTGGGGCAAGGGAGGGATGATCCCTCCCTGATCCCAGGATCCCCTGTGCATCATCTGGATGCACAGGGACAATCCTGGGGTTCACCCTGGGATAAAGCCTGGTCTAGCAAAGGCCTGTGTGTCTAATTTGTTCTCATCCCTTTGCAATCTGGACCCATAATGTTTAAAATTCTGCCTAAGGTAATGTACCTGTCCCGGAACATATCACAACATACTCCTTTTCTGTTTGTGCAGCTGTGGTTGCTCACATGGCATATTTCTGTATTGAGTCATTTCCAGAAAGGGTCACAACGAGTGAATTACCAATAACTCTTGAGAGTGGAAAAATGTAGCTGTCTCATTTGTGTCTGTTCTACTAATGGATTACAACACAGAGATCTGGTCAGTGCACTTGACTGCTTAATATATGTCGGCACTGATGGAGCATTTTCACTGGTGAGCTCTCCTTTGCCTGACGGTTGAAGCCAGTCTGTTTCACCTCATTGTTATTGACATTTCACCACAGCCCCTACTTTTTGGGAAATCCTGTGGAGTTTCTTTTCAGAATTGTCTAACCCCCATTGTCTTCCTTGGACGTCTTTCACGCCACTTTTTCCTGGTCAATGACATTCTTCCATTCGTCCTAAAGTTTGTAGAATTTCTCCCATTTGGAAAGATTTATCTCTCGATAGGGTATTTATTATTGGGAGCTAGCCACTGTAATTACAATCTGGTGCTGGTAACAAAAAGAGGCAGATGTGTCTATTTACTGGAAGAAAAACAAAATATGTATTTTTATTTATTCAGATGTTTTCTTATTTCACTCTTAGCCAACAAGGCTCCCAGAATAGATCACATAAAATCAACAAAAAGATTGGCAACTGATAAAAACAATCAAAGCAAATGTAACAGTCATTTCAAGATAAACCAACATTTAAAACAATACTGGACTGGCCCTGCCATTAGGTAGATTGAGGCGGTTGCCTCAGGCAGTAGATGCTTGGGGATGGATTGTATGCTGCCTAAGTGGGCCACTTACTCATTGCCCAAAATGGGGAAATGCATCACCCTAAAAAGAGGACACTGATTTGAATAACATTTGCATATGCTAATTAATATGCGTTGATAGCATTTTCAGAAATAACTGCTATAATTTAAACAGAACGAAGACTTTTCGCAATAGTGGGGAACACTGTGACCAGATGTTCTGTATACCTGCTCCAACTGCCGTCCAGGTGAGGGGCAACTTTAAGGCCCCTGCTCTCTTTTCCTATGGTTCTTTACCTTTAAATCAGATTTGGACCTGACAGCTGTTCAAAGAGAAGATACCTTCAAATAGAGGAGTATCCACTTTCATCCCTACCAGTAGAGGACCGCTATCTGTAAAGTTGGACACAGGGCTACTCTAGTGTAACCTTGCAGCCCCTAAGCTAGTCTGCTGCACTCAAGTGTAGTGGTGAAGGCTGTCCTGTCAGTGGTGTTGAACTAATATTTAACTACCCAGCCAGTTGGCTTCTGTACGTGGAACTGGAGTGGGGTGGGAGCGCCATCTTGTCATTCACTCCAGGCAGTAAAATGTCTTGGAGTGGCTATGCATATAAAAAGAGTTTTACCCAGCACTGGAAAAAAAATTGATTTGGCACTAAGCAAATCTCTCTTTATCTCTCCTGGGAGAACCTTCTATGATCATGAGGTAAGCTTACCACCACTGAAAAGTCCCTTTCTCCAGTCATTTATTAACCACCTCATTTGAAGGCAGGGAAAGGGCATCTGAGGAAGATCTTAATACCTGGGCAAGTTCCAGACAGAAAAAAGGTAATACTTCTTCACACATTGCATAGTTAAACTATGGAATTCGCTACCACAAGATGTCATGATGATTACCAACCTGAACAGATTTAAGAGGGGATAAGACAAATTCCTGGAGGATAAGGCTATCAATGGCTATTAGTCACGATGGCTATATATTAACTTCCATAATCAGGGGCAGTATGTCGCTATACCAGTTGCTGGGGAACATGGGTGGTGTGTGTGCTGTTGCACTCATGTCCTGCTTGTGGACTCCCATGGGCATTTGGTTGGCCACTGTCTGAAGAGAATGCTGAACTAGAGAGACAGTCGGTCTAATAGCTTTGCTTACATCTAATGTTCTTAAGGCGGTCCTTAAGATATGTCAGTCGCAACGCCATTGAGGGCTTTCAAGGTTAAAACCAGCACTTAGAATTCTGCTGCACAGACTGGGAGCCAATGCAAGTCTTTCAAAAGTCCCCCCCCCAAAAAAAAAATATTCCTGGAAACTTGTGTTTTATTAGCATGCTGAGAAGTCTTTGTTGGAAATCCTTCTTTCTCCAAGAACTGCAGCTGCCAGGGTGGGGGTAGGGAGAGGAGAGAAATGACCAATCTGAGATGTAGCTACACCTAAAAGGTTAATCAGAAACCATTTCTGTGTCCATTAAAATCTTGGCAGCGTGAAGAACCAGTGCACCCCCAGCATACAACCAAGTGTTTATCAATCAGCCGCTTCTATTATGGAAATCCCTGGACACAGATACACAACGCATATGCAGTTCTGGAGAGTGTGAGGAAACCAATCATGTGAATCAGCTCTCAGTACCACAAGAAAATGACTGGTAATATATATAAATTACCTTTTAGATCAGACAGAAGGGCCTCTGTAATAGATCACTGCTCAAAGTAACTTTCTCATCTATGAAAATTGAGCATATGGTAATAAGAAGTACTAACCATAACTGTAGTAATTACGGAGCGTACAAACTGGCAAGCTCTCTAAAAACTAAAAAATTGGAGACAATATGTCAGTCTTAAACTGAACAACACACCATTCTGAAAAGTGTCAGCAAAAATAGTTCAATAAACATAAAATATAATTTGTTCCACTTTCCCCAGGGTGCCAGAAAACTAGGTTTGAAATTTGCAAAATGGTTTCATTAAAATATAGAAGATCCAATTTAAACCAAATTTGGTAGGGAGGAAATATCAGTGAGTGCTTATGGCACAGCCTCCTCCTAAATCATATTTTAACTGCAAAGTTGTAAACACTTCCCACCAACGACTTTTTAAAAATGGACTGAGCAGGAAAACTGGTTTTCACTCCATCATGTAATGACAAAATATATCTATAAAATGATGATTTTCCTTTACTCTAGCTGACCTTCATTTTACAAACACCTGTTTTCTTTCTCTCTCTCCTCTGCCTCCCTCCCTCTCTAGCTATTCTCCTTTAGAAGTCCCATCTCTGCTTTTATTTCATGCACCTAGGGATGTTGGGATAAATCTATTCATTTTGCATTTTAATGCGAATTTACCTAATTTCACACCTTGGAACCAATACATGAACAGAACCTCTGTTATCGTTCAAAATTCACATTTCTCTGATCTATCACAAATTCGAACAAAAACTCCCCTTTTCAATACAACTGTTAAAGATACGGGAGCCTTGTCCTCCTTTCCATATGGTCACCCTAGGGTGACCATATGAAAAGGAGGACGGGGCTCCTGTATCTTTAACAGTTGAATAGAAAAGGGAATTTCAGCAGATGTTATTTGTATATATGGAGAACCTGGTGAAATCCCCTCTTCATCGCCACAGTTAAAACTGCAGGAGCTATACTAGAGTGACCAGATTTAAAAAAGGGCAGGGCACCTGCAGCTTTAACTGTTGTGACGAAGAGGAAATTTCACCAGGTTCCCCATATATAGAAACGACACCTGCTGAGATTTCCTTTTCAATACAACTGTTAAAGATACAGGAGCCCTGTCCTCCTTTCCATATGGTCACCCTACATTAAGTCACCCCCAAATATGCCCCAGCACAGCACTTGATAGATCCCTCCCCCTTGAAATCTCTTATATCCTCATCTTCATGTACAGGGCTGTGATAGAGGTGCCCGGGGTCATTGGAGACCAGTTTTTGTTGAAGCAAGGTGGCTGCTCTGGGACTTGAAGCTGGTCTAGACACTGCAGTAGTAGTACCCGCTATCTTACAACTTAGATACCTTGATGTCAGTGAAGGATGGTGGCTCCGATGTCACTGGGGCAATGAATCCATTCCAGGTTTCAAGCAGAACCAGGCAGAACTCTAAAGGAGCTCTAAAAGGAGTGTTAAAATCCTTGGAACTCTTTTAGAGTTCTGACTGGTTCTGATTTCAACCCAGAGCAGATTCATCACCCAATGACATTGGAGCCACCAGCCTCCATCCCTTGATGTCTATTTCCTTGTTGTGACAACCCAGCTGACCCCAATTTACTCCTTCTTCCTATTGCCTCCACCATTCTGGTCAACATTTGAGGTTTTAATGAATAAATTCTAGGCTCCAGCTGCCCGCTTAGCACATCAAGCTTTGGCTGATAATTGACCATGATACTGAGCTTTCCAAAATGCACAGGGTGACATTTATTCCCCGTTGAGATCTAAGTGTAAATCAGTCTATAAACTGAGGTAAGGATGATGATGTTCCTTTGTCAGGTTTTGTGGAAAGAAAAACAGGATATGAAGCAGAGAGAGAGAGAGAGAGAGAGAGAGAGAGAGAGAGAGAGAGATCCACTTTACAAATGAATGTTACAAACCTAAATTAAGCAATTTGATTGGTTACACTCTTGATATATGGTCTCTGCTTTGAAGAATTGTAATAACTTAGGCCTGATATAAGTAAGACCTGATGATAGTACTCAGAGTCATTTTCCATTTAAAAATTAATAGAGAAACACAACAAGTCTAGAAAGATTTATTGTGGAATGAGTTTGTGGAACTAATTGTGTTGTTCTTTGGATCCTGTTCAGTGGGGGGAGGGGATGGCACAGGCTCCAGACTGAGTCCGGGAGTCTGATAGAGGCTCCATTCAGAAGACACCTTAAACCACGGCTTTAATCATGGTGAATAAGGCTCTTTTGTTTTATTAACCATGGTGAAAGCTGTTGTTTAAGATGTCTTTTGAATGGGGCCAGAGGAAACAAAAAGCATTTGGGCAAGGCAAGAGGGGCCACGAGGGCTTAAGAGCTGGAGGGGGGAGGAGTTGCTGCCAACACGCACCAAACAGTGGCAGCTCGTGAAGCCGGCGGATGACAGACACGCACTGAGCCACCAAGGAGCTCGCGCACTTCCACGAGCAGGAGTGAGCGGCTCAACGAGTGAGCCACGAGCCAGGCTCAGGGGAGTTCACCCACCCCTAGTGTGTGTGTGTGTGTAAAAAAGCTACATAGTTTGGGCAACATTTTTCTAGAGTACATCAGCATAATGCACACAAATATCAGTGAGCCCTGGTTTAAATACAATAAACTAGCAAAGTGCTCATCAACTGTACAGGCAGTATTTTGCAGCCTTCCTCTGGTGCCCTTTTGGATTTCATATCCCATCAGCCCTAGCCAACATAGCCAATGGGTCTGGGATTTGTATTACAAAACATCTGGAGAGCACCAAGTTGGGGAAAGCTGGTATATTGCAAGTGCCTCGTGGTGTTGCAGTGCCTCTGTCTCTGCTCTTCACACAGAAGCATCCCGCAACTCTCTTCTCCCTGCAGGATCCCAGGCAGAGAAAGTGAAGCCACCATGTGTCAAGGGTGGATGACAGACTTTGCCCTCACCAAAACAGCCTCCCAAATACAGCATTCAACCTGTCTCCATGAGAATAACTAGCCACCATTCACTGTTAAGGAAGAACATGAAGGTGAGTGGTGCATGAGGGAAGGGGACTTGCCCTGCGTAGCTTATCCTGGGTTCTATCACTCTAGAGCCGGGCTGGGCAACTTGTGATTTTCCAAATGGTTTGGTCCAGAATTCCCATCAGCCCTAGGCAATGGTGAAAGATCATGGAAGCTGTAGGCAAAAACATCTGGAGGACCGCAAGTTGCCCACCCCTGAGTTTGAGGAACTGTAGTAGCTTGATCACAACCACCTGATGAACAGGGCTGTGCATTCGTTTCATGATGGTGACCCTTGGCATTAGAACATCGTCTTAGGTAACGCTCTTTTTAGACAGCAAAGAAATTGGTTAGTCTATTAGTATTTCAAGATAACACTAAAGTAGTTTAGTCCAATTAGGACTAGTAGGAAGGAAGGACAGAAGGATGGATGGAAGGGTGAGATTATCATGCAGCAGGAGACAACTGGAAGGAAGTCACTGTTCAAAACATATGGACGAGACTAACTTGCCCAACCCTTCCCTAGAGTATGATAGGATGCCTGTTGGGAACTGATTTTTAAAGATACAGGTAGTTCATTTCATGCAGGAGGCATTTTTGTTTTTCAAACAGAGCTATTTCTATTTAAGGTCCTGTAACTACACACAGATAACGTAAATGTTAGCCAACATCTAAGGTTTCCCTTGCTGTCTTTCACATTTAGAGACTAATTTGACATGTAACTTTGAACACAAGACCCTTACTTTCAAAATGTAATTTTAGTTATTCATTTTCTTTCAATTAAATTATTTTTAGGACACTTTTAAGGGCAGAGCTCTCTCAAAGCAGCAAATAAGTTGCAATGATATGCTTTAGGTAGAACTACTTAGAGTACTCTGTAATGCAAAACCAACACATCACTCATATTCCATAATAGGAATTAGAGTTTTTCCTGTTTTTCTTCAGATTTGTTTTTATTTTATTTTTTGGTAGGTTTCAAGGTGATTTTATTTTTTAAAGGGGGGCTGTTAATTGTGCTACTGAATATTCTAGCAATGAGCTGAGGCAGTGTTGGCAATTGGGCCCACACAAATATTTTTGTGTGTCACATTCTTTTTTGTAATTAGTTGGTGTAAACCACCCTTTTGTTTGGAGAGTTCTGGGAAACCGCTGTCATGAAAGGTAAAGAGGTTCTCTACATGAGCGATTTATTGCATCTTCAGGATTGGCTACTCACAGAAGTTTGAGGGTCCTTTACATGATGCCAAAAAAAAAAAAAGATCAGAGATAATGCAATATTTAAAATTATCACAGGATATCGCAGGCCACTAGATTGCGCTGTTCCATTTAATTTTATGGAGCATTGCCCAGAGGGGAAGTTTTCAATTACAAATCACCTGGTCACTGCCAGGCGCTGTCTAAAGGAGGCAGAGTCAATGTGGAAAGACCCCAGAAGAAGAAAAAATGGTAAGGGTGCAGGGTTTTTCCTTAATGTAGAGCCACTCAAAGTATCCTCTTTGTTAGGCTTTTTGGTTTTAAAGAAATGACCCAAAAGCTGCTGGAATCTTTTCATAGTCTGTAGGATACTGATGGCATCAGAAACAAGATGGTTGTCAGTCTTTTCCATTCATTATAGCAAGTAAAGTGAATGGCGACAATAATGTGGGACAATAATTGCCACCTTGAGGCCCAGGATTGGGCAAAAGGGATACAAACAAATATCATCATCATCATCATCATCATCACAGGAAATGATTTGATTAATACATTCACATGGTCAGAACCACAGATCATGCACTGGCTTAGCTAAAGAGAAAAGTAGATGTCTCTGTAATTCCACCCTTTAGGTGCATTGACTGAATCCTTATTATTTCCTTATCTGTCTACTCTTAAATTTTAATCTTTACTGCTATCATGAGGCAGCGAGAAAAGGACGTCTGATATATCTGTACAACACTCCAATAAGGAATATTTTTATTATTTATTATTAACTTTTATATACCACCTTTTCTGCTAAAAAAAACCCCACCTTGCAACATTAAAAACAAGAAAATTAATCTAAATGTGAACTTCAGAATACAGCTATAATCTTCTGTGCACTTACTTGGGAGTGAGCTTAACTGAATGCAGCAGGATTTACTGCCAGGTCAGTGTGCATATGACTAGACTGCACACATGTTGCCTTTTTAATAGACACCCATCAACAAAACGTGATGGGATTCTATTTGCTAGCCACAGTAGTGACCAAAAGATAGAAGTTGCCTTTCAAGGTGCCACTTGCAACAAATATCACAGAATGAATGCCAAGAACTGGGTTTTATAGATACAGATAGTTCATTCCACGCTGGGTTGCTTTTTATAATTTTTTTTTTTAACAAAGCTAGTTCTTCTCACAGGAGGAAAGGAAGACAAGAGATTGTCATGTAGCAGGAAGGAATCAGAAGGCTGCAGAGAACTTCCTTTGTGTCAGATTAACAGGAGACCTGATAGCTGTCTTCAAATAACTGAAGGGTTGTCATGCAGAAGATAGAGCAGGCCGGTTTTCCGTTCCTCCAGAGAGCGGGACTAGAACTAATGGGTGGAATTGCAAAGAGGTAGGTCTTGGCAGAACAGTAGGAGAAACTTCCTGGTGGTAAGGAAGAGCCATTCAACAATGGAACAGACCTCAGGCGCTTTCCTTTGCTGGAGGTATTTAAGGAAAGGCCGCCTTCCAAGGACGGTTGCCATGTATTGGGGGTCAGGAACAATGACCCAAATTGTTGCCATGCAACAATCTAATTCTACGTTTATATAATGACAGCCTTAACTATTGAAGGAGGAAGAAGGATTTCGTTCGCTCTTTATTTTCAGTGTCTTATGTTTTTGCAGAGCAGCCACTGATTAACCTTATAGGAAAGCCGGTGTGGTGTTACCAGGACTGCTCCGTGTTCCTTTGTTCACACGGGCGTGCAGACTCACATCTATGCAAGTGTACACCAAAACGCATGAACATTGGGATCTTTCACAGAGGTGTGTTGCGTGCACAACTGATCACTCCCTCTACCAGACTAAGTGGGGAAACTAGCTCAAGAACACTGGCAAAAAAAAGTAGTTTCAAAGTTTTATTTTCTCACAGATATTTACAGCAAGTAAAATGATTGATTAGTACACCAGCCCTCTAGCAGTAGACCGGCAGACTATTACTAATAACAGTGATAGATCAAGAGAAGACAGAAGGGGGGACTTTAAAGGCTCATAGAACAACCCCTCCCTGACCTGTTTGTTTGAAATGTGGCAAGCTTCATCTTCTCAGAACATGCGGCTATGCTTGGAAATGTCTGTGTTCTGAGGGGATGAAGCATGCCAAATTTCAGACAAACAGGTCAGGGAGGGGTTGTTCTATGAGCCTTTAAAGCCCACCCCCCTGCACACTGACCTATCTATCACTATTATTCGGAATAGTCTGCCAGTGTAGTGCTAGAGAGTTGGTGTGTGTGTGCACCTGTGCCTGTGCCTGTGCCTGTGCCTGTTTGATAGGAATGTGATACCTTTGTAGTTTTTCTGGCAGGGGCAGCATCCAGGAGAGGCGTGAGTGGGCCCTTGCCAAGGGCCCATATTACAGCAGGGGGCCACTGACAAGAGGCCCCTGGAGTTGCTCCTCTTCCTCCTCACCATGGAAACTGCTCCTTTAAGCCATTGGCTGGATTTTTGTTGGCAGCAGCCAGTCTGGCCATTGCTCAATTTTGGAAGGACCGAAGAGGAGTTTCATTGGATGCCTGGTGGACTCGGGTTTGGAAGATTGCCTTATCTGAAAAATTAACAAGTTACAATTGGCAAAAGGAAGTAGGGAACACGATACCGTCGCTATGGATTGGTTATGCCAGAATTGTTTAATTGGATTTATGAGGCGTACGCCAGGTAGACTGTTTTATCTGGAGGATATGAGCCTGTTTATATATCCACAGCTTTAGCCCAAATAGAGGGTATTTTCTGACGAAGCAGATGTGAAAGCAGGATTTATGAAACCGGTCACCTGTTAAAATATATATGCACTGGATAAATATCTACATAGATAATACATATATATTTTGGACAAATAACTATATAGTGAAGACATGACCTATGTTGAAGAAAATGTTTGAATAAGTTGTGGACACATTATAATTGTTGTCTGTTTGGGAAATATATCCATATAGTGTAGAAATTATCTATGTTGAAGAGATATTTGAATGTGATCTTTATGAAATATATCTGAATATGGTGAAAAATTCTTATGAAAAAGTTGTTGACACATTATAACTGTTGTCTGTTTGGCTTATATGTGGTTTAGTGCTGCACACTCTTTTCATGCCTGGGAGGCATAGTGGTGGCAGCCAGCAGCCCTGTGGTCAGCAAGTGGGGGCACAACCTACTGCCCTTCCTAATCTGGCTGCCTGAGCCATATGGCTCATAGTGGCTTTTGATGAGGCCAATTGGGATGGGAGAATCAGTGAGGCTAGAGCTCAGTGAGGTTCTCCAAGTGCCGCCTTGAGGTTCAGGCCACTTCCAATTATGATCTACTGTATTTGGATTTTCATTTGAAAAGGGACAGTGCATGTTTTGGAACACGTCATTTTTGAAAGTGTGTGCATAAATGTACACATCCTCCATAGACTAAAGCATGAAAATGCATGGTGTGTGTTTTTTAGTGGTTTTTTTTTTTTAAGTGTGCATTTTTCGAATGCAAACACAAATTTGGAAACATGCAAATTTTCCCCAAAAAAGGCCTTCAAGTTCACATTTGTGTTCAGAGGTGCCAATAGTAGGGGTGGGTGAATGAGTGGTGTTTGAGAGCATCACGATTCTCTGAATGTCATCTTTCCGCTTAGCTCGTCCCTGATCCCCATCTGTGTTTGTGATCGCTGCTCACTCTGTGTGAACAGGAAACAAGCCACAATCAAACAGGACATTTGCATATGTTTCTCCAAATTTGCACCAATTTCCAAATTTGCACAACTTTTTTCCATGGACTAAAGCAGGGCTGATTCATTATACAGAGGAAAGTTGCGCCAATTAGAAAATTTGCACAAATCAAACTGGGAATCGGGAATGAGACAAACACGCAAGCCTGTGTTCGGCAATTTACAAATACTTTCAGTGCATACATTCGGAGCTTTGAGCGTGGCATGTTCACAGGTTTTGTTAGCAAAAATGAAATTCTCATACAACCCTACCAAATGGGGCAAATATGAGTGAAAAAGGGAGCAAAACTAAATTGTCATTCATCCCTACGGGTCAGCTGTGATTTCTAGTATGTACGTCCTTCATCTGTCCCAAAGCACTGTGATTGGAAGTAAAAAGGAGAGCTCTGATATGTCACTTGGGCGCTACAGCTGTCAGTCACAAAACAACACACACACACACACACCTTCTCTCCTTCCCCATCCCATTGCCTGTCATTTTCCTTTCATGAGAGTTTGGGGGAGTTTCAAAAATCTATCAAATTGGGCTGAAACCAAAAACCATTCTCCAAAGCATATCTGAGGACTGAGGTCCAGAATAAGCCCACTATGGAACAGTCACATTGGTTTGGCGGGGGTCTGAATCACTCCAAAGCGGACTGCTTCACCTGATAATTTGGGCTTTGTCTGAGGCAGATGTACACCCCTATTAAGGGAATGATTACAAACCAACTGCAAAACATCAAAAGCAGAGAGATGCCAAAGGAAGAAGCCTCCGTTGCAATTTGACAGAATAATGTAATGCACAAAAATAAGTCCCTTGTATACTTTTTGTTGGCCAGGAGTATACAAATGTTGCCGTCAACCCATGTCTGCACAATAATTTAAACGAACGCGGAAGCTGTTGCTCAAAAGCACAACATGCCACCCCCCAAGGGTTACTGCCTCTTCTACCCAATAAATCTGGTTATATTGCTCAATTGCAGAAGTCAATTCATTTACATGAATGCAAATATAAATTGACTGGCACAGAGGATGAGCTATAGAAAATAACTGATTAGACATGTGAGGCAGAGACTATGGTCAGGCCCAGTTTCAAATTGCAGCAATAACAGAAGCCGCTATTCACTGCTGTGCAGAAAGGAAACAATTGAAATTGTATGGCAGTAGAATCAATCAAAGCTTATTTCCCCGTGTTATCACCATTACACTGCTTGTGAAGAAAAATCCACAGGGACTTGTTAATTCCGAGCTTCATCCCACAGTGCCCAATAAAACATTCCTTTGACATGGGGTTGGATCCATTGGAACACAGAAAGCTGCCTTATACTGAGTCACACCATTGGTCCATCAAGCCCAGTATTGTCAACACTGACTGGCAGCCACTTCCCGGGGTTTCAGGCAGGATTTTTTCTTGCCCTACTTGGAGATACTAGGGATCAAACCTGTTATCTAGATGCTCTACCACTGAGCTATGGCCCCTCCCAAGATATAGTCATGCATACAGCAGTCCCATTGATTTAGGCATGTCTAAGATTAAGGCAGGATCTACACTACTACTTTAAAATGGTTTATAATAGTAGTGACAACTGTTGGGGCTCAGGACATACTCCATATATATAGTCTGAAATTGTTTTCAAAATGTCACAACCTGCTTGGTGTAGATCTGGCCTCCGTCTCATTGATTTGAATTGTTCTACTCGAAGCATGACTAAGTCTGGTTCCATCCCACTGATTCCTGTGCTCATTAGTCATGTGGCTAGACCAGCCTTCCCCAACCTGGATGTTTTAGACTAGAACTCCCAGGATCCCTGACCATTGGCTGTGTTGGCTAAGGCTGATGGGGTTTGATATTCAAAACCTCTGGAAAGCACCAGGTTGGGAGAAGACTGGATTAGATGCAAAGGGGGGGATAGGGATCCTTTTCCTTTAAGAGAGGTATAGAACAGAACATTTAGGCAGCTGCAGCTCATCATATATTCTGAATTCTCCAACTGCAGAAATGCCTTCCTCTGCATCTAGTCACGTGGGCAATCAACCACTTTAGTTACACTTTGGCCCCATTCAGGAAACACTGTGGTTAAAACCATAGTTTAAGGTGTCTTCTGAACGGGGCCCTTGGGTTTAAAGTCACAAAGATTTAGTCAACCATCTCTCTGGCTTAGTCCTCACTGAGGTTGTCAATCTGTGTCTTGGGCTGTACTGCTTCAGACTTCAGGGAGAGATGTGAACGGATGCTGTTCCAGAAAAATCAAAAATACAATCCCTCCACATAGAAAACCAGTCTGTCAGTGAGAAGGGAGCTTACCCTTCTTCCTAATGTGCTAGCTTTCTACATTTGGGGGGATGTTTTGAATGAAAAAGCATTTAATCCTCTGAGCAGTGGGCAAAGCTTTCAGTCTCCTGATGGGGCAGGAGATCAAGCAGTTGCAGCTTTTTCTGCCTGTCTTAGAATCATTGCCAAGCAGAGCTATGAAGAAATCGCATCAGACTTTGAAGCTGTTTGAAGAGCTGAGTTTGAAGAGCTGAGTCCAGTATAGTATAAAGAGAAAGACCTATCAGAAGGGAAAACTTTGAGTGGGCCTTGAAGTTGCCCATCAACAGTGAAGATTGAGGGTCTTGTTAATTCTGAGCTTCATCCCACAGTGCCCAACAAAGCATTCCTTTGACCTGGGGATTGATCCAGACATAGTCATGCATAGAGCACTGAAATTAATGAGACTTGATTTAAGCATGACATTAGGCATGCCTAGACCTGCCGATATCCTGGGGATTGCTCCGGGATCATCCCTGTACGTCCAAATGATGCACAGGGGATCCCAGGAAGATCCCTCCCTTTCCCCGGGATATTGGCATACCCTTTAATCACATTTTTTGCAGCGGTCTTGGGCTCGTCCCGAGACCTTGTGACGTGTGGCTGGCCATCGCGGTTTCGTCCCAGCTCCTCATGAGTAACCGCGAGGAGCACCTCCATGCCCATCAAGGGTGCGGTGGGGGGAACAGGAATATTTTTAAACAACAACTGTACCTTTGCACAGGAGCACTCCTGTGCTCATTTGCGATTTAAAAAAACCCAAAATGGCAGGTGCAATGTCCTCAGTCCTCCCATGACGTCATGTGCCATGTGTAGACAGAGGGGGAGGATCCTGCAATCACCATATTGTGAGATCCTCCCCGCTCCCTCCAGGAAAGCTGGGAGGTCTAGACATGCCCTGAGAGTAGACTAAGCAAGACACAGAAGTTATCTGGTCAGTCTTCCACACTGTGGTGAGATGTACTGAACTTCTGTTGAAATTATAGTAATCATTTCTAAATTTCCCTCTGTACATATAAATTAGCATGTGCCATTTTTATGCAGATTGGCAGCCTCTGTGGTCCTCTGTTTTGTTGATTCACAAGTGGCCGCCTCAGGAATACCTGGATCGATTTCAGAGGTTGGGGAGCAGGGCCTGCCCAAAACATTTTGCTGCCTGAGGGAAAGGTCATGACAGCATCTCCGCCTAACCCCATTCCATGTACAAAAGCTAACTGGACCAGCAACTGATTCTTACTTTGATGCTGCTACCAGGACAGCCTCTTCCACTGCACCTGAGGGAAGGAGGAGTGCTTGGGGGCACGGAGCAGGTCCACATGGCGCATACAGCTTGATCCATTCCATCCCCTTCAGCGTCTGCAGCTGCCTTGCTTTGCCTCATGATAGAGCCGGCCCTACTGGAGAGGGCAGGTGCATGACAGGGCCAAGGAGGCAATAGGCAGGAGGAGGTGCAGCTGCCTTTTCTCCTGCTGCATTGGGAGAGTTTACAGTGCTCTTGCAGCCCCGGGTGCAGGCCAGACACCAGTTTACAGCTTCTAACCCAGCATTAGCGACTGCAAAAGGAGGTGTCTTCATTTCCAATGACAAGATAGAAACGGCAACAACAAAGAAGTCCAACATTTCCTTTTGTAATCAAAGCACACATTAATTATTATGACAAGTGCTGGGCTCCATGAAACATAACTCTGACGGGGCTTCCTATTTTTCCTTCAAGAAGGTTGTTAAAAGGAATAATGGCAAAAGTGCCACCTGGCATATCTCCTGCTAATGACATTTGTACAAAAATATAATCCAGGTGATTTGTTTCTCTTGCTCTGTTTGCAGTAACCCAGTTTCGAGTGGAGTGGAGGCCATCTCCTGCATTCATGCCATCCATTCTTGCTGCTCTAGTAACTCGGCACAGGAACTGGGCTCTACTGCAGCTAATCAAGATCCTTCACTTCCGATTTGATGGGCTACAAAAGCTTGTGGCAGAAACGCTTCCTTACATAATCCATCTCTTAAAATGGATCCATGGGTGAAAACTTTGCAAACAAATATTTCGGTACACTCATTAAGTTAACAATTATCCCTTTCAATATTTGACTCTTGGGCCGGAACTACACCAAGCAGGATATAACACTTCGAAAGCCGTTTGAAAAGAGTATATGGAATGTGACATGGGCCTCAACAGTTGTCAAACCCGTCATAGAGCCAGTGTGGTGTAGTGGCTAAAATGTTGGTCTGGGAGTCGGGAGGTCTAGGTTCTAGACTCTACTCAGCCATGGAAACCCATTGGGTGACTTTGGGCCAGTCACAGACACTCAGCCCAAGCTACCTCACAGGGTTGTTGTTGTAACAATAACATGGAGAGGAGGAGATTTATGTACGCCACTTTGGGGTCCTTGGGTAAAAAAAGGTAGGATATAAATGCAATAATAAATAAATAACCCATCATAAGGCAGTAGTAGGATCTACACTACTGCTTATAACGGTTTATAATGGTTATGACAACTGTTCAAACCCAGGACACATTACATATACAGTTTTCAAAACGTTTTTAAAGTGTTGTATCCTGCTTAGTGTAGCTCGGGCCCAGGTCTATGGTTTGAATAAGATGTCTTCTATATGAATGTGCATTTAGAGGTTGTTCATCAATGGTGTTGAAACTCTTTCGGCCAAGGGACAGATTCAATTTCAGAGAACCAATCAGGGACCACATTCCAGTGGTGGGCAGGGGTAAATGCAAAAGGGGGTGGGGCCAAAGAGAAAATGGGTAGGGCCAAGGGTTAAGGGGAAGGGCCAAAATACTCGAAGTTTCTGCATATCATAGCTGAAACCTCTTAATGCGAGTAACTAAGCCTTAGGGATGGTTTTTCAGCCTTTTAGAAAAGGAAGAAGAACTGCAGAAAACCTAGCAAACCACCAAGCCACTGGCAATCAGGGGAAATGGGAGAGTCCAGAGAGAGGGTAAGGTGACCATATGGAAAGAAGGAAAGGGCTCTTGTATTTCTAACAGTTGTACTGAACAGGGAATTTCAGCAGGTGTAGTTTGTATGCATGAAGCACCTGGCGAAATTCCCTCTTCATCACAACAGTTCAAGCTGTAGGATCCCTGAACCCTCTGTTGTATTTAGTAATTAGGGAAGGGTATTCTAAGATTAAAAATGCTAGAAAACACAAAATATTATCGGTAAAGCCTGTGATTGTTCTGCTGTGTTGCTTCATGCACTGCCACTGCCCAGAATGTGGTTTTTCGGAGTCTGGCTTGTGCAAACTGAAGTCCAGTGCCTGAGAGATCAAGGCTTTGAGCAACGTCATTCTCAATGGACATCACACCTACACCAGGCCCCATAAAGCCACCTGGGTGGTCTTGCAAAACAAACTAGAGGGGGAGCACCAAAATCACTCCTCGCCCAGGGCACTATTTATTCCAGGGCCAGCCCAGGTGAGACAGGCTTAGCCGGTGGGCCTGAGATTCAGCAGCCCCTGTTGTATGTGTTATGATTGCTCGACACACAAAGGAGACTGCAACAGCTCGGATCATTTTTGTGCAAGCATTTGTTTGAATTGTAACTCATGCCTGCTTTTAGCAGTGCATGCAGGTGTTTGAAATAGATGGATCCCAAATAGATAGTTTGTATCAGGGGGCAGAGAACACAGTGCACAGATTTCTAATGAAATTAAAAGCAAAATGTCATGCAAGAGGAAGCAACGGCTGGGGTGACCCCGGAGCATGATAATCTTCGAATGACAGGCACATCTCTATGGTGATCAGCAGTAATGTCTTTGAGAGTGGGTCTTGTGAGCAGCAGCTTTCTATCTGGTAATAACAATAATCAAATTCCCTGAACTTGCGAAGAGACAACTGCTGCATTACGTTTTCTGCTGGCGTCACTCCAGAAGATGGGAAATCAGGAATGTGCTCACGTGTCCCATATTTCCTAAATGCTGTGGTTTAGCCCTGGCCTTTCTTTCATGGGTGTGGTAAAACCCCACATATGCACACAGAGAAAAGGGAAGCCGCTCCAATGGCATGCCAATTTGCTTTGGTACCATTAGGGTGACCATATGGAAAGGAGGACAGAGCTCCTGTATCTTTAACAGTTGTGTAGAAAAGGGAATTTCAGCAGGCGTCCTTTGTATGCATGCAGCACCTGGTGATATTTCCTCTTCATCACAACAGTTAAAGCTGCAGGAGCCCTGCTCTAATAACCAGATACAATAGAGGGCAGGGCTCCTGCAGCTTTAACTGTTGTGATGAAGAGGGAATTTCACCAGGTGCTGCATGCATACAAAGGACGCCTGCTGAAATTCCCTTTTTTATGCAACTGTTAAAGATACAGGAGCCCTGTCCTCCTTTCTATACAGTCAACCTAGTTCCATAGAGACTTATCTGCAGTCAGACTATTCTGTGACTCAGTAGGCAGCTGGATGTGCAAAGGTGAAGCAGATCCAGAAAATGTTCCATGTGTTTGCAGAATGATACAAGCTGAGACTTTTGAGCAGGAAGTGAAGAAGGGTGTAAAGGGAAATTCATGCAATTCATAAAGCCCAAATGCTGTGAATGAGGCCAGTTGTATGCCCAGAGAATGTGCAACTCCTTTCCACCCAAAAACAGTCCAAATATGTGCAAATACTACTGAACGTCAAGCATTATTCCATCTTGTCGGTTTAGGGCTCCACATTTATGAATACTTATTTGAGATCAATGTAAAGATTGGATTATTTTTGCCTGAGTAATGATGGATAGGAGGACTAGGCTTCAGGTCATCTGTAAATTACCATCAAATGTTAGATAACATTTCCAGGAATATTACAGTCCCTATCAGTGCTTGGGATAACACAGAGTTGTCAACACATATACTAAGCTGAATGTATGTCCTACAGTAATTGATAGCTGGAGAAAGGAGGTTATTGTTTCCATTTCCATTGAAATAATTGTTTGGAAACCTGAGCCAGATCTACACCTTGTGTCAAATCATTACAAATGTGGAATAAAAAGCAGGAACTAACACTATGAAAGTGTTCTGCAACAGTTATCAGTGCACTTCAATACTGCTATAAAGCAGTAGTGTAGATCTGGCCCCAAAGAAAGAAAGAAAGAAAGAAAGATTCAGTCCCAGGCTTGTTTGTTTGCTTCAGAATTTGTCCTGCCCTTCCCAAGGACTTGAGGCAAGAGGCATCTCTTAAAAATAGTTCAGATAATAACAAAATACCCAGTAGGCTAGCCATGGGTCCAACTCTAAAGGTCTGTCGAAAAAGGAAATGCATAATCAAAAAAGACAAAATGTGGGCACAAATTTGCATAAAAACTGCCAGTGCTAATGTGTGTGTGTGTGTGTGTGTGTGCGCGCGCGCAGTATTAGAAATAGTTAATTCCATTTAAATATACTTACAGTACACCTCACCATAGTGTGACTGTGTGACCAAGAGTCCTGCGTACTTCCTCAGGCTGCTACCTAGGGGCTAATGGTTGATGGGCAATGTCAAGGCCTTTCCCTTCTTATGTTGTTTTATCTTTAAACTGGACTGGACTACCCTTCAAACAGAGCAGGGGTGGGTAACTTGTGGCCCTGCAGATGTTTTAGCAAACTCCCATCATCCCTCACCATCGGCTATGAAGGCTGGGGTGATGGGAATTGCAGTCCAACAACATCTGGAGGGCCACAAGTGGCCCACCCCTGAAACAGAGCTGCCTTTAAATGGAGGATTGTGCTCCTACAGCTCTTCAAATAGAGGACTATCCTCTGTGAAGTAGGGCACCCAGCCAGATAGCTGGGATTCTGTAATTCAGCCTTGGAAAAGATCTTATCTATGTGTAAGACAGCTGCAGGTCTAGGAAATGTGAACGTTGAAATAAATAGTTTGAATACAATGACCGAGGCTCCATAGTTTCTCTTATTCGGTTAGGCAGAGAGAAAAATCGCAATCCCTTTTCAGTCTTAAAATGACACGGACCTGCTAGCCCTTGTATCTTCTGTGCACGTCCCAGCCAGCCAGGTTCTCTGGAGAGAGCACTAAAACATTTACCCCCGCGGCAGGCTGGAGAAAAAAGGACAGAGAAACCCCAGCCATGAATTGACAATAGTGAAACAATGGGACAATCTCCTTGCCTAAGGGTGTACCTATAAACAAAATCACCACATGGCCATAGAGCGCCGAGTGACTAAGAACATCTTAAATAATAAAGGCTTGGTGTCTGGCAGTAATTGAAACCAAGATGTCACTCTGCAGCAGTGCAATTTGATGCTGATGTTCAAATATGGATACCTGGTCTATGATATATTTATTCCCTGCTGTGTATTGGAAATGAGAACCAAGGACTAATGTTTTGTGAATCAAGGACCATCATCACAGCTCATCTCTTGCAGACAGCCATGCAACATTTTAATTGTACTTTGAAATAACAATAACCATAACTATTTAAGAGAGGGGGAAATATTCCCTTCACCCTTTATTTTCAGCTTCTGTGTTTTTACAGAGCAGCTACTGGTTGCCCTCATAGGAAAGTCAGTGGGGTCCCTCTGTCTTTGCTCACACATGTGTTCAGGCTCACCTCTATACATGTGTATCCCCAAAACACAAATACTAGGATCTTTGGCATGGTGCAACCACAGTAGAGCATTCAGTGTACCAGACTAAATGGGGAAACTAGCTCAAGGACACTGGCAAAGAAGTTGTTTCAAAGTTTTATTTTACCAAAATATCTTTGGAAAGAAAAAATGGTTGGCTCTGTGCCTGCAGCACTAGACCTGAAGACTATTCCTAATAACAGTGAGAGAATATGAAAAGTCAGAGGTATAAAGGAGTGAGGATGGGCCAGGGAAACAGGGATGTGGGGCTCGGAGGCCTAAGCACAACAGACATTACTTGATAGAGACGAATGGAACTGCCATGTATGCTCTCCCCCACCTTATAATGTCTAAAATCTTCTATCTATTTCAAATATGAAGAATTATGTAAATTTTGGTAAGGTTTTATTAAAAATGAGCCAAAACAAATTCTCACCCATCAGCCTTGGCTAAATTCACACATATCTGGAGGTCCAATAAATTCACACATAGCTGGAGACGCCCGTGTGGGTCCACATATCTGGAGGCAACCCATGCCCATGTGGGTCCACAACCCATGCCAGTGTGGATCCATATATCTGGAGGTGACCATGTGGATCCACTATGGGTCTAAATTCACAAATATCTGTTTCTGGGCACAATTCAAAGTGCTGGTTCTCACCTATAAAGCCCTATATGGCTCGGGTCCAGGTTATCTGAAAGACCGTATTCTCCCATATGAGCCTGTCTGTGCTTTGAGATCTTCTGGGAAGGCCTTTCTCTCAGTCCCTCCAACATCCCAGGCATGCCTGATGGGTATGCAGGAGAGGGCTCCAAGGCTCTGGAACTCCCTTCCCAGGAAGGCTAGGCTGGCTCCTTCTGTGTTACACTTTCGAAGGCAGGCAAAAACTTTCTTGTTCCAGCAGGCTTTTGGAACTACTCTGGACCTGTGTCAATGTATTGGATTTTTTAAAAACCTGTTTGTTTGTTTGTTTGTTTGTTTAAAAAATGTTTTTAATTTTACTTCAGTTTTCATTCTTTTGGGGGGGGAAGCAGGAAATAATAATAATAATAATAATAATAATAATAATAATAATAATAATATCTGGAGGGTCCACTGTGGCATTCCACACCATGTGTCCTTTCCTGCCACAGGGCTCCTGTATTTTTAACAGTTGTGTGATAGCAGCCTGCATCCTCAAGCACATGCTGTGCTACAGACCCCTCTTTCCCAGTGTCATGACGCAGGGGGGCTCCATCCCACTGGCAGGAGCCCTACAGTCCCAGGCTTCAGAGCCCAGCTGAGCTGGCCCATTCGCCCTTCTGCTGGTATCCTAAGGGCTTGGTTGATCCTGCCAGTAGCATATGCTTGTCTCAAAGACGAAGCCATGCCTGTCTCAGTACACACGGACGTACAGTGGAATTGCAAATAGCTCATTAAATCAGTTATGATGGTTCCATTGGTCACTCCAACCAATGTAGTAATTCCAGAGCTAATGAATGCTGGTGAGTGCTGACCTCTGGGGAGGTATGCATTTATCACACCAAAAGCAACCTGGGCTCACTCACCCCCTTTGGTGACTCTAGATAACCTCAGGCTGATCCCATGCCCCTATGGTGGAGGCAAGGCATTTGAATGTCTGCCCTATCCACTTTCAATTATATTTTCTGTGCCATTGTGTTACGGGTAACGAAGCCTTGAAGACATAAAGCAAGAGAGGAAAGGAAGATGTTCAGTAATGAAGCCTGGGTCCTAGCAAACAAAAGACTCAACTCAAGTCCACATATTTCAGAAGGGTGTGTTAACCATGAAGTGTTAGAATGACAGACTTTTCCTTGTGTGTTTTTTCTGAGGCAAATTTCAGCCTCACCCCCCACCCAACCACCATTTACTTATCGGCATACTTGAGAGGAAAAAATAGCATCAGCTTGAAACTAAAGAAATAATTTTTAAAAATGCCTTCTCCTTGGCTGATTCAAGGAGGTAAAATTATATATACTATATTGCCATAAGCTTTTCTTGGTAAACACTTCTAAGACTAATGCCTTGAGTAAGATCTGCCATTTTGCAAGTTACATCCATGGCTAGGTCAGGGATTAAGGTGGAGACAATAGATTCATTTGCAAAGGTTATGTAGACAGCTTGTCCTTGGACGCTACCCCTTGTAACAAACGTTGGATACTGCCCCTTGTAGCAAAAGTAATGTGTAGTTTAGCCCTTAATAGCTCCTCAATACAGCTATTAACTGTATCTTTGGCTTAAGTGTCAAGGAATAACCAACTTGATATAGCTCTAGGGGAATGCTTGCAAGACAAGAATTCTCAGTCTCAGATCTAGGAACTCTGAGCATATAGAGAGTGCATTTCCTTCCACGAATAACAGCAGCAAATAGCACCAGAAAATCTAGGATAAAAAACAAGAGTCAATCATTCATACCCCTGGGCCCAACACACACAAGCTCAGTAATTTTCAGGAGGGAGGGAGAGGGATGGACCCAATCCTTGGAATGAATTTCCAGTGGAAAATGGGAATGGGAATTTCTGCAGAATTTCTCAGAATCGGGAGAAGAAAAGAGCAGTGGCATTCTGCCGACAGATCTCGCCCCTCCCTAAGAGGACTGGAAGGTTCTCAGGCAAACCGTAGACCAACAAGCCTAGGGAAGCTTTAATTGCTGTTTCATTCCAGCCGATCCAGTTCTCATTAAATTGATGGGTTGCTGACCTCCGAATGAGTTTGTAATTCTATTATTGCAGTTAACCATCTGACTCCCTGATCCTGGATACTCTGATTTCAATGGGACTTTTGCTTGTACCAAATGCACGTGCAATTAGCTTGGGAGGACGGGAGAAGCATGACCTTGATATTTCATCAGCTTCTCCCTTCCTTTTCTTTTCTTTTTTTTTTTTAAGGTTCAGCCACAATACATAAATGATTATTGATGTTGTGCATGTTTGGCAAACTCCTTCGCATCCGCTGATCCGTTTTTGACAGCTGTGTGCTGCCACTGTCTGTTTTCATACTCGGCGGTCCAGCAAGTTGCCACAGATTTTATCACAAACAGCAGCTTTGAACCCAAATCCTCAGTTAGCATAAAATTACTATAATTTAGCCGCCATCATCACAGCCGACAGCATCTTATTTCGGGATGACTGACGGCGAGATTGCAAGCAGTGGCAACTGGCCTGCCTAATAGCCTAGAAGACAGATCCCAGTGTGGATGTGTGTTTTAAGCACCAAACGCCAAAATTAACCACTTTAGAAGCCTTTCCGTGTTACAGCCTCACTGTGATGAGGAAACAAGGAGGAGCTGCTATCCGGAAACTCAGTGATGATAGTGACACGTCCACCCATTCCTTACAGGAGATGTTGATATCTATCAGCCATTGGGCGGATTGCCAGATTCCAGTTCACGTTTCGTTCCCAATATAACATGATATTTATGTGTTATGTTTCATTTTCTTATATAAGGAATGGAACACAGGAAGCTGCCTTATACTGAGTCAGAACATTGGTCCGTCTAGCCCAGGACTGTCAGCAATGATTGGCAATGTCATAGAATCATAGAATTACAGAGCTGGAAGGGACCTACAAGGCCATCGAGTCCAACCCCCTGCTCAATGCAGGAATCCACCCTAAAGCATCCCTGACAGATAGTTGTCCAGCTGCCTCTTGAAGGCCTCTAGTGTGGGAGAGCCCACAACCTCCCTAGGTTCTTTCCTCACCCTACCTGGAGAAGCTGGGGATCAAACCAGCAACCTTCTGCATGCAAAGCAGATGCTCTAACACTGAGCTACAGCTGCAATCTGGGAACCCATTGTTCGAAGGGACACTTGGCTCATATTGCAGGGAGTCTTTTTCACTGCAAAACCATTTCACACCCAACTACGTGAATACATTCTGTTTTGTAAACCGCCTAGAAAGTTTTGGCTATGGGGCGGTATATAAATGCAATAAATAAATAAATAAATAAATAAATAAAATTGTATTGGTATCAATGCATGATATCCTTTGGGAGATTCCATAGCCCCAACACACTGGTTGGGTCTACAATTGATGGCTGCTCTTTTAAAAATGCTTGGGATTCTGATCCCATTTGGTTCAGTCTGGAAGCCACCATTTTAATTTCCTGCAATGCCCCTGATGTAGTGCTACATTCAGGCATTGGGGAATTTGACATTGAGTGGAGCACTGCTGCTGTCACCCATTTTTGCTGCCACTACCAGGTAAGCCTGCTAAGCTCGCCCACATAGGAAGGGGGCACTCTTGAGACAGGTGGTCCATCCTGTTACCCAGGGCCGGGCAAAGCTGGTAGTAAGTCCGGGCCAGATAGGAAATGTAGGCCCCATTTCAAACTACTCATTAAGTATTTTTAATCAGTTCTAAATACATATGAACTAGGACGATATATTAAAAAAAGGTAATGGCAAGCACTTTTATTCAAAATGTATATAAGACATCACTTCTTCACATTCAGAAATGTTTTACATGCTTTTCTTTGGGCAAATTCATCATCAACAACAGAAAAATCAAGCAACTTTGCCCAGGGGGACTCGGAGTAGGTCCCCTCAAAATCGTAGGCCCAAGCCAACTGCCCTCACTGCCCCCCCCTCCGCCCAGCCCTGCTGTTACCTGATGGGTAACAATGATTCAGAGCAGCATGGAGATGTGAACCATTGCTCCCTGGGTATCCAGAGATGATAGTCTCTATCCAGTAGGAAGGCAGCAACAAGACAATAGGAATTGGCCTTCCCAACCTTTGGGTACTCAGATGGTTTTGTTGGACAATGACTCCCATCATCCCTAGCCAGAATGACCAATGGTCAAGGATGTCCAACAACACAAGGTTAGGAAAGGCCAAATTAGAGGGTGACATCAGGGATAAACATAGGGAAGATAAATAGGTCCTGATTCTGAGAGGGCAATTCTCTAGCAATGCAATCCTATGCAAGTGTACTCAGACATATTGCCAAATAAGTGTGTGTACCTTTACAGCCTAATTTCCAGGTTATGCACTACCTGGCACTCTACTCCTCCATCATAACTGCCATTTTCAACTCTAGAAGGAAGAATCGTTGCTTTTTTACTTATTTGTTGCAATGCCAGATCTTTACAGAGTACCATAATCACAAAAGAGAGGTGCCAGCTCCACAGGTCTTACAAGTGAAATATCATGGGGTGGGAACTACAGAATTAAAAAAAATAATGAGACAGAGAAGGGAAGAACAAGGGTAACCACCAGTGCAGGTAGACATGCTCAAATCCTAGCAAAAAGTTGTTTAGGCTTCCCACAGTTTGGCTAGTGCTGGTGTGCAGATTTATTATGCAGTAGGGAAGAATGTTGTTGTTGTTTATTCGTTCAGTCATTTCCGACTCTTCGTGACTTCATGGACCAGCCCACGCCAGAGCTTTCTGTCGGCTGTCGCCACCCCCAGCTTCCCCAAGGTCAAGTCTGTCACCTCCAGAATATCATCCATCCATCTTGCCCTTGGTCGGCCCCTCTTCCTTTTGCCTTCCACTTTCCCTAGCATCAGCCTCTTCTCCAGGGTCTCCTGTCTTCTCATTATGTGGCCAAAGTACTTCAGTTTTGCCTTTAATACCATTCCCTCAAGTGAGCAGTCTGGCTTTATTTCCTGGAGTATGGACTGGTTTGATCTTCTTGCAGTCCAAGGCACTCTCAGAATTTTCCTCCAACACCACAGTTCAAAAGCATCTATCTTCCTTCGCTCAGCTTTCCTTATGGTCCAGCTCTCGCAGCCATAGGTTACTACGGGGAATACCATTGCTTTAACTATGCGGACCTTTGTTGTCAGTGTGGTGTCTCTGCTCTTAACTATTTCATCAAGATTTGTCATTGCTCTCCTCCCAAGAAGTAAACGTCTTCTGATTTCCTGGCTGCAGTCAGCGTCTGCAGTAATCTTTGCGCCCAGAAATACAAAGTCTGTCACTGCCTCCACGTTTTCTCCCTCTATTTGCCAGTTATCAATCAAGCTGGTTGCCATAATCTTGGGTTTGTTTGTTTTTTGAGGTTTAACAGCAACCCAGCTTTTGCACTTTCTTCTTTCACCTTTGTCATAAGGCTCCTCAGCTCCTCCTCGCTTTCAGCCATCAAAGGGTTGTCATCTGCATATCTGAGATTGTTAATGTTTCTTCCTGCGATTTTAACTCCAGCCTTGTATTCGTCAAGCCCAGCACGTCGCATGATGTGTTCTGCATACAAGTTGAATAGGTAAGGTGAGAGTATACAACCCTGCCGTACTCTTTTCCCAATCTTAAACCAGTCCGTTGTTCCATGGTCTGTTCTTACCGTTGCTACTTGTTCGTTATACAGATTCCTCAGGAAGCAGACAAGATGACTTGGTATCCCCATACCACCAAGAACTTGCCACAGTTTGTTATGATCCACACAGTCAAAGGCTTTAGAATAGTCAATAAAACAGAAATAGATGTTTTTCTGGAACTCCCTGGCTTTCTCCATTATCCAGTGGATATTGGCAATTTGGTCTCTAGTTCCTCTGTCTTTTCTAAACCCAGCTTGTACATCTGGCAATTCTCGCTCCATGAATTGCTGGAGTCTACCTTGCAGGATATTGAGCATTACCTTGCTGGCATGTGAAATAAGTGCCACTGTCTGATAGTTTGAACATTCTTTGGTGTTTCCCTTTTTTGGTATGGGGATATAAGTTGATTTTTTCCAATCTGATGGCCATTCTTGTGTTTTCCAAATTTGCTGGCATATGGCATGCATCACCTTCACAGCAGCATCTTGCAATATTTTAAACAGTTCAGCTGGGATACCGTCGTCTCCTGCTGCCTTGTTATTAGCAATGCTTCTTAAGGCCCATTCAACCTCACTCTTCAGGATGTCTGGCTCTAACTCACTGACCACACCGTCTGAGCTATCCCCGATATTATCCTTCCTATACAGATCTTCCGTATATTCTTGCCACCTTTTCTTGATCTCTTCTGTTTCTGTTAGGTCCTTGCCATCTTTGTTTTTGATCATACCCATTTTTGCCTGGAATTTACCTCCGATGTTTCTAATTTTCTGGAAGAGGTCTCTTGTCCTTCCTATTCTATTGTCTTCTTCCACTTCCACACATTGCTTGTTTAAAAATAATTCCTTATCTCTTCTGGCTAACCTCTGGAATTTTGCATTTAATTGGGCATATCTCCCCCTATCACTGTTGCCTTTTGCTTTCCTTCTTTCTTGGGCTACTTCCAGTGTCTCAGCAGACAGCCATCTTGCCTTCTTGGTTTTCTTTTTCTTTGGGACGTTTTTTGTTGCCACCTCTTGGACAATGTTGCGAACTTCTGTCCATAGTTCTTCCGGGACCCTATCTACTAAATCTAGTCCCTTAAATCTATTCTTCACTTCCACTGCATATTCATTAGGAATATTAGTGAGCTCATATCTAACTGATCTGTGGGTCTCCCCTATTCTCTTTAGTTTGATTCTAAATTGTGCAATAAGAAGTTCATGATCTGAACTACAGTCAGCTCCAGGTCTTGTTTTTACTGTCTGTGTAGATGTCCGCCACCTTTGGCTGCAAAGGATGTAGTCAATCTGATTTCAGTGTCGGCCATCTGGTGAAGTCCATGTATAAAGCCGTCTTTTCAGTTGTTGGAAGAGAGTGTTTGTTATGCACAGTGAGTTGTCCTGGCAGAATTCTATCAGCCTATGTCCCGCTTAATTTTGTTCTCCTAGACCATGCTTACCTGTAATTCCAGATGTCATTTGACTGCCCACCTTAGCGTTCCAGTCTCCTGTAATGAAAATAACATCTCTTTTTGGTGTATTAACCAGTAGGTGCTGCAGATCCTCATAGAACTGATCTACTTCTGCTTCTTCAGCATCTGTGGTTGGGGCATATATTTGGATCACTGTGATGTTAAATGGCTTACCCTGAATTCGAATTGAGATCATTCTATCATTTTTTGGATTGTATCCAAGCACTGCTTTAGCCACTTTATTATTAATTATGAAGGCTACTCCATTTCTTCTGTGATCCTCTTGTCCACAGTAGTAGATCTGGTGGTGATCTGATGTGAAGTGGCCCATTCCAGTCCATTTCAGTTCACTGACACCCAATATATCTATATTTAATCTTGACATCTCACCAATAACCACATCCAATTTGCCCTGGCTCATAGATCTTACATTCCAGGTTCCTATGGTGTGTTGATCTTTAGAACATCGGATTCGTCGTTCACCACCAGCACCGTCGGCCGCTAGCCGTCCTTTCGGCTTTGAGCTAGCTGCGTCATCACATCTGGGGCTAGTTGAACTCATCCTCTGTTCCTCCCCAGTAGCATTTTGACCATCTTCCGACCTGGGGGTCCCATCTTCCGATGGTATATCGACATATCTCTGGTTGTACTGATCCATTTAGTTCTCTGTCTAACACCACCAACAATGTCTTTGGTGACCTTCCCCTATTTGTGAGAATGTTTCTCTCCAGGGAAGAGCAGCTGTAACTGCAATATATGTGGCGTGAACAAAATTAGCCGCCTCCACATTAATATTCCGAAGGAGTTGCATTCTGATCAAAGTAGATCAATTAAAGCCATTAAAAGAGAAATGCATGCAGTGGGACTGAAGAAAATTCAGTACGACTACATAAGCACTGTGGCTCAGGCAGTATGAGTACAAAGTTAATTGTGGAAATGGAGAAAATCCATTTTTCCTTGGGGGAAAATAAATGTGCCAATCCAAAAGCATAGCACATCGGCAATTTCCAAAATATTGGGGTATTTCCAGATGACGAGCTCTTAGCATCCTCAGGCGCCACTCGTCTGCTATAAATTATATGCAGAATAGCAACGGACTTTCCAAACTTTGGTGGGTATCATGGTTTTTGGATGTATACATCCTGCCAAATTCCATTCACAGTAGTGGGTGTAACTTCACAGTGTGGGCAGAGGGGACACACCACACCTAAGCATGCCGTTTTAGACGGCTTTTTTTAAGGGTCATTTTAAAACACCTTTTCAGTTAAACATGGTAGTGCTGAGATTTTAATAAATTGTTTAAAACAAGGGTGGAAAATCATTTGAGCGCAAATTTTTAAAAACCAGTTGAAGAAGCCATGCTGCCCAAGTGGCCTTGACTGGAACGGTAAGAGTGATGCGTAGTGAAGAGAAAAGGCACGGCTAACGTTACTGCATATAGCAAAACCACACCTCTTTCAGTAGACAGAAGAGTGGTGCTGTTGTGTCCTCAACATTCCCTACTCATGGTTGTTTACGAATCCTTTAGTTGACATTGCTGCCTTCTAGTTTGGCTTCTGATTTTAAACAGCACTTTCGGCGACATTTCTTAGAGCACGCAAAAAACGGTATTATTTCTGAAAGTGATAGAAAATGATGTCTTGACTTGTATAATAATTGCACTCTCAGTATCCAGACTTTTCTTTCATCAGCATTCTTGATAGCTTAGAATAGCAAAACCCTGCCGCGTAGGCTTACATTCTAATAGCATCATAATAAAACAATAGGAAGGGGAAGGGAATGCACCAAACAGGCACAGGGAAGAGTAAAACTAACAGTATAAAAGTATTGATAAAAAAGTGGTATTGAAGTGCACTGACAACTGTTGGGGCCCATGGCACATACCATATACTGCTTTCATACCACTTTCACAGTGGAATATCCTGCTTGGTGTAGATTAGGCCTTTGTGTGTTTACCTATTTTTGCATAATGGACTAAAGTTATGCTACTTACAATGTGAAGCAACCATTAAAATCACCTCCTCATGTTCTCCAGTACTTTTCCAGTGCATTTCCCATTCTTAGTGAATGCATTACTCATGCACCGGAGTGCCCAGTGCTTCCAGACATGCTGAAACTTGCACGTTGTGGTCCTCACATCAGATGATTCCCCAGCAGTGGCTTTTGCAGAAGTCCAATTTTACCCCATCTGAAATAGTGTTGAGTGAAATAATAATAAAAAAATGAATCAAAATAACATGGCTGTCTTCAGAGGAACACACCAGGATATGACCAACAGGGAAATCAGTTTGCAAACCCAGAACCCTTTTCAAAAGCATGTAACATTCTAGAAATATGGCAATAGAAGACAACATTCAATCAACGAACAATCAGCTCTAACAAAAAACCAATCCCTACTTTTAATAGATTTCAGACTTGACAGGTAATGATTTGATTGCTCTGTATTATTCAAAGATCAATAAGATATTCAAGATACATTTTTATGAAACATTTTATACAACCTATCAAAAGCCATGGCACTGTCAAGAAAAAACAATAACAAGATGAAACATATTCATATTCTAATGCAATCTCATATCAGGGATGGCAATAAATACCCCCTCCCCCAAAAACTTACAGTAAAACTGTCAATAAAATACTGTAACATTGCATGGTATCAATAGACCAGACAGTAGATGCCTCTAAATGCCATATGGTTCTGCGTTAGAAGATATTCTTCTGCGTTAAAAGATATTCTTCTGCTGTTGGCTTCTGGCATCTCACAAGTTCTATCTTTCCCCCTGTGCTGCTTAAATTTCTGAGGAGTATCATCCGGAGGTTGGGAGTTCAAAGTCATCAGTATGCTGATGACACTCCACTCTGGCTCTTTTTCATGTAGTTCCAGGGAGACTGTGAAAGTTCTGAACTAGTGTCTGAAAACTGTGAAAGGCTGGAAGAGGGCCTCTATCTATCTATCTATCTATCTATCTATCTATCTATCTATCTATACTTAATCCATACAGGACAGAAGTGCTCCTTGTCAGAAGGAATGCAAATTAGGGAGAGGAATGTCAACCTAGTTTTGAATGGAGTTATGCTCCTCTAGAAGAATCAGGTTCATGGGGTTTGAGGGTGCAAAGGCAGATCTGGCCATACTGGTGGACAGGTCACGGAGAAGGGCTCTTCTCCCTGATATCTGGTTTTGTGTGAGCGGGGTGGGGGGATTGTGGGGAGTTTCATTCAATCCTGTGAGCTCTGCCCTGGAGCCAAGGCGAGAGGAAGGAAGCAACTGAAGCGAAGAAACACAGCAGGAACTGATCACCGTGTCACCATGACAACAGAGATGTTATCAGAGGGATGCTGGCTGGGGATGGATGAATCACTCGGTTTCGAATCCATGTCAATGTTGCATGTGCCCATTCATAAGTCTGTTTCTACACCAATGTGCAGTTTTAAAATAATAATATTAATAATCCACACAGAAATTCATGCATGAATAAGAAATGTGCTTTTGTAAAATACAGCTTTCTAGTAAAATACACATTTTAAAATGCATTTTTGGTACTCTGCTGTTGTTGTTGTTATTTGGAACCAAGAACTGTGTAGTGAAATCTGAAGAAGTGCAACAATTGAAGGACAACTATTTTCCAATCCGCACAGTAGTCTGGGAGGTGGGGATCAGGTCAAGTCTCATCAAAATTCACAAAGATTAAGGGGATCATCAGACAAGCATTTTATAGCATGCTCGTTACTGGGCACACACGGATTTTCACGGGTTCTATTCACAACACCGGCCACCTCCCATGTGTCTCCCCCCCCTTTCTGGCCTTCTTCCTGTGACAAAAAAGACTCAGGTAAGTCTGATTTATTTTCAGAAACAGAACTTGCCGTGATCACCTGCTGTGTGCAGGAGAAGAGGAGTGATAAAAATGCCACTGAACAAGTCACATGGTCATTGTTTACTTTCTTCTCCATGAAAAAGAAGAAGTATTGTGTGACAGAAGCGGGGGTGGAGAAGCAATGGTAGGGAACCATGATTCCTCCCTCCCCCATCTGATGAAGCTCCAAGTTCCTCAAGCGTCCCTAATCCTGGCTCCATTGTCAAACACTGGAGATACATCCCATCACAAGAATACGAGGGTTGAAACAGGAAGTAAATGGCAGCTGGAGAGGAAGCAGGAAGTAAATTCTGCTGGGGAAGAAGTATTTAAAGGCCAACAGCTGCCATGTTGGTTGGAGCTTGACAAAGTACCTGGAAGTTGAGATAGGAAGGATGAGAAGGAAAGGTATGTACAATTTAATCTCCTGTTCTCTGTCTGAGGACTGAGTGGGAGCCCTGAACTAAAAATCCTGAACTCCCTGTAGAATCCTGCCCAGCCCTCAACTGCTCCCAACATGAGCCATGACCTGCAATCTGAAATGGTACATCCAAGATTAACTTCTCCATCTGCTATCTGTGCATTTAGGTCGTTTAGAATGAAAAATTGAGATGATATGAGTCACCAGCAGTAGTATTAAATTAATGACAACAGGTTTCATGGCCAAGCACTGCCTTGAATAAGGTTTACACACTGAGATAGAAAAGAAGAGAAGATTAACCCACATCTCTCACTCCCTTAATCCATCAGAGAGCAGCCATATGAGTGGAAAGCCAAGATACAGAAAGAGGGGAGTCAATCCATATTCTGTATCTCTAGAATGAAATGCTGTAGAATGTCCAGCATTGTTTGCCACCCAAATGTTCAACCGGAAACAGGAAGTACCAACTGGACTGCATTTGGATTTTGTAGGTGCTCCTATATGTAAACCCAGCACCTTATTTAGATTTCATTGATTCTGAAGTGGATGGAAAGGGAAAATATATTCCTGCTTTCCAATAAAACAACCCTTCAGATGTGATTCAGATGCAACTAGTGCATAAATACCTACTTGTGGAAGCCTGAGAGGAGTAAATATTAAGAGTAAATATCATCCGCAGGTTAAATAACACCTTTCAATATTAATAGTCATACATCTGTTCCCTGACCAGGTAAACGCCCTTCTTCTTACAACCTGTTCACATCACTGCCACCAAGTGGCTATGGAGGAAATCGTTTATTGAATTATTCCTTTTGCATAGTTTTGTAAAAACACAGAGAATTTGGGGCGTAGTTACCTCCAAAAAACTTCCAAAAAAGTATACCTTAAACACACACACACACACACACACACACACACACACACACACATTTTCAAATATATATTTTTCAGGAATACATACCACCCCATGTTTCTGTACTCACAATTGCGAAGTTATAAAAACAAAATAAATACAGGTATGGGAATGAATTCTTTGTTTCAATGGGAGGGCTTACCCTATAAAGCAGCTTATAAAGCAGTTTAAAATGGATACTGTTTTACACTGTTGTTGTTGTTGTTTTTTTATGATTTTAAATTTGTATACTTTTTAATGTTCACTGTTTTAGCTTTTGTAAACCGCCCAGAGAGCTTCGGCTATGGGGCGGTATATAAATTTAATAAATAAACAAATAAAAATAAATAAATAAAACTTTTTCTTTATTTTATTTGTTACATTTATATCCTGCCAAGGAGACTGAGGCAGCACACATGATCCTCCTCGTCTTCACTTTATGCTCACAACAACCCTGTGTGGTAGGTTAGGCTGAGAGTCTGTGACTGACCCAAAGTCACCCAGTGAGCATTATGGTCAAGTGGGGACTAGAACTCAGAACTCCCAATCCAACACTCTAACCACTACACCACACTGGCTTTTCAATAAATACATAAATAATCCAAAGACCTAAATATGCTCTTGGTGGCAAATATAGGTCTGGGAAATCGGTCTGAACTTCTTTTCTGTAAAGAGGAAGGGGGAGGCATGGTTTTGATGGGAGAAGTGGCAAGCAAAAAAGATCTTAATAGGCATTGGGTATATCTGCCCATTTCAACTGCATGCAGTTTCTAGTCACAGCTTTAAGTTTGGTTTGACCCAATACTGCATCAATGCAAACATTTTATTTTTAAAAGTCTGCACAAAAATCTATATGTATTTTTATGTGCACTTCCTCCTAATATGCACATTTTTGTGTGCACCTGTTCCAAATGTATGCATTTCAAACTCATATTTTCCTAATGTCCACCTTTTTGCAAGCTATTTTCCCCTATAATGCCACATTTCTGTGCGTTATTTTCACTGTTGTGCATATTTTTATGTCCCCTTTTTCCATAGCGTATGATTTTGTGCACATTTTCCCCTGATGTGTGTGTGTATGTGTGTGTGTGTGTGTGTGTGTTTAGTGGAGAACTAAAGTTGTGAAAGTGTGAATTGCAGCGTGTACCTCTGTTCCGGTTCTTTCATTGGCTTGGGAGGTGCAAATTTGTTAAATGGGCATATTTCTCACCCATCCCTAACGTAATGACCCTTCTTCTGCTCACTGCTCTTCTGTGTCCCGCTCCCAGCCACTTTTTCCTAGCAAACACAGTTCCAGAGTTGCAGCGGGGGGAACAGTAGGCAGGGGAAGATCTAAGCAAACACCTCTGCGACTTCTGCTTTGGAAATTCCTCCTCACCCCCACGGTTGCTTTGCAATGGAGAAAACAGTACTGAAGTTTTCCAGACCTGTATTTTCTGGCCAAAGTATTAGATTGGCCATCACACTCAGCACTTTGGATTGCAGTCTCAAGTGTGTTCATCACTGCAAATAATCTTTAAAAGACTGTAGGTGCTTACTTGGATATACAGTCAGTGTGGTTAGTATGTGAATTTCTTCCATGTTGTCTCCATATGTTCTTCAGGGTCTTCTCACAATCCTATACCTATAAAATCTAATGTTGTTTTACATATCACCTAAGTTGGAGGGTTCTCAAAATAACTCAAAATGAAACCACCACTTTACCCTTTGTATTTGCTTTGGAGAGTGAAAAAGAAAGAAAACAAATTGGACCCTATTATTGCTTTTTATCTTTTCCCACTCTTTAACCATCCCTATTAGATGGGGAGAGAGAGAGAGAGAGAGAGAGAGAGAGAGAGAGAGAGAGAGAGAGAGAAGGTGACAGTGCTTTACGGAATAGCTAATCCACAACATGGCTCCATAAATGATCTTTAACACTGAGCTCTTCAGAAAACCACTTTGATGGATCAGAGTCTAAAATCTCAAGTGAGTACAGATGTTATTTCATAGCCACCATTTGCTGTTCATTAGGGGCATACAGAGTGGTTCTTCTCCATCCCAAAATTTGGGGCAGAGTTCCACTGCACAGGTTCTCTGCTCCAATTTCCAAAAGGAGGGGCATCTCTCTGCACCGCCAGATCACTCGTCGGAAAACCACTCCGTTTTTGGAGAACCACGCTATTATCGGCAATAGGAATTAACAAAAATGTATACATCTCCATCATTTTTAAAGACAAAGAGATGAAATTTGGCACCCTATTAGCTCTTAAGTAGGGCTTTAGCCATGCCAAGTTTAAATCGGTGGTCACCAATTTGAGTTTGTCCTCATGAGCGTGTGATGGAGAACTGCTTGCATGTAGAGCAAATAACTTTGTTTCAATTGACCCTGAATTTCACTCTCAAAGGTTTATTGACATCTGGGTCAGATATACACCAAGCAGGATATGACACTTTGAAAGTTGTTTGAAAACAGTAAGTGGAATGTGTCCTGGGCCCCAACAGTTGTCAGTACCTTTATACACCGTTATAAAGCAGTAGTGTAGATCCTGCCCTGAACTCCCGAGGAAGCATTAGTGACTTTGCAAAAGGTAGGTTGTGGGGTGGGCAGCTTTAAACATTCACCTATCTGTGGCAGATACAAGCAAGAATTAGTTGGCACTTGGTGGGAAAAGGATAAAGATAACTGGAGAACCTTGTGAATCTTAGGCCTAATCTACACCAAGCAGAATATTGCACTATGAAAGTGGTATGAAAGAGGTATTTAAAAGGCAAGAGCCACACCAAGCAGGATAATGCACTATGAAAGGAGTATGAAAGTGGTGTATGGTATGTGTCACAGGCCCCAACAGTTGTCAGTGTGCCTCCTTCTCCGTGAGCCCCTGCTCACGGAGAAGTGAGAGCTTTCTCTGCTGTAGCACCCCAGCTGTGGAACAAGCTCCCCAGAGAGGTTCGGATGGTGCCTACACTGTATTCCTTTTGTCGCCAGCTGAAGACCTTTTTATTTTCTCAGTATTTTAACACTTATTAACTGAAATTTAAACTTTGCTGTTTTAATTCCATATTTTAACCTATATCAATTTTTGCTGTGTGGTTTTATCCTGGTTGTGCTTTTTATATTGTGTTTTGTATTTGTGTTTTTAGATTGTTGGTTGTTTTTATGCTCTTCATGATTTTAATTTTTGTGAGCCGCCCAGAGAGCTTCAGCTATTGGGTGGTATAAAAATGCAATCAATAAATAAATACTGCTTTCATAGTGCAATATCCTGCTTGGTGTAGATAAAGCTGTAGAGTTTGGCCGGATCTACACCTTGTGTCAAATCATTACGAATGTGGAATAAAAAGCAGGAAACAACACTAGGAAAGGGGTATATGGAATATGGATTGTGCCCCAACAGTTATCAGTGCACTTCAATACAATAAGATCATCTACAGGGGCCCTTCTCCGTGAGCCCCTGCCAAAGGAAGTGAGGTAGGTGGCTACTAGGAGGAGGGCTTTCTCTGCTGTGGCACCCCGGTTGTGGAATGAGCTCCCCAGAGAGGTCCACCTGGCACCTACACTGTACTGCTTTCGTCGCCAGCTGAAGACCTTTTTATTCACTCAGTATTTTAACACTTAATTTTAACTTAAATTTAAATTTTACTATTCTAACTCTGTATTTTAATCTTATATCAATTTTGCTGCGTAGTTTTATCCTGGTTGTGCTTTTTATACTGTATTTTGTATTTGTGCTTTTAACCTGTTGGTTGTTTTATTATGGTTTTAATTTTTGTGAACTGCCCAGAGAGCTTCGGCTATTGGGCAGTATAAAAATGTAATAAATAAATAAATAAATAAAGCAGTAGCGCAAAACTAGCCTCTAGCCTCCTAATATGGGAACTGCTACATAACATTCTCGGAATATTTATTTATTTATTTTATTACATTTCTATACCGCCCAATAGCCGGAGCTCTCTGAGCGGGTCACAAAAATTAAAAACATTCAAAGTATAAAACAACAGTATAAAACCATAATATAAAATACAATATAAAAGCTCAACCAGATAAAAAGAGCAGCAGTGCAAAATTGCAAATTTAAAACACCAAGTTAAAATTTATTTATAGACTGTTAAAATGCTGGGAGAATAAAAAGGTCTTCACCTGGCATCTAAAAGCATATAATGTAGGTGCCAAGCAAACCTCCTTAGGGAGCTCATTCCACAGCCGGGGTGCCACAGCAGAGATACTGTATTTTTTACCAGGGCATGCAAGCAAGGTGAACCCATCTGTAATCCTTTTCTCTGAGTCTACAGATATAGCATAGAACATGAAGCGGAAAGCCATAACTTCAGGAAATGTGTAAAAGAAAAGCAGCAGCAGCATTGGAAAGATGCATTATGGGCTCTGGGGAGTTTATACACTAAATTTATACACTAATCCACCAGACACCCTCATTTCAAGAAGTGAAAGAATCCCATAAAAAGCCCATAAAAGTGTTTTATGATTTATTTATTTATTTTAAAAATGGGGATGCTTGTAAATATAATGATGATGTGACCATTGAAAGCTGTATTTCCAGATGTTCTGGCTTTGTGGATGGTTTCCATGCAGACAAAATATTGCTTACAAACACCCATTTAGAGTAAGTTCAATGAATGCAACAGAGATCTGAGGTTCACTTAGGTTAAGAGATTGAACCAGCAGGTTTAATGTTAAAAAGCCAACCCTGAAGTCTTTCTGCTTAGAGCTTGAGATGTTCTAACCTTCCAGAAAAGAATTATGGAGAGAGCCCTCTAGTGGTGCATGGTGCACAATGACAGGCTTTTGGAGGCTTTAGCAGCTACTAGAGGCAATAATATGAATACTAAGCCCAAAGGACTTGCTGTTAGAGCAGGTGTCTGTCCAAGTAAATGTTCAAATTGCAATTTAGCAAAGCCCAATTGATGGGTTTTATAATGACCACCACATCAACAAGCTTGGCCTTTCTTTTCTTTTTTATGTGTGGTTGCTAAGCAATTCAACCTGCCATTGTGGGGTTAATAACTATATAAAGTGCTTTCTATTTTAAAAAAATCCTTCGGATGTACTTTTTTTGGCTGCTCCTTTTTAAGTGGAGTTCATGAAATGGATTTCAGTTACTTTTGTCTGGTGGTAAATAATATTAATATCAATAATAATAATAATAATAATAATAATAATAATAATAATATCTTATATAAGAATACAGTAGTGCAAGGCTCATTTTTCAAGATCTACCTGACTGGTTTTGCTCATTTTTTATTTAATCTGTAGCTTCTGCAGTGTAGATGTGCAGAATATTTTGAAAGTTCAAAGAAGTTCAAAGCTTGAACTTTAATAGCAATTAATTTCTTCCATGCCAAGCAGGCAGGGCAGGCCCTCCACCTGCAGGATGCCAGACAGCCCTGCTCGGCCAGTGTGGTGTGAAGATGGTCCCTGGGCACAGCTGTCCGGTTAGGCTGCCATAACAGCAGGGAGGGGGTCGGAGGTGGCCAATCAGGTCACATGAGTGAGGAGGTAAGGCCGCACTGCATGCAAATTTCAAAGGGGGGATTCACTATGCATGAGCTATATTTGCATTATTCATAAGCCTCTCTGTCATGAGGGGACCAAGGGGCAAAAAAGTGGGAAAGGAGCAGGGCTACTATCACCCATGGTAACATGGGCTTTACAATGATGATGATGATGAAGAAGAAGAAGAAGAAGAAGAAGAAGAAGAAGAAGAAGAAGAAGTACTCAGGCATCATTATTCAGACACCTCATAAAGGTAACAAGGAGATAATTTATACAAGAGTCCTTCTAGGCAGGTGAGATTTATCATCATCATCATCATCTCCACATTGCACAACTGTCACGCCACATCTGGAGTACAGGAGGATTACCTGGAGCTTCCTAAGAGGAGCTGCCGACCTTGAGTCAAATTAGAGGGATCCTGGGCTCTCCATGGAGATGGCCATCATACACACTTATCCCCTCATGGACTCAGAGGCAAATGCCAGATGGCCACCTAGCCCTGAGGTGGAGCCTCAGTTGACTACCAGATACAGGAGCCCTTGCCTGAGGAATAAGGACTCCTTGTGAGTAGAGGTATGCTTGTGAGCAGGGCTGTGCTCATGAGTAGAGCATTCCACAGGTGGCATTGATGGCTTGCAGCTGTGCTCTGGGTGGGGCTAAGAGGGCTCCAGCTTAAACGCCTTTAGTTCTAGGCAAAGAGTGTGGAATAATCTTTGTGCAATAATAATAATAATAATTCTTACCCGCCTCTCCATTTGATTGAGGAGGGGAACAACAGTAAATATAAAATACGTAAGACAGAATTAAGAACATAATATACATTGTTTAAACATCCTAAAATTCCCCTGCCAGAAGAGATCAGTCTTGATAGCTTTCTTGAATGCTACTAGACTGTTAAGTTGATGAGTCTCCTAGCTCATAGAGTGTCTGGTTAAGCTTGTTCTTGTCTGGACTTTAGACTGCCTACTGCTTTTGTGTTTGGAACTTGTCCTCACTGGAGCTCTGCCAGTAGCTGGGACTTGGACTGAGAAAGCGTGACTTGTCCAAGACCTTCTTGTGTACTGGTGGCAGAGGAAAGATTTGAACCAGAGACTTGTTAATTCATGGGTCAGTTTTTAAGCCACTACACAATGCCAGTTCTTTTGGTAAATGGACAGCTAGAGCCTCAAATTGTTCAGAGTCTTCCCTGCCACAATAGAATATAAAGTCTTGAGTCTCTTCAGGAGGTTTATTATTCTAGTGGAGGGAAGCAACGAAGGGAAATAAAGAAAATAAGGCTGCAGCAAACCTGCCACCTCTAATTTGCTACCTAGGGCATGTCTATACCAGCCCTATATCCCAGGATCATCCCTGTGCATTGAAATGACACACAGAAGACCCTGGGCGCAGGCAGGGATGATCCCTCCATTTTCCTGGGATAACCCTTAGATGTAGAAAGGGCCAGAGTCTGTAGATAATGAAATGGAAGATGAGTAGTTTGTTATCTCTTGGGTAGTGGGGGAATAAGTCTGTTTGCCAGTTTGGTTGATGCAGAGGGATGATCTTAGCAACTGTGACAATTTCATATGCTACTTATTATATAAAATATTCTTTAGGCAACCTTTAAAGATAGAACCTTCTCAAGGTGGCATACAGGATTTTTTAAAACAAAAAACCAATACAAATATATCCAAATGCAAATGGACAATAGATAAATATACAATAAAATGCTATGCTAGTATTTTTTTTTTTTTTTTGAAACACTGCAATGCTGCTGCCTGTGAAAGAATGGCAGGCTTCCTGGCCAGTCCTGACCCTTCTGCCCCACAGGAGAAAGCTCTTATCCCTGAACTGCTCCTGTTCAGGTGTAAGTGCTTGGGTCTACTAAGCACTGAGAAAGGGAGCCTTTTTCATGGCTGAGCAAGGGAAAGCACTTACCTCCAATCAGCTACTGACACAATGTTCTTCAGAAATTCCACATGGAGCTTTGCATTTAAATAATACTTTAATAATCCCTCTTCCCTCCTGAACTCCTTTTCCTTGTGTGTTGTGTCTTTATTAGACTGTAAGCCCGGGGGCAGGTGCTGTCTTCTTTGCTAACTGATTGTAAGCCGCACTGAGAGCCCTTTTTGGCTGAGGAGCGGTGTATAAATATAAAGAAATATGCATTTTATTTATGCATCAATATGCTTTTTCTCAAATAGTATTTAAGTATGTGTTGGCTCTCAAACAACACACTTCTAAACATATTTTAATACTATTTCCTTGAGCCAAGAACTCCATTGGCACATTCAGGAAGTGTGAATACTGGTGGATTACTTAAATTCCAATCCATGCACAAGCCCAGGAGGTGCAGATCAACTCAGGTCATATTGGAATACACAAAGACGAAATTCCTCAAGCAGCCTCATCAACGCTTCCACTGTTCTGCACCATGGAAGTGCAGTTGTAGTGCTCAAGGTGTCTTCCAGGGAATTTTATCCACCACTGCTGATCCTCTCATCAAGAAGCTCCTGATAAAACATTTGAAGAATCCCTGAATAGGAACTAGATATGGGAGAGCCAGAAATGTTCGACCTCGCTGAAATTCTCTGAATTTCACCCAAAGCTTGATTTGGCACACTCACATTTTCATTTGTGACCTGTTTTTCTGGTGGTGGTGGTGGTTTAAACAGGACAGGTATGCATTTTAAAAGGGAAAAATGCACTTTTCTGTGCACATTTTTCAAAAGGGTGCTCTTCTCCCCCATTGACTAAATTATAAAAATGTGTATTGCATTTTTAAGCACATTTCAATATCCACACTTTTCAACCATATACTCATTTTTCTAATGTGATCTCAAGTTTGGGAATGTGAGAACATTTTGGGCGGCGAGGATGCACTCCTGTTCACATTCAGTGTTGTGAACGGGGTAAATTTGAGTGATTGGGAACTGAACTGAAATTCTTGTACATCCCTACTCAGAACACAGCTCTACAAGAAAACAATATGATAATTAGGGGTGTGATCCGCTCCGATTAGGAGCGTAGAAGCAGTAGCGGATTGGCCTGCTCCGCCTTACCCAGAGGCGGAGTAGGAGCGGACCGCGGACCCCCTAGAAGCAAGGCGAAGAGAAGCGCCCATTTTTCGGAGCTCCTAGTTCAGGCGGAGCGCTCCGGTCGCCATCTTGAAAACATTTCGCCATAGGATTGCATTGCGGCAAATAATCGCGCATAACTACGTTGTTTTTGAAGCTATCGTTCTAGAAATTCTTGTGCTCAGAGAGTCGTGGATGGGGGTCATTTTGAGACCACTCTCACCTCTCTGCGTTGTCTGGGTCGCGTGCTATATTTTTTTGAAAATCGGGTCAACCGCGCGGCTCAAACGGCGTTTTCGGCTTTTCGCCCATAGGATTGCATTGAGGGAAAGAATCGGGGATAACTGGGGGGGGTTTAAGCTATCGTTCTGAAAATTCTTGTGCACAGAGAGTCGTGGATGGGGGTCATTTTGAGACCACTCTCACCTCTCTGCGTTGTCTGGGTCGCGTGCTATATTTTTGTGAAAATCGGGTCAACCACGCGGCTCAAACGGCGTTTTCGGCTTTTCACCCATAGGATTGCATTGAGGGAAAGAATCGGGGATAACTGGGGGGGGGTTAAGCTATCGTTCTGAAAATTCTTGTGCACAGAGAGTCGTGGATGGGGGTCATTTTGAGACTACTCTCAACTTTCTGCGTCGTACGGGTCACGCGCTAGAAGTTTTTAAAAAATCGGCGGGAAAAATACCTTTTTCAAAGGGCTGAGGGGCAGAGTCAGCTCCCGGTCATGATGATCCCAAAGTTGGAGGAGGGCATAGGCAAAACAGGTAACTTGGGATTCTGGGAAACTTCTCTTTCTTCATCTGAACGGGCTTTTCCCCGTGTTTTTTAACACAGTAGCCCCACCAAATGCACAAACACAACCTGAAATCATATACTAAGCCAAGAATAAGAGATAGAAACACAGCACTGCTCCCCACCCTAACCTTGGTGAACAACTGAATAGATGTGGTGCAAGGGGATGAGCTCCCCTAGGGCATCTCATCGTGGACGTGCCCCCACTCTCTCCTGCACTGGAAGGCCATTAGAGCCTTCCAAAGAGAGTAAAACGGTGGAGCAATGCCTATCATGAGTTGAAGTGAATGGTCACTTTTCAGTGGTGGAGCAATGCCTGTTATGAGTTGAAGTGAGCGTTTTACTTCTTCTCAGAGCTGTTGGTGGCTGTCTTGAACTGGCAGCTACTTCCCCCTCCCCCGGGCACGTCCCCCTATTGCTGGTAAAAGACAGATATAGCCTTTTTAAAAAAATTCTTCTTGCTGTTTATTGAGCAACACTGCTGCTTTTAATTCCACCCCTCCTTTGTTTATTTATTGATTTATTGCATTTTATATGCATTACTGGCTTATCCTTGGCTCACTTCCTTATGCCCCCAGAAATGCCAGCTGCATGCCTGCCTGCCTTCCCTCCCTCCTCCCCTGCCCACCTCGCAGGGATGTTGTGTGTGGGGTGCCCGATTTTCAAAAATTCGCCAAAAATCAGGGGATGATGGGATTGCTTTGAAACTTGGCGTGCGTGTGTATATCCCCATGAGGTGTCATGGTGCCAAACATGAGGTTTCTAACTTGAACAGAAAAAAAGTTGTATAATTTTTTAGCTTTCAATGCAAGCCTATGGGGGGGAAACGGAGCTCCGGATCCGGATCCGGAGCTCCGAGCGGAGCGGAGCGGAAGTGGGCGGAGCGGGGGCGGGGCGGAGCGGCCCGATCCGGAAAATGGTGGATCTGCAAGTGAAGCAGAGCGGGGGGTCCGTGCACACCCCTAATGATAATCCCCCTTCCTCTTGACACGGTTTACCTTCATTTCTGATTTAGTGCTGACAACCCAATCCTACTGTTGTTTTATACTGTTGTTTTTATATTTTTGATGGTTTTAAATTGTGTATACTTTTTTTTAATGTTCACTGTTTCAAACTTTTGTAAACCGCCCACAGAGCTTTGGCTATGGGGCAGTATAAAAATTTAATAAATAAATAAATAAAATATGCATGTTTTCTCAGATGTGAAATGGTCTTTACTCTCATGTCAGTGTGCATTGGATTGCAGCCTAAACCTGCAATCCGGTATTAACCTGCCCTAGAGATAAAATTGTAGAATTACAGCCACACGGTTTATGCTGCTGCTACAGTACCAAGAGGAAGTGAAAAGAGCAGAATCAAATAAGTAAATAAATAAAAGCTGGGAGGGGGGAATCTTAAAAGGGAAAGGAGTGGTTTATTGCAAAACACATTGAAGGGATTCTTGTCGCTTTTTAAAGCAAATTAAAGGCCCATGGTATAACTCAGTTCTTTTAAAGTGTTGGCTTGTAGTAGGAGTGTGTTCTTAAGGCTGCAAATCACATTTTCATTCATCAGCATATGAAAAAGAAATGATATTTTAAAACGCCAACTGGTTTTTATAGATACGTAAGGCCAGAAAAAATCAATTTATGAATCATGATAAATAATGCTAAGTACTTGGCACCTAGTTCATTGTCAGGACTTCAGCCTCTTTCCACCAACGTTAATGGCATTGAGGGTAAGTGAGTCTAGATGACGGTTGCTTACAATTCAGAAATTGATTTCCCCAGTGTACCTATCTATAAAACTCAGAAGGTGTACTTAACTTCTTCCCAGGTTCCTCAGCACTGAGGGGGAGAAAAATAATAATGATCCAAACAAACAGCTTAGACTTAAAACTAACCACTTTGCGGGGGTAGATAATAAACATGGCCGTGAGGATGGAGCAGTTCTAATCCATGCAAAAGATATGTGGCTGTTGGTTAAGAGCAGGCCGGTGCCTTACATGTTGTTAAGAGGGGGAGGCATTCAAATCCGACACAGTAACAGCAGCAACTGCCACCTCTCAGGCAAGCCTGCGGAAGATGCTCCTTTTCCATTTGGTTACTTCTTCCTGCTGCGAGAGCAGCTGGGTAACCGGAGCCCCTGGTTTATGGGTAGCAAAAAAGGTGCCGCCACCCATTGCTGAAACTGGAGTGGCAAGGAAATGTGAGCTTTTTGAGCCTGCTCTTCATGCTTCTTAAATTAGATGGCATATAACAGGATTCCAGAAACTCCTCAGATGTCTCTTCTTGTTAGAATGCCGTCAGAGCTTAAAGCGAGCCTGTTTGCACTTGCAACTGGCAGTCCCTTTCACATGATGGTTGTGTTTTCTTGTATGCATTGAGGCCTTCTGCTTTTAACCCACTCCTGAGAGGTACTGGATGTTCTCGCCGTCGTGGGTCTTCACTCTGCTGTGAAAATAGGTCATCTTTTGAGATCTGGGCTGGGCAGGCTTCAGGCTTGCATGATCCACTTTGCTTTTTACCATCACCCCGCCACTGAGATCCACCAGCCAGAGGGCAGATGCAAAATAGATGGGAACACTGATAAGCCAGGGGCTGCCATCATGTGGAGAATTCTACACGCATTCAAATGAACGTGAGTAGAACCCTCTTTCAGACTTTCCCAATTCAACATGGCAAGGTCTGAACTGAGGGAGATAGGGTCAGAGTGGCCAGAGACGTAGGTGGGGTCTGGTGCTGACCCTCTTCCTACTTAAAGCCCGCACACATTCAGGCAAATGCCTGAATAGGGCTTATGTGCTTAGTTAAAATGTCAGACTAGGCCTGAGGAGACCCAGGTTCAAATCTTCACACAGCCATGAAGCTCACTAGTGACCGTGGGGCTATCACAACCTAATCTACCTCACAATGTTGTTGGGGTGGGGGACATGTTCCATACCCTTGGAGGAAGGGCTGAAAATTGTTTTCTGTTGCTCCAGAGGGTAGGACCTGAACCAATGAGATCAGTTACAAGAAAAACTAGACAAAGTACTTTCTGACAGAACGACTTGTTTGACACTAAGGTGGTGGACTTCAATTTAAGCAGAGGCTGGATGGTGTAATAGTGGATTTCCAACATCAGCAGGGAATTAGACTAGATGATCTTAGAGGTCACTTCCAACTCTATGGTTCTATGATTAATGTAATAACAATGGATAGCTGGCAAGGTCATTGGGGGGATATGAGGGCTCAGTAAAGTAGAGTGTCCATTTGGAACAGACCAGGTCCTTTTGCTACAATCTCATAGTCCCTGCTCTCTTAGCTGGCTGGCTCCTTCAAGGATGCCATTCTTTCTGATTGTCTATCTTTGGGCCTGCCCCCATCAAAGTAGTTCCTCTCGACCTGTGGGCATATAAGGCAGCATCATACGTTTGTATGATTATTATACTTATACATTGTGTTGTTGTTACATTTATATCCTGCCTTTTTTTCTCTTGCGAAGAACCCAAGATGGTAATCTTCCTCTCCATTTTATCTTCACAACAACCCTGTGAGGTAGGCCAGGCTAAAAGTTAGTGACGGACCCAAAGTCACTCAGTGATCTTCATGGCCACATGGGGACTAGAACCTGGATCTCCTGAGAACCAGTCCAACACTCTAAGCATTACATACCTCTCAGAAATAATATACAACTAAGGTTAGAAGTGACTGCACAGGCAACCATAGCAGCATCTTCTTTATATAGAAGATGATCAAAAGGCTGACAGAATTCCCCTATGAGGAAAAGTTAAAACATTGGAAGCTTTTTAACTTATAAAAGAGGCCCATAAGGGGCAGGGCGGGGGTGAAACATGATAGAGGTGTACAGATTTATATATGGTGTGGGCAAATGGATAGGGAGACATTTTTCTCCCTCTGTCCTAATACTAGATTGTCTGATAGAGCTAAATGTTGTGAGATTCAGGATAGATGAAAAGTCGTTCTTCTTCACACAGTGCATAGCTAAACGAGGGGATTTGTTCCCACAGCATGTTGCGATGGCTGCCATCTTGGGTGGCTTTAAAAGGAGATTAGACACATTCATGAAAGATAAGGCTATCGTTGGCCACTAGTTCCTGATGGTTATATGTTACCTCCAATATCGGAGGCAGTATATTGGGGAACACGAGTGGAAGGGTGTTGTTGCGCTCATGCCCTGCTTGTGGCCTTCTCATAGGATCTGGTTGGCCGCTGTGGGAACACAATATTGGACTTTGCTATGATCCAGCATAGGTCTTCTTATGTTCTTAATCTTTTAGGGTCACAATGGGTTTAGACCAGTGGTGTCCATCCACCAGAAGAATGGACATTGTTGGCAGAATGGATTCCCCCACCCCCTGCAGCTCCCTGCATCCCCCCATTTAGGGGCATGTGTGGGGTGCAGCAGAGAGGAGAGGAAGGGAAATTCCTGTTGCATGAGTGGACGTCCACTCACATGATGTTGGGTGGCACCCAATGAAAGGTGTGCCCCCAAACTGGAGGAGCTAACTGTGTTGAATACCACTCCAAGGGCAGAAATAAGTGACATAGAGAGAAAGTTTGTAAGAATTGCTACCTTCCAGCCTTCTGAGGGTTTTGTGTGTTTTCAAAAATCTTATAAACTAAGAAAACAGCAGAGAAGAAACAGCATGAATTATACATTCCCGAGAAGTGGGAAATTATACGCTCTAGGAGATATTCAGCTACCTGCTATGGAAATAGGATGGAGAAAGCATAAATTAAATAGTATCTAGGGTGGAGATAGAAAATGAAAACATATTTTACCTTCAATTCCAGGAGAAGCATTTTAAATAAATTTTATTTCACAAGCAGTGTGTCTCTGTCATCCTATTTGTTACTGATGCCAAATTACGTAGGAAATTAAGATAGGCAAAATTCAATTTACGTTTCAAATTGTCAGTTCTCTGATTGCTTTGGACCAGTTTCATAAAATTCCATGCGTTCCAAGTACATAGTCAAGAAGAATACAGAACATCCCTGTGGCGTGTCGAGAAAAACAGCCATTACCACCAGTTTTTTTGCAGATTCAAAGTGAGATACTGCCAAATATTGCAGCTCTCAGATGAAAGTCAGGAACAATAGATTTTGCAATTAAGTTGTTTTCAGATCTGTCTACAGTCCTCATCACTCAATCTCTCCTCAATTAATCTAGATATAAAAGCTTTCGAGCCATCACAAGTGATGAAACCTAATTTCTTACCATACAAACGGAATGAGCTGTGCAGTAAAAGTCACTAAACCAGCCATGCCGATCAATGTAGTTTTGACATTTGACATCTGAGGATTTCGTCCCAGCAACAGTGTGGAATATTTGAAGACTTCTCTGCTATATAGGAATGCTGGATCTACGTGCTCACACAGTACAGGCTGAAGACATTTTACTGCCAGAAGTAGAGCCTACATGGTACTCCTCTCCCCCTCCTGGGACCAGCACTTTAGAAAAGCGTGCTGCACCATTCAGACAGCAATTCCTGCCTTCATCTATTCCATGCCCCCTCCCTAATGATGCCGCCTGAAGTATGTTGCTTCACCCTGCTGCAAGGCAGTGCCAGCCCTTTTCTTGCATGTATCTTGCAAGAACTCTTTATTTATCACCAAAATGATATGAGCTACTCCAGCCTTGCTAAGTGTAGTAGAAATCAAGGGGAAAGGGTATTGTACCTAAGAGGTTACATAAAAACGTAAGATGGGCCATGCTGCATCAGGCCAAGGGTCCATCTGGTCCAGCACTCTGTTCACACAGTGGACAACTAGCTGTCTTTGAGGGACCCACAAGCAAGACATGTTGCAACAGCACCCTCCCACCCATGTTCCTCAGCAACTGGTGTATGTAGGCTTATTGCTATGTCAATCAAAAGCTAGGAAGTTTTCCATGGAAAGGCAGCCTGGTGCCCTCCAGATGTCTTGGACTATTATTTATTTGATTGTTAACATTTATATACCATCCTGTTCACTAACAGGCAGTGCAACTCCCATGAGCCCTAGCCAGAATGGCCAATGGTCAGGGCTTATAAGAGTTGCAGTCCAAAACATCTGGAGGGCACTAGTTTGCCAACCCCTACTTAACACACAGCTTCTCTTAGATATGAGCCTTTATAAACAGTTTCCAATGCAAGAAACCCTGCTGGCTATACTCAGGTATTGTGTAGGTTCTTCCAGGGAGTGTCCCTCAATCTACCACTTCTGTTGTGGGGGTACCATGTTGTCCCAGCACTCAAGCAGCCATGTTTTGCCTCTGGAAAAAAGGCTATTCTTTCCTCAGCAAGCAGGTCCATTGTGTGGAATGTGGCTGTGCCAAGCATCACAGGAACCTTTTCGAGTGCCTGTGACATCACTAGTAACAGAGATTCAGATGGGTTCAGGTACTAAGGGGTCTTCTTTCTTTCTTTCTTTCTTTCTTTCTTTTTAAAACACCCCCAGCATTTTCAGGAGCCCAGGAGTGCTTACTGGATGCTTAATGGAGAGGGAGAAATCCCATGGTCTCCAATAGGTATTCACTAAGAACTGCTGGGCTCCTCCAAATGCTTTTTGTTTGTTTGTTTTTGTTGTTAAACTAAATAAATAGGAAGAAGCCCCCTTAGCAACAAGCTACACTTTAAAAGGGTATTTGGAAACCCTGTCCCTGAAAAATTCTCTGAATTTTCCCCCCTCCCTGCGAAAGAGGCAGAAAAAACAATGCCTCTTTCACAGGGAGAGAGAACGTTCCTGAAAATAGGGGGCAGGATTCGACCCAGCATTAATCAATACCACACACACACACACACACACACACACACACACACACACACACACACACAGCCAGCATGTTGTAGCTGTAAGCTCTTACTGCCAGTAACTTTTTCTTAGGAGAAGCATTTCCACCTTTTAGAATGGGGCACAGGGCAGGGAAGAAAACTGAGCAAAACCCAGAAACCACCAAATGATTGGTGGTTCAGGGGAAAGGACCATGGGAAAGGGTGAGACCTAGGAATGGACGAACACAGCTGCGGCTGGCTCCATCAGGTGCCTGCCAAACCATTGCCACCTGCCCCCGCTTGCCACATGCTCTGGCGAGTGCTCAAGAAAGCCGCGGGGCCACCCGCTCTCATCCAGAGCCTCCATCACGCACAATTGCATATTTCCAAAGTTGCATAAATGGCGGCCTTGAAGGCCCCATTTACTCCACATTAAAGTTGTGAATGCTCCATTCATAGCTTTAATGTTGTGTAAATGGGGCTGTTACTGCACAATTTCCAGAGCCACCATTGTTGTGTGCAATGAAGGTACTAGGCGAGGGCGGGCAGCTGCTGGGTGGTTGCCATGCAACAGTGTGCTTAAAGAATGGGCTGGTGAACAGAGTGCTGGACTAGAAGGACCCTTGGTCTGATCCAGCAGGGCTCCTCTTACGTTCTTATGTTTCTCCCATGAATCAGCGAACCGGGTCTGGGGAGGTGGGCTCAGGGGAGTCCGCCAAACTCCCAGATCCAGTTGGGTGCCTGCAACATCCCTAGTGGGACCATCTACAGAACCCCAGAAGGCCAAAATGGGACCCCATATGAGCCAAATTTAACTCACAGGCCTGAGGTTCAGCATCACTGCTGTAGGCAATGCTGAGCTGGGTGGATGAATGGGTCTGATTCTGCATAAGGCAGCTTCCTGTGTGGGTCCACTTTCGAGATGGTAGGGATCAGACCATTGTTGGATGAGGTGAACCGCCCAGAGAGCTTCGGCTATTGGGCAGTATAGAAATGTAATAAATAAATAAAATAAATAAATAAATAAAATGAGGTGCTGCTGACTTCTATTTAAAGACCATTGAGTTTGCTTTACTATTCTGTAAAGCTCGAACAGTAAGGATTGCTCTTTAAATCTTGGTGTTTGGGGTTTCCCCCCTTGGTCTGGTCTTTGGCAGTAGGCATGTGAAAAGCATACTGGTGTTCTTGGAAATGGAATGAAGCTACGGGATTAGTCTTCTTACAGCACTCTCATACATACACAAATTAGAATTAGCTAAACATGGCAGAAGTGGTTTCCTCTCTCTAGCCTGCTAAAATTCAAAGGTTTTCACAACAGAAGGAGAGGCTGCGTTTTTGGCCTGTTCCCCATTAATATGCTTTAGACCGTTTTCTAGCAAAATGCTCTCTTTAGGGTTGTCTTTAGAGCTGTGTTTTAGCTTGCTGCCTTTAATACTAAACAGGCATTTGTGAGATCTGCAATTAAAACAGGGACTTAAATGGGATTAATTCAAATGAGAGTTATGACGGAGGAATTGAAATTTAACTGCATAAATAAGGATTAGAAATGTAACCCAGTGCATTCATTATTGGCAAAGTTATTGAACTGCCAGGATAGTTGTGTGTGCCCCAGGAATTATTTTGACTATATTCAATTACTTATCTGTAATTAATAATAGTGAAATATATATTCTAGTACATGAGTACAGGTGGACTGTTCAGAGGATCATAGAATATAAAACAGAAATTCCATTCTCTTTTATATTTTTATATCCCATTTTATATTCTAATTATCTTACATTTGAAGAGCATAAGAAGTAAAGAGCTCTGCTGGTTCAGGCCAAAGCTCCGTGTAGTCCAGCTTTCTGCTTGCCATGATGGCCAAACAGATTCTCTCAAGAAGCCCCACCCACCCCAGCAAGTCTTCTCCAACTTGATGCCTTCCAGATGTGTTGGACTCCCATCTTCTCCAGCTATCTAGGAATGCTAGGGGAAGGTAGTTGTAGGGACAAAAGGGGTTGGATGTAAGTGGATATGGAGCTCGTTCCACCATGTCCTGCTTATTCATCTCTGGCCAATGGCTGGTTGGCCACTGTGTGAATAGAGTGCTGGACTAGATGGACCCTCGGTCTGATCCAGCAGGGCTCTTCTTATGTTTGGTTGTCTCGGAGGTAATATATAGCTATCATGACTAGCAGCCATTGATAGCCTATAAATGCAGAACCAGAGTTTACAATTTAACCCGGGACCAATAGCAACATGGAAAATGCATAATCTAAAGAACCACATGCTGTTAATTGGCAGATGGCCCAATGGTTTTAACCTAGGACCCCATTAACCACAAATTAGATAGCAGCAGAAAGTACATCAATATTACTACCCATATATGTAAACACTTGTTGTTTTACTTACAATATTAGTGACTATCTTCACCATATTTCAACCACACCATGGCTGGATGTGGCTGGGCCTGTCTCTGATGATGACTGAGCATGACTGAATCTTGTTTACAAAATTAAATGATCATATATGATATCTTTGAATTCAATGCTCACCTCATCTTGCAAAATAATTCCCCTCTAAACTCTCTCTGTGTGTGCACACATGTTATAAGTTTTTTTTCACACCCTTCACTATCCACTTCATGTATCTGATAAGCTCCAGCTGACAAATACTATTGCCTCAATACATTTTAAGTACCCCCAAGTTTTTTTTACCAGCAGCATGTTGTATCTATACCCACTTGAATTAATCTCACTAATCTAAGCACTGTCTTGTCATTGACCCCAAACTAATTATCTTTATATATCCAAACTGCAATATAAAGTATATGTATCATATTTTAGTTACACTGGAATTCATGTGGAAATTACGAGTTGATAAATTATTCCCTACTTTTCAAGCTTCAGTGGTGGCTCTTTCTTTAAAATACAGCAACATATGTTATTTCTTAAGATCTTAAAAACACAATAAATTAGTTACTGGCTTTGCTCAGCGAGATAATGATAATACTTAGTGATCAGATGTTTAATCTCTTATCTCATTCTTCTTCTTGGATGTGATGATGTGATAGAGATCACAGTAAACTTGCAATTATTGCTTCACTATACAAAATATGTGACTATGAAAAAGTGGTCAGTATTAAGGATGGGGGAGAAATTCACTTCACTTGCAAGTGAATTTGAGCCTCACCAATTCACATTTCCCAAACTGATTCTCAAACCAAAACACAGATATTTTTCAGTATACATAGTTCTCCGAATTTTTGTGACACAGTTCTCCAAGTTAAGAAAATGCGTATATTGGAGAAAATGTATACAAAAATGTACATGTTAGTGAAAATGTCATACAAAAATGCATTAAGCTTGCAAAAAAAAAAAAAAGTGTACATCAGGCAAAAATACATATATTAGGAGAAACTACCCCAAAATGCATACTAATTTTTGTGCACAATTTTTTTTTAAAAAAAAAAATTGTAAACTGATGCAATAATAGGATGGAATGCACTTAAGATTGGAAAAATCAGAAACTAAGAGAACCCGAAGCCGAGAGATTTGTCCATCCCTAGTCAACATATGAAGCTAAGAATCAAACAATCTGTATCACTTCAGCTTAATACAATTCACCTTAAGTGAACTTAAGTCTTTCTCTCCCTGCTCTCCTAGACCTCATTCCTACCCCCACACTTTATCATGAACCTCAAGCTATCGTTCCATCTTTGCACAAAATTCCAAATTCTGCAAGTCAAAGCACTATTTCAGATCCTTTTCTCGTATTCTATTCCGCTGCTCTGTTTTTTCCCTTTGCTTAAAGTCTGCATTCCATCCATGTTCCATTGCACAATCTGTTTTACTGATCATAGAATTATGACCAAGAAGTCAATCAGATGTCATTTGCCCCAGTGCTCTTTTTGACATATAAGACAGCTAACGCACTGTGAGTTGTTTATATGAGATATGCAAGAATGGTGCCTTTTAAAATAATAATAATAATAAGCTATCATTGCAAAAAAGAAAAATACAAAAATGATAGCAGTATTACTTCATTTATATCATCAGGTCCTTACTTCTTCAGATAATAAAACCATTTATTACTCTCTCTCTCTGACAGCCTCTGCTTATTATGCCTTTCAAACTCTTTCACATTTTAGATGTGTCTGTAGATCTAATATCCTCTCGGCTTCCTTTCTGCATACATGGGATGAAAGAGGGGGAAAGAGAAAAGAGGGTGGCAGAAAGGGGAAAAAGGGGTGACCCTTCCACTTTGGGCTCTGGCCCTACTCACTGCTGGCTTCAACCCTGCTCATTGCTGTGCCCCCCCCCCCCGGAAGATTATCCATGAGGGAATGAGGCCTCTGACAGAAAAAAAAAGTTGCCCACCCCTGGATTAGTTGAATAGCCTTTTTACTTCCTTCCTCATTCCAGAAATACCAGCAATTCCTTTCTTGGCATATAAAAAAAGAGTTACAAAACTGTGCGAGTCATGAGACAGCACAGATGTCAAGGAATCATAACCACCATGGCTTTCCCATATGGTTCAGCAATGGGAGGTCTCAAAGAAAGGCAGTTCATTATGTGAACCACAGATATAGATGTTACAATGTCTTTCAGAAACCCATTGTAGTAAATTATGTATAAGCGAATGGCTTGTATGCAGTCAAGTTCTAAACAAACTAGTGTTCCAGAGGGTAAGATTAAGCCTCTCCCCGTTCAAAATCAGAGCAGACAAAAGAAATATCTTAATGGTTGAGAAGAGGTGGAATTCATCCCGATCAGAAAGAAGGGAGGGGGGGAATATCCAAATGTGCTGTACAAAACCCTTGCTGCCGCCTGTCCCTGCTTGCTGCTGGATGGCTTGACAAGCACTCAAGGAGTGCCGTGCAGTCACCCGGCCCTTAGCAAGCCACCATTATGTGTGAAAATGGCAGCTCGTTATTTTTGTGTGAAAGGTCTTTTACAGAAATGGCGCTGTATATAGCTACCATTTACTCAAAATTAGTCATGCCTCTAACAGCAGCACTAATGGCAGCTCTATGTCAGTGGATGGTTAACCACGGAGGCCTGACAGACCACACTAAGCCATGATTAGGGATGGTAACCCGTTTGCAGTGTCTGGTTAGTGAGAGTGGTTAAACAGTGTTTATGCAGCCACCATGTTTAGGGAAACACCCTGCGCATGACATGCTAAGCCATCATGGTTAACTCAAAATGCTTAACCATAATGGGTCAGTATGTTGTCTGAAGAGACCCATTGACAGAGGGTCTTGCTAGACCTACCTTAAAATCCGGGCGTGTGGAAGGGCCAGCCCGCCCTAGAAGTAGCGCGGGCTGTCGCTCCTATCCACACGTTGACGTGACGGGGTAAACAAAAGCCCTGTCGCATTAGCCATTTTGTTCCTTCCTTAAAGGGGCCATGTGCGCAAGAACGCACCAATGATAAAGGCAGGTTTTTTAAAAATAAAGGGTTCCCCCCTCCCCCCGATTTCCCCCCTGGCCGCGATCCCCGATCCCCCCCACCCACGATCTCTGATCCCCCCCATCCCCCGCAATCTATTATTATTATTATTATTTATTTATATAGCACCATCAATGTACATGGTGCTGTACAGAGTAAAACAGTACATAGCAAGACCCTGCCGCATAGGCTTACAATCTAATAAAGTTGCAGTAAACAATAAGGAGGGGAAGAGAATGCAAACAGGCACAGGGTAGGGTAAGCAGGCACAGGGTAGGGTAAAATCTCCGATTTTCCCTGATGCTCCCCTGGCTCCGGTTTCCCCCCCATCTCCCCACCCTGCCCTGATGGCAGCAGTGCTCCTGTGGAGCACTGCGCACCGCCCGCCACTTTTCCTGGCTACTCACAAATAAATGAGTAGCCAGGAAATTATGGTTAAGCATGGGAGCCGAGAAAAGCAGCGGAACGGGCTACACACCCACGGTCTCGGGCTCAGCCCGGTGCCGGTTATCCCAGGCCAAGGGAGGGTTACCCCTGCCTGAGCCTGGGATCCCCTGTGCGTCATCTGGACGTACAGGGGCCGGGCCGGGGCTCGCACCAGGCTACTCCGTCGTCTAGCAAGACCCAGAGAGTAGTGCATTTAAGCTCTATTCATATTTTTCCACTTTACTTTATAGACCAAGATATTTTGCTTTTGTCTAATTTTCTCGTAGAAGGGTTAGGATGGATTTATTTTTTCAACTTCCAAGTAGGTCACCAAACAAAGGATGAAACTGTTTTGCCACAGTTATATGTAATGTTTGTGGGTAGCCAGCTTGCTAGTTCAAAAGTTCATAGTTCTGAAATTCTATTTGCATCTCACAAATGTGGCACCATCTGCTGCCAACTGCCCCATTTGCAGTACCAAGCCCAGTGTGCACCATTCCTTCCGTGCACAAGTCACAATTGCCGGCGGGTTTCTTTTTGCACCATATTGCACCATATTCAGGCACCCTCTTCTTCTTTTCACAGTCTCCTCTCATCTAACTTGGGCCTCTTAGCAGGACTTAACCTGCAAGACAGATAGGTCAGGCTTTGTTTCTGTGATTCATATTGTTATATCTAAATGTGAAAATCAGTAAAATAACATCATCAAAGTTCTCAACAGTAGACCAGAAGCATGAGTTCATGTTCAAATGCAAGCCGTACATTGTTGAGAGGATGTCTGACAAATTATCTGCTTGACTGTCTAGCAAATGGCCAAGCTCATTATCCTTCTCCATCCATATTAGAGGACTTGAGCCTATAGGGTGGCCTTGCTCAGGGTTCCAGCCAGGTTATTACATTCCCCCTCCCCTCTACAGACATTCAACGTTGTGTAACTACTGAGCAAGCTCATTCCTCACTGGGGTATTTTGGGGTCCCTTTTTAGGGTTTTTCTAATTTTTTCAGACTTCTGAAAATCCTGAGGTCCCTCCCACATCCCAGCCTGCTGATGCCTCCCTCTTGTGTGTGAGTATTGCCATTTTCAAGGATTGGCTCTTAAGAATGAGTTTGCTATAACTATATAATACATATGATGTTATCTCCCACCCTAAAATCACTAAATGGAACAGCATCCAGAATTGGGAAGGTTTTGTGTGTGTTTTTAAATGCAAATCAGAATATAAATTTGAAATTTTGCACGCGAGTATGAACTAGGAAGACTTGCTTGGAGGACCCTCCCCCACCACGCAGTTAATTTCAATGAAGATTTGGTGCCCTGGCCTGGATCATGCACTCCACAAGCTAGCCATGAGGCTATTCGTCCAACATGCTAACCCACACTCAAAGCCCCATCACATCTAGGTCAAACGCGAGGCTCCTGTCATTTCTGTGTCGCCACTCCCAACGTCGCTTCCTGAAAACAGGAAATAATTAGCCCCATTCAGTCCAGTAGGAGAGAGTAGCAACTGGACTTTTGGCGTGTGTGTGTGTGTGGTGCAACGAAGGCCAGAAGGGGCGGAAGACACGCGAGAGGCAGATGACATCATGTGAGTAATCCGTGAGTGCCCAGTAATGAGTGTGCAGTAAAACGCTCATCGGATGGAGCTTTCAGGGTTGAATGTGGGTTATTGTTGAACTGTGGGTTGTTTGTTGAACCATAGGTTAGCGTGTTATCTGAACCCAGGACATTTTCCACAGGGTGGCTTGTTAACCATCTACTATGGCTTGTTAACCACCCTGAACAAACCAATCAAAGGGACTTGTTCGAGAAAAATAATCCATACTGGATGGTTAACACACCACCCTGCAGTCAGCAGCTCCCTTTCAAATAGGATTTCAGACTCTTCAGTTCATCTTGAAAGGACATAGCTCTCCACTTCTAGCATTCAGTCCAGCAGTGTTTATTCTCTGTGCCATCCTCCTCTTTGCTGTGCTTCATTGAAGCTGACTGTGTGTGTGTGTGTGTGTGTGTGTGTGTGTGTGTGTGTGTGTGTATGTATGTGTGTGTGTGTTGCCTGTGCACACTGCTCTTTTGTTCACCGATGGAGCCATAGCCCTCCGTAGCCTGGAGTGATGTCCACCAGTTCCTCATTAATTAGCTTTGGGAGGGAAGACAGGCTCTTAGAGGAGCAAGCAGCAACCTCTGCTGTTAAAAAGAGGCCTCTGCTGTGTGAAACCAGGGTTTTTTACTGGCATGGACAGATGGAAATGCCAGGGGGTACATAAAACCCTTTTATTCATCCGGTAGTTGGTCATGCATTGTAACTTGAGAACTGCAATATGGTTTCTGTGGAATATCTGAAATACTAAGATCCATAATAAAACAAGCATGCACTGATACACCCCTTACAAGTGGCAGCCATATTATACATTGTCAGAGGGAGGCATTTAACACGGTTCCATTACTTTCTCAACTCGCAGCCTTTGCCACAATAACGAGGCCTCGGAAATGTTTAATGTATGGCATGGTGTGAGTCATGCTCTGTACTACTGTGACCTTTACAATTCTCCACACTTGGACTGACTGGTCATTACCAATCCCCTCATTTAGAATCTCAAAGGCCATTCAGGGAAAACTGGAATAAGGAAGCTTTAAAAAGAGTTTCGGTGCATGGTTTTGAGATCATATTTTTTTTCTTGGTGCTTGGAGCAGGAAAAGGATGGAACCCATGTAATGATTTGGGGACCATGGATACAGATCAGAGAATGAGGACTGGCCTAAAGTACAACTTCAGTCTGCAGTCAGTAGGGCTGGCCCTACCATCAGGCAAAGTGAAGCAGCTGCCTCAGGCAGTTAATTTTGGGTGTCATGAAGGGGCAGGAAATGGCTACTTCTTTATTTTATTGTTTTCATATCTTTACTGCCAGGGACGGCAGGTGCTTGTGAGATTTTGTGCCTTGGGGGCCAAAATAACTCGAGTAGCCTTGGATATTATGTACTATGTACCTTGCCTGGTAAGGGCACCTCCTCAGGAAGCAAACTGTCTTAAGGACAGGCTGGGCATCAGTCAGCACTTTGCACAGTAGTCTCAGGCCTTCCATTGTTTCAGCAGCTCCATGTGACCTTTTTCCAGCACTAGCTGGAAAACACTAGCTGGTGTTTGCTGCTCCCCTTGTTGATAGCATCTTCTCAACCCAAAAGCCAATGTGAAAGAATTCCAGGAGTGATGCATGCCAACATCTTCTTCTTACATTGGCTTTGAAAGTGGCATTGCATGCAGACTTTTGCTAATCCTATACAAGCAGTTCTGTCAAATGAAGAAATCGGTTGTTTCGGCCCATCCTAGCAACAATGGGAAAATATGTTTCAAAGCTGACCAGTTCTGGACTGCCTGGGAGCTAGATAATGTATCTGAAACATGGGTAATTCCTGGATTTCTTACTACTAAGAAAATATTAGCCAGTTTCTGAATTTCCAAGTACTAGCCAACACATCAAATTTTAGTAACTGACAATCAAAAATTAAACCTCTTAACAAGCACAGGATCAGTGTGAATATAATTTAAAAAAGGATTGCAACTGCTGTGCATATTTTATTTACATGTAGTTCATAATTATCTGCATGACGTGCTACAAATAGGATATCCAAATGTGAAGCATACGGTCACCATATGAAAAGGAGGACAGGACTCCTGTATCTTTAACTGTTATGTAGAAAAGGGAATTTCAGCAGATGTCATTTGTATGTATGCAGCACCTGGTGAAATTCCCTTTTCATTGTAACAGTTAAAGCTGCAGGAGCCCTGTCCTCTTGACCAGATGCAAAAGAGGATAGGGCTCCTGCAGCTTTAACTGAAGATGAGACCACATTATGCCAGTCCTTTTCCAGCTTCATTGGCTGCCAGTCCAGGTCCGGGCCCGATTCAAAGTGCTGGTATTAACATTTAAAGCCCTAAACGGGTTGGGGCCAGGTTATCTGAAGGAACGTCTCCTCCTATATGTACCTGCCTGGACCCTAAGGTCATCCTCAGGGATGGAAGTGACGCAGGTGGCTATCAAGAGGAGGGCCTTCTCTGCTGTGGCACCCCGGCTGTGGAATGAACTCCCTAAGGAGGTTCGCTTGGCACCTACATTATATGCTTTTAGACGCCAGGTGAAGACCTTTTTATTCTCCCAGCATTTTAACAGTCTATAAATAAATTTTAACTTGGTGTTTAAAATTTGTAATTTTGCATTGCTGCTGTTTTTATCTGGTTGAGCTTTTATATTGTATTTTATATTATGGTTTAATACTGTTGTTTTATACTTTGAATGTTTTTTAATTTTTGTGAACCGCCCAGAGAGCTCCGGCTATTGGGCGGTATAGAAATGTAATTAATAAATAAATAAATAAACTGTTGTGGTGAAGAGGGAATTTCACCAGGTCCTGCTCGCATACAAATGACACCTGCTGTAATTCCCTTTTCTATTAAAGATACAGGAGCCCTGTCCTCCTTTCCATAGGATCACCCTAAGTTTAGAGACATGATATGTGTAATTTCCAATGAGAAAGAGGCAGCATGGTGTCATGGATAGAGTTGCCAGTGATTCACAGAGCCCTAGGTTCAAACTCCTCTCAGCCATGAAATTCACTGGGGTCCCTTTGGGCATGTTTCTATTTTACAGCCAACTCTATCTTGCAGGGTTGTTGTGAGGACAAGAATGGTTAATGACATAGGCTCTGCTCCAAGATACTTGTGTGATATTAAAAGAAACTGATAGTTCTTCATATTTTTCCAAAGGATGATTAACTAGTTTAGGTTTCAGTTTATACTCCCTAATATCAAACATTTAAAAGTATCTTTATGGCCAAAAAAAAAATATAAAAAAAGATAGAGCAGTTCTAATTACACCCTGGACCATGTTCATATGCTTTAACCTGTTCAAGGTGTGATAAATGTCCCACTAAGAAAATCTTGTTATGTTAGCTCACCAACACTATCTATCATATTTCCATTATTTTCCTTGAATTCATTAGATCTAGACACTTATTTTAAAAATAAAGATAAATATTATCCAGGCGCAATCTGTCTCAGGTAGCCAAGATTTGCATTAGCATCCCAGACACTTTGTCACACTCCCTGGGCCTAGGTGTACTACTAACTTTATTTCAGAGTTTCAAAACTTAATTACCATGGCAGTGAGATGCATGATAAAGTGCAGTACAAGCCTACGACATCTGAATATGAATGTATCCTTTACGGCAAAAGTGCAGGACCTCAGGTGCATGGGCCAAGTCTGTCTACCTGTGATCGAGCCCTCTGGGGATCCCCAAATAGCCACGCCATCTTTTCTTGGCCTCACACCCTTTCTTCCAACTGCTGATAAAGTCTGTGGCCTGTTGATAGGTGAGAAAGGGCAAATGCAGAGCACTGAAGGTCCATTCCTTGACCACTAGAAGTCCTTTGGTGTCTGAGATGTCCCACAGGAACAGTACATGCTAGCATCTCCACCTTTTCACATGCAACTATGAAGACTGGAAATGAATGTTATACTAGGGCTTAAGGAAGCTGTAGTCCAAAACATCTGGACAGCATCAAGTTGTGCTTAGCACAGAGAACCCACCCCCTAGACATAGATATGCTTTTTAATCACCCATGCACTCAGTCCAGTTCTTTCTTCCATGCACAGGTGTCCAGCAAGCATGCAGAATTCCCTTCACTTCTGGGACTTCTCCATTCACATCAATAGAGGAGACAGCTCTGGTACAACTTCCTTTCCATGTTGATCAGGAGTTCCACGGGTGTGCATGAAACTCCCAGTCCTGATTTCAGGATCAGAAAGAATAATTTAAAAGCTAAGTACGATTTGTTTCTTTGTTCCAACATTGTATATACTTTTTCTGGGTGGGGGAATCCAAATTTGATGGACCCAAAAAAGTGTCAGCAGCAGCAGCTGTTAGGATAGAAGCTGGCTCTGTTTCAGTAGGAAGCAAAGCTTGGCTTTGGCTGGGACTTACTAGCCAAGATGTTTGTTCTTGGAAAATACTTCCAACTTATTACATTTCCTGCATGAAGACTCTTATGGCAGCGATCGGAAGCATTCTCTGGAAAATAAATGCTCTAGTTGTGGTATGTTGGTACTTATTCCTCACCCCCACCCTTGGGCTACAACAAAAGTGAAATCAGTTTTATCCCAACTGACTACCAGAGCTCTGGAGCATCTGACATGGGGAATTGATTCTCCATTACATTTCGGGGTTGCTATGATTCCACAAGGAGGCTGTGCTAGTACTTGATGTCATTAACTGTCCCAAAATATAGAAAACTAGCTTCACTAGCGCAGATCATCTGCACACTAGTACTTATATTGTATTATACTTTTCCGGCTTTTCAGCCCGCATACCCACCGACTCGCAGAACTTATCTGAGGCCTCCACATGAACCGCTTCAGCAATGATATGTTTCAATGCTGCTGCTCCCTCCAAGCCGCTCCCCCCATTCCTAGCTGTGTTTATATATCCTGTTGCTTAGCAACACAAATTTCTTCTCATAGCTCAGAACCTCCAGTGTACAAAATTCTTCTTATAGTTTGGAACTTCCAGCGTTCAAAGTTCCGTGCCAAGCATTGCCACACATTACCTTAGCATTTTATATAGAGAGATATTTACATTAATTCATGTTCTCAGTTATTCTGGAAGACATGTCAAATGGCATTCCATATGTGCATCACATATGTCCCTGTGGTAGTAAAGAGCTAGATGCTATATTTCACGTGTTCATACTGTGTCATTTTATAGATATGAAAGATCTTGCTCCCTTCCCAGGAAGGTCTTTAGAGTGACACACACCCATCCTTGCCATGGACTGCACCATCTTATGTAACTAAGTTTATTTTCCAAGCTTCTGTAAAATTGGTAAGGGGTACTGGCTGTTTTAATGTTGTCTTGTTTAAAAATTTAATAATGAAAAATGTATTCTTACAGAGAAACCCTACCAGTGATAGGTGGGAGGTCTGTTGTCAGAGGCTTCAAGGAACCCAAAGCCAGCAAAGTGAAGTGAGGAAGCAGAGGTATTTTTGTTTTCCTTTCCTTACCAGTTTTTTTTAATGAATTCCCTGTCATTGATTTCAAAGAATTATAGAATCACAGAACAGTAGAGTTGGAAGGGGCCTATAAGACCATCGAGTCCAACCCCTTGTTCAATGCAAGAATCCACCCTAAAGCATACTTGACAGATGGTTGTCCAGCGGCCTCTTGAATGCCTCTAGTGTGGGAGAGCCCACAACCTCCCTCGGTAACTGGTTCTATTGTCATACTGCTCTAACAATCAGGAAGTTTTTCCTGATGTCCAGCCGGAATCAGTGGGAGGAAATTAAATCTGTGCCAGCAATCAGGACTGGCGTAGTTCTGCTGCTGCTCTGGGGAGGGGGAATCTAGGAACAGGGATCAACAGCCTCTCCCAGCCTAACCCCCAGGGCACACAGCCCAACATGCCTCCTCCCTCCCCAGCCCCACCGTCTCCAACATCAAAGAACTAACCTTGGAGATTTCTGAGGCAGCTGTGAGGGGAATTCTGAGGTCGGATCTCCTGCTCTGTGGTAGGATCCTCACCCTCAAGAGGGGAACATTCAACATTTCCTGTGGCTCCTGGAATGTCTACCCAGCAACCATAGAGTTGTAGCATTAGGGGGCTTTCTTGTAATTTGGGGTTTGTAAGGAATCAAATATTTGTTTTTGAATGAAAGGTTCTGTGAACTGTTAATAAACTCGATGCTTGAAAAATCTGAAGCCCTTCAAAACCAGGGGCTTACATTTGAGCTCAAGCACTATTCTCTGTGGAATGAACATTTTTCAAACAGAGGGGAAACTCTGCTGTAGTTTCATTATTATTCAAAATACATTTTCATTGGAAGCAACACTACATCGTCTCTAATCTTGTACCAAAACACAAAAGTAATTTGGTAAATAAACTGCAGCAACTTCTTTTAAAAAAATAAGTGGGAGAGAATTTCAAGTTCTTTTTTGAGATGAAGCAACCAGGGCCCCATCTACATAGACACTCTTTCTGAGCCGATTCCATTTAAATCCATGAATTCAGGTTTGCTCCTTCCACAGCAAAAGTAGCCAAGCGTACATTATTTTTTAAAAACCGCTTTCACAGGACAAACAGTACCTGAGACTGCGTTAGTTGGGGGTTGGGTGGGCAGAGTCCTGCGAGTAGAAGTGAACATTATGAACTCTGTAAGTGTGGGGCAATGAATGAGCGGAGGCTTGCTCCCCACCTCTCTTCTTGCTCACCTGCTTATTGAAGTGCAGGGGAAGAGAATGAGTTACTTCTGAGTAGACATATTTAACCAACACCACTCCTCGTGCCCACCCTTTCATAATACAACTTTCCCTTCCACTTATCGGTGCTGCCCACTGCCAGTTGACGTAACACAGACTCTCAAACCGCACTGAGGCTGGTGTGATGGGAAAATCTGGCACAAAGCGACTTTGCAAAGAAGCGGCTTTTGAGGCAGAAAAATGCATGGTGGATGCACAGTGGGGGCTGCATCATCTGCCATGAACATTTGTGAGGTGCAGTAAAATCAGAGTAAATCCGCTATTTAGATGGGGCCCAGAACTGGCTGCCTGTTAGCTACCGAGCCACGTACAAGTTCATGCTATCATCTTACAAAGCCCTAAACAACTTGGGACCAGGATATCTAGCAGAGCGCCTTCCCTACACCCAGGCGACATTTACGATCTTCAGAGGTGGTCCTGCTTGTCATTCTGAGACGAAGAGAATGTTGTCGGGAAGAACCTCAGAACCTCGGCAGCGGGCCTTCTCTGTGGCAGGATCCACTCTCTGGTAAACCCTCCCTCGCATGGTTCAGGAGGTAGAAAATGTAATATCTTTTAAACGCCTCCTAAAAGCATATCTTTTTAAACAAGCCTTCCCTGGACTGTAACTTATTCTGGTTTTATGTGATTTTAAAGTTTTAAATTAGATTTTATGGTTTTAGTTGTAAACTGCCCAGGGAGCCTAGGCTGTTGGGCAGTATAAATATGTAATAAATAAATATTAAATAAACTGTACAGAGTATTCTAAGTGTTGCTGTGCCATAGATTTGTATAGAGGTATTATAATACTGGCAGTTTTACTTTCAATCTTCCCCCTAGTATTCTCTAGCATGGACTTTGCTTTTTGTGCTGCTGCTACACACTGGGTCAATATTTTCATTGAGTTATTCACCATCTTTTTTCTTAGTCTATGGGCCTCTTCAGACAACACACTAAACCAGTGGTTCCCAAAGTGGGCGGTATTGCCCCCTTGGGGGCGGTGGGATTGCATAGGGGGGCGTTAAGAGGCAAAGGGACGGCAGGGGGGGCGCTGGCAGGGGGCACTAACAGGCAAAGGGGCGGCAGGGGGGCGCTCGAGGTGGTCTCTCCAGAAGGGCCTAAAACCCAGGGACCGAGCAGGAAAGAGCGGCAAATTCAGCTGCTCTCCCCACACCCCTCCTGCTCAGGAAGGACTTTCTCACTCATGCAGCCGCTCTCTCCTCCTATCTCAAGCCCACAGCGGCCCCATCAGAAGTAGGGGGTGGGGGAAGTGCCCACAGGAGGCAGCAGAGCAGGAAACAGCGGTGAATTCAGCTGCTCTGCCCACTCTTCTCCTGCCTAGGAGGGCCCAGGGCTTTTTTCCTGGTGGAGCCACTGCCACCTGCTCGCTCGCTCGCTCGCTCGTGGTCAGAGCTGCTCCCTCCTACAAGCTGCCCCGGCAGACCTCTCGCGATAGTTGCTGCACAAGGCGGGAGCAGCAGCCATGTGGTGGAGAGGAAGGAGCGTGTGGAAGACGGCGGTTCGCAGAGCAACTGCCAAGAATAGCAGTCAGCCGGCAGGCTGGGTGGGGAACAGGACTGCTTGTGCTGCTGCAAGGTATTACCAGGCTCCCTTCCCGTCAGGAGTTGCAGATTGGGGCCATCTCCCCTCTGAGCTGCTGCCCTCCTGTCGTAATCAGCCCAGTAGCTATTGTGAGGCTTGGGGGGAGGGGGGGTTGGAGAGAGGGGGGGCTTGGGGGGAGGGGGGGTTGGAGAGTGGGGGGGCTTGGAGGGAGCGGGGTTGGAGAGAGAGAGAGAGAGATAGAGAGAGAGATGCTGTGTGTCTCTGTGTGTGCTCCCACCCCTCAAAAAATCTGGACTACAACAGGATTGGGAGAGAAAAGAAAAGGGGGAGGGAGAGAAAATTGCAATTCCCCAGGTCCTTCCTGGCTAAAGAAGATTCAGCAGCACCTTTTTCCAGAATGCTTGCTGAAACAATTCCTATCTGCCCTTGCTTATTTCAGGGTGTCCAACCCCCTTTTTTCAAGCGTTCTTTTGGTAAACATGGTATGTGTGTATCTTGTGTCACCATAAAAACAGAGCTGCAACACAATCCTAAGTATGTCTACTCAGAAGTAAGCCCCACTGAGATCAATAGAACGTACTCTGAGGTAAATGTGCATAGGATTCAGCCTGAAAACGAAAAGAGGGTGAAGAAAAGACAGGAGAAAATGAATTGTAGAAATAGAATAGCAAGGGAACTGTGGGATATTTAACCATATTTAAAGACAATAAGTACAGTAAAATTAGTGTCCCTCTACTTCAGTCCCAGCCAGGTTTTCCATAGGAAAACACTGTATCAGGTGGCAGATAATTATTTTAAAATTTTAATTAAAATACATTATCCTTTCCTATAACAAAATGGTGCTTACTCCTAAGTAAGTGTGTTCCACTGAAGAAGGAAATCCTATTTGATTCCTGTATTCATGCTAGTGTGACATGATAAGTTAAAGACACAATTTTATGCATGTTTAGACAGAAAAAAGTCCTTCAACTCCTAGAATCCCCTCTAAATGGGAAGCACCTGCCCCAGGCTTGCCGACGGAGGGAGGGAAACAAGAGCAGGGCACACCAATTGGATTTTGAATAAAGTATTCAATTAATTGTTACTGTTTTGAATTTTATTGTTATTATCTTCCTTGGTGGGTCGTTGAAAACCACTATTCTGAATAATGATTTTTATAGTGTAGGGTAGGGGGGCTCTGGGCATGAGTTTGTGGAACCAAGGGGGTGGTGACCTGAAAAAGTTTGGGAACCACTGCACTAAACCATGGCTAGGCCGCTAACCCTTTTGCAGTAAATGGTTAGTGAGTATGTTTAAACCATGGTTATGTTGCCACCATGGTTAAGAATGTTTCACACAACATGCTAAGTCATGGTTCACATGACATGCTGTTTAGCTCAAAATGCTTAACAACCATGGTTTAGCATTTTGTCTGAACAGGGTCATTGCTATCGATTCCCATCAGCGTATATTGAGGTTATGATGTTTTTGCCACAATGTGCATCACTTTACAATTACTTGTATTGAATTTCATTCACCATTTCATCACACATTCATTCAGTTTGGAGAGATCCTTTTGGAGCTCTTCACAGTCCACTTAGATTCTCACCATCACCAATGAGAAATGGCTATAGCATGGGAGGGGGTAGTTTTAAAATAAAAGATGATGAAAGGGAATATGATAGAGGTGTATAAAATTATGCATTCTCCTCTTGCCCATAGTTCAGAACCTAGTTTCCCCTATTGCAACAGCATTTGTGCTAACGGAATGACAAGCAAATATGTGAAATAACTATTGGCTTTATGCCCTGCTTGTGGATTTCCTGGTGGCATCTAGTTAGTGACTGTAGGATGCTGGACTCCATGGGCTTTTGCTCAGATCCAAAAGGGCTTTTCTTATGTTAATTTTGGGGAAAGGCCATAGTTTAGTGGTAGACCCTTGTCATGTGTAGACTAAGATACCAACTCCTCATCTCAGAGGATTCCAACCCCTTGTTCTCAGAAGAAGAGGTTCCAGAGTTAATGATTTAGGGAAAGGACTCAGCTGTGGAAGGGCATCATGATGTTTCCATCTCCCCTGGAGTCAGGACCCTGCCCTCCAGAAAGAGCCAAGGAATCAGCTCCCCTACATCCAGAGTAGGTGACATTACTGTCCTCAAACTCTGAGGACTTGGCTGTGAGGAAACTAACATGCCTACAGCAACTCCCATGTTATCTCAGCATGAGATAACATGGGAGTTTGCCTTTTGAAGGGACAGGCTGGGTCCCTTCAAAAGGCAAAGGCTCAGTGAGTATGAAAGCAGAGCCAACCAGTCTAAATGCCGCCAAAATCTTATTTAAGGCTCAGTCATGCTTTGCTCCTTGTTGGAGCAACATACAGGCAACTCTGTCAAGCGTCCAGGGCAGGATCTATACTACTGCTTTAAAACAGTTTATAACAGTATTGACAACTTTTGGGGCTGATGACACACTCCATACACAGCTTTCAAACCAGTTTCAAGGTGTTATAGCCTGCTTGGCATAGATCTGGCCAAGGCCATCTCAATGCTTTCTATGATACTGACCAATTCATGTCTGTCTTCCTTGTGAAACCTGACTGCTTCAGGCCTCTGTCCAAGATTGGACCATAGCAGAACCCTGCAATCCAAGCTAGTACACAGGTCCATGACCTGAAACAACACACTGTTCTGCATGCAGAACATATAAGGTTCAATCTCTGGCATCTCCAGGTAGGCTGGGAAAGACTTCTGCTTGAAACCCTGGAGAACCATTGCTGCCAACCAAGTTTTCACAATATTGAGCTAAATGGACCAATAATCTGACTTGGTCTAAGGCAGATTCCCATGTTCCTTATATTCTAATTTAAGGAATTACAATTCATTGGGGTTTTTTTGTTTGTTTATTTGTTTTTGTTGTCTATTTGTTTTCGTTGTGCACACCATATTGAAAACGTCCTGATGGAATCGATAAATCAGGTTAAACATTTTTTAATAGATCAATGATAGCGGCTGTCATTGAACAAGCACATGTGAACCGGCCATCTTGATTTCTAAGAATTGAAGTGCAAAATTGAAAAGGGAAAAGCACTGGAGTCATTGGTGTCAAAAGGAGAATCATCATTTTCTGTAGTTACCCTTTTCTCCTAGATTTATTATGCAACGCTGGGCATCTTATAGAAATAGCTCATGCAGTCACTTGAAACAGCTGCACAGTCAATTAAGTGCAATATAACAGTGTCTATCATCATAGGGTCTGCTTGAGTTATACAGGCAGCAGGTGTCTTGGATGGCAAACAAAAAAATGTCCTCAGCAAGTAATGATGCCAAAAATAAATAAATAAAGCCTTCCTAAACATTTGCGCTCAAGTGTAAAGTGCAGCCTCTTAACTCTCTTTGTTACAGGCATCAATCAGTAGGCTTCAGAATGTATCGCTAAATGGATGCACTTCAGCATGTACTATTAAATGTCAGGGTCAGGTTGTTCTAACTAGTGAATAAGGGAGTGTTTGCCTTTGTTGCCATTGTTTCATCACTGCAGGAAGTAGGAGAAGAGCTTTTGTTCCCCATTTCAATTATGCAGTACAGGAGTACACTACGCTGACTTCCCAAAGTTGGTCATGGGCCTTTTTATCAGGGGTTTGGTTGGGATTCCATCTGGCTCTCCTGCCTCAGAACAGGCTCCAGCAATGAATGAATTTCCTGAGCTTTACTTATTTATTATATTTTTAATCTTCCCAATAATAAATGTTCTCCAGGCAGATTACAACAGGATGAAAGAATAAAATGCAGTACTAAAAAAGACAATACAAAAACAGTACACAGAAAATAATGTAAACTATATAATAAAATCTGAAGTCTAAAATGCCTCAGAGAAGAGAAAGGTCATTGCTTGGAACCAAAAAGATAACACCGTAGGAAGCCTGCAAGTCTCCTTGGGGAAGGAATTCCATAAATGGGGTGCCACAACTGAGAAGACCCTGTCTCTCATAGCCACCCGCCTAATTTTCTTCAGTGGCAGAAGCCAGAAGAGGGTCTCCAAAAATGACCTAAAAGTCTAATCAGATATATATGGTTGGAGACATTGCTTCAGATACTCTGGGATAATAACAAAATCATTTCACAACCAAAATCATTTCACAACCAAAAAAACTATGGGTGGATCTACATGAGGGATTTACTCCAGTGCTACTGCACCTCACCCACTGGAGTGACACATGATGTTACTTCCAATCTGCATCAATCCTGGGTTTTTGCAAAATCGTTTTGTGACAGATTTTCCCATTGCACCAGCTTCAGTCTGCGTGACCTTAACTTGTGATACTCAAGTTGGTGGTGGCTAGGAGGGAGCAGCACTGTGAGGGAGAAGGGGAAGTTGCATCACATAAGGGTGGACTCGAGGAGAGGAATTGGCTTCACCTTCCACTGATTATGGGTTTCCACACACACACACCAGATAAGCCTTACTACCGAGAAAGTGGCCCTATTCAGACAACATGCTAAACCATAGTGGTAAGCACTTTGAGCTAGCCATGGTTAGGAATGGTTCACACGACACACTAAGTCATGGTTCACCCAACATGCTAAGCCATAATGTTTAGCCCAAAATGCTTTACCACCATGGCTTAGTGTGTCATCTGAACAGATTACAATGGCTTAGATTGTTGTATGAACCATGACTTAGTGTGTCATGTGAACCATTCCTAACCATCGTAGCCATATAACAGTTTAAACTCGCTCACTAACCACTTGCTGAGAAGGATTAGTGGCCTAACCATGGCTTAGTGTGTTGTCTGAACAGGCCCACAAGCACATTGCTTTTGGGATGATTTCTCTTTTCTTTCTTTTTTAAATCACCACTTCTGCATATTTGCATAAGATCAATTGTCTCAGGAACAACTAGCTGAAAACAACCTGGATAAATGTCTACTCAGAAGTAAATTACACTGTCTTCAATTGCACTTACTCAGCACTGGAGGGGAGTGAGGGGTGGGGATTAGGAATTGCTTTGCCTTTTGCTTTAACTCTCCACTTATCCGCTGCGGTGGACCTGCACATAAGTTTAACAACTTTTTAAAAAAGAAAAGGAAGCTTGTTGATGCTGTGAGACTCCACCTACATATGCCTAAACTAATGCAGTTTCTTGTGCAGTCTGCCACCTGAGAGCCATTTTCCCCCTCATGTATAAGCCACTTTAATTGGCTGCATGTGCCATGGGAGGAGCAAATCCAAAAGGGTGAAAATGCAGCTTTAAACTGAATCGCATTGGAAAGCATCTCAGTGTAGATTGCCTCTGAGTCATATTGAAGTGACCTTACCTTTAAAGTGATTGCAACTTATTTCCCCAACATGGGGGGCGGGGATGTTTCAATTATTATTATTATTATTATTATTATTATTATTATTATTATTATTATTACTATTTATTCCTTACCCGCCTCTCCCTCTGCATCATCAGTGCAGTTTCTACCCATCTGTATGCTGAAAGCATATTGCCTTAAGGAGCTATATAAAGCCAAGACATTTAAGAAATTAAATCACAGAGAGAAGTGTTAATAATACACTACTGTCTCAAAAAGAACAAGCCTACCTACAGAGTATGCCTAGCCACCTTTGTAATCTGTTGTTCTTAGAAAATCTTATAATATATATAATTCAAAGTCGGGAGTTAGTTGATAATCCCTTTTTGACTGCCTTCCCATTGACCAGGTCTCATGAAACACACTTCATTGCAAAGCTCTTTACAGCCAGATTACACAAATAACAATGGTTTTCACTGTATTCAAAGTCAAGCGTTTATGTCCATAAAGCTCTTTTTTTTTTTTTTAAGAATTAGGCTACCTTCTAAAACAATATACTATAAAGTTTTATTTTTAATATCAAAAAGTGTCAAATATGATTAAACAAACATAATTAATTGCAAATTGGAGCAAAATCAAATTTGAACACAAAAACATGTGGCCTGTCAACAAATCATGACAGGATTAAAAGAGAGCTACAGTTAAAAGTAATCCAGTCAAAGTTTAGTAATTGCTCAGAAAGGAAGTCCCCAACTGTTAAATATAACAAAATAACATTTAAAAATCTCTGTACACATTTAGTTAAATTAAACCTTTCAGTACATTTTTTTAATCCACTAACTGTGTTTGTGGGGAACCAACTGGTTGGTTCATATTTTCATTTGAAATGAGTTCAGAATGGGATGGTATTTTAAAAACAACACACGCTCAAACTACCTTTCCAGGCAAACAGATAACTAATATACAATTTGAATAGTCCAGAGCTATGCAACATCTCTGTAATGCTCTGGCAGCTTTCCTCTGGAAAAGCTTTCCTGGGTTTTTTGCCTCTACTCTAATGGGCACCTGAACTGTGCCATGATCATGCTGAGTCAACCAGAGGAAAGGTTGTGGGGGGCTGTGTATAATTCATTAAGCTTGTGTTCCGGGCCCTGGGACTCTCTTCCCAAATTAAATGGGATGAAGGCATTCAGACACGCACTTGCCCAGTTGATGCTCTGCACAGCTGCTGTCTAATTTAAAAAGAGCTTATCAGGTGTGCTGTGGAACTGACCTGCAGTGTCAGAGCTTCATCACACCAGGGTTATAATGTGCAATCACTGTGAATTGCATTCAAAGGACTCCGAAGTTTTCCAGTTTATAACCTGCTTTGACTGTGAAATACTTCCATACATCCTGCTTTAATTGTGCTTCAAAGGCAAAACGCCCGACGTATTTTGGTACTACTTTTGGAGCGAAACATTTGTTGTTTTCCGAGCGGCCACTGGGGGCGCAGGAGTAGGATTTGATATGTTTAAAGAAAAATTAAACAAATTCTTACATCTGCATAAGTTTTAAAGATAAAGACATCAAAATTGGCACAGTAATAGATACTAAGGAACGCTTTAGGCATACCAAATTTGAATCAGATTGGGTAATCCATTGATTTTTTATGATTTTTTACATTTCCCCTCTGAAACCCATTTCCTAGTATGCAAAGGATCTTAGGAGCGCTGCAGCCCAGGGTGTGAATTAGCTAGCAACAATGACAGCTAAATGCTGTAGGGAATAATTCGAGGGATAATTCAAGGGAAACAGGTACGTGGCATGAAGCTAGGGTGACCATATGAAAAGGAGGACAGGGCTCCTGTATCTTTAACAATTGCATAGAAAAGGGCATTTCAGCAGGTGTCATTTGTATATATGGGGAACCTGGTGAAATTTCCTCTTCGTCAGAGCAGTTAAAGCTGCAGGTGCCCTGCCCTCTTTTAAATCTGGTCACTCTAGTATAGCTCCTGCACCTTTAACTGTGGTTGTGAAGAGAGAATTTCACCAGGTTCTCCATATATACAAATGACATCTGCTGAAATGCCCTTTTCTATGCAACTGTTAAAGATACAGGAGCCCTGTCCTCCTTTTCATATGGTCACTGTAATGAAGCTATCAGTGTGCAAACTATCTGTGACATGGAGAGATCTACTGCTGCTATGCTAAAGCTGAAGAACGTGAATTTTCCTTTTTAAAGGAAAATTTGATTGTAATTTGCACCTTTGGGATGCACTGCTACAGCACACTGGTTCATTAGTGTCTGTGTGTGTGTGTGTGTGTGTGTGTGCGTGTGCGTGTGCGCGCGCACTTGCTTTGATGCTTAGATTTACACAGAGGAGGGCCAGGATCTCTTCTCAATCCTCCCAGAGTGCAGGACACGGAATAACATGTTGGGACTGTCCCAACATGTCATCGGCCCAACACATGTAGCGGGGCACACTCTTGACCTGGTTTTCACAGCTGGACATGGAAATGGTGATCTGGAAGTGGGGGACCTTACATCAGTCCCTTTGTCATGGTCGGATCACTGCTTGCTGAGGTTTAGACTTACAGCAGCTTTTCCCCTCTGCAAGGGTGGGGGACCTATTAAGATGGTCCGCCCCCAAGACTAATGGATCCGGATGGTTTCCAAAGGGCTCTGGGGAGTTTTCCGGCTGATAGGGCTGGCTCTCCTGTTGAAACCCTGGTTGATCTGTGGAATGCAGAAATGACCCGGGCAGTTGATAGGATTGCTCCCAAGTGCCCTCTCCTGAGTAGAGTTCGTACGGCTCTGTGGTATACCCCAGAGCTGAGAGCGATGAAACAAAATAGGAGAAGGCTTGAGGGCAGGTGGAGACGAACTCCTAGTGGATGCAATCAAATATTGGTAAGTGCCTATAGTAAGGCATATTCAGGGGCACTGAGGGCAGCAAAAAAACAATACTTTGCTGCCACTATTAAATCTTCAATTGGCCGCCCAGCGGAGCTTTTTAGAGTTGTCCGGGGGCTATTACATGCTGGTCCCAAGGACACGGTAGAATCATCTGAGGCCCGCTGTAATGAATTTGCTAGGCACTTCCAGAATAAAGTCTTTTGCATCCGCCAGGACTTAGACTCCAGTGTTATAGCAGGTGAATCTAGTGAGGTGTCCAGAGTACAGTCTTGTCCTGTAATCTTGGATGTTTCAGTTGGTACAGCTCGAGGATGTGGACAAGGTGCTTGGACAGGTCCGCGCAACCACCTCTGTACTGGATCCTTGCCCCTCTTGGCTAATAAAAGCTAGTAGGGATGGAACAGCCGGCTGGACCAAGGAGGTGATTAATGCCTCTCTACGAGAGGGAGTGGTCCCAGACCGTCTGAAAGAGGCGGTAGTGAGACCACTCCTGAAGAAAACTTCCTTGGACCCGGAAATTCTTAGTAACTACAGGACGGTAGCAAATGTTCCATTCCTGGGCAAGGTCCTTGAACGGGTGGTGGTGGGCCAGCTCCAGACACTCTTGGATGAGACTGATTATCTGGATCCATTTCAGTCGAGCTTCAGGCCTGGTTTTGGCACGGAAACAGCCTTGGTCGCCCTGTATGATGACCTATGTCAGGAGAAAGACAGGGGGAGTGTGACTCTGTTGATTCTCCTTGATCTCTCAGCGGCTTTCGATACCATCAACCATGGTATCCTTCTGGAACGTCTGGCTGAGTTGGGAGTGGGGGGCACTGCATTGCAGTGGTTCTGCTCCTACTTAGCAGGACGGCTCCAGAAGGTGGTGCTTGGGGGACATTGCTCGGCCCCGTGGACTCTTCAGTATGGGGTTCCGCAGGGGTCAGTCTTGTCCCCCATGCTGTTTAACATGTACATGAAACCATTGGGTGCGGTCATCCGGAGTTTTGGAGTGCGCTGTCATCAGTACGCTGACAACATGCAGCTCTGCTGCTCCTTTTCATCCTCATCAGGTGTGGCTGTGGATGTGCTGAACCGGTGCTTGGCTGCGACAATGGACTGTATGAAGGCTAATTAACTGAAGCTCAATCCAGACAAGACTGAGATGCTGCTGTTGGGTGGTTCCTCTGGTCGGATGGGGGGTGTTCAACCGGTTCTGGATGGGGTTGCACTCCCCCTGAAGGAGCAGGTTCGTAGCTTGGGGGTTCTCCTAGAACCATCTTTGTCACTTGAGGCTCAGGTGGCCTCGGTGGCACGGAGTGCTTTCTACCAATTTCGGTTGGTGGCCCAGCTACGCCCCTATCTGGACAGGGATAACGTAGCTTCAGTTGTCCATACTCTGGTAACTTCCAAATTAGATTACTGCAATGCCCTCTACATGGGGTAGCCTATGAAGATGGTCCGGAAGCTGCAGCTTGTGCAAAATGCAGCGGCCAGATTGATAGCTGGAACAGGGAGATTTGAGCATATAACACCGATTCTGGCCCACTTGCATTGGCTGCCTATATGTTTCCGAGCCCAATTCAAGGTGCTGGTCTTAACCTATAAAGCCCTACATGGCTTAGGACCACTATACCTGACGGAACGCCTCTCCCGACATGAACCTACCCGTACACTGAGCTCAACATCTAAGGTCCTCCTCCGAGTGCCTACTCCGGGGGAAGCTCGGGGGATGGCAACAAGGGAGAGGGCCTTTTCAGTGGTTGCCCCCCGACTGTGGAATGATCTCCCCGATGAGGCTCACCTGGCGCCAACGTTGTTATCTTTTCGGCGCCAGGTCAAGACTTTTCTCTTCTCCCAGGCATTTTAACAGCATTTAACAATGTTAAGTTTGTTTTTAATGGACCCCAGAATTGTTGTTTTTAAATGGATACTGTTGTTTTTATACTGTTTTTATGTTTTGTTTTTTTAAAAAAGTATACTTTTAATGTTTACTATTTTTAATGTTTTAAACCGCCCAGAGAGCTTCAGCTGTGGGGCGGTATATAAATGTAATAAAATAAATAAATAAATAAATAAATAAATAAATAACAGGCTCAAGTTAAAGGAAGCCAGATTCCAGCTGGACATCAGGAAAAACTTCCTGACTGTTAGAGCAGTACGACAATGGAACCAGTTACCTAGTGAGGTTGTGGGCTCTCCCACACTAGAGGCCTTCAAGAGGCAGCTGGACAACCATCTGTCAGGGATGCTTTAGGGAGGATTCCTGCATTGAGCAGGGTGTTGGACTCGATGGCCTTGTAGGCTCCTTCCAACTCTGCTATTCTATGATTCTGTGACATTTAGAAGCCTACACAGAGTAAGTGAAATTCTTCACTACTGGGAATTTGACAGCACTCATGCAGAAGAGTGTTATGTTCAAGCTTCACACCAGAGGCATCAAGAACGCCATCAGAACTTTATTTGGAGTGAGCAGTATTTTTTTAAAAAACAACAACACCCGTGAACAGGAGGGGGAGAAACAGATGTACAAATGGAGTATAGTAGGCATACAAGCCTTAGATCACACCCATCTTCTTCACTCAACTCATAAAGGAACTGTAAACTTCCTACCACATTTTCCACACACCACAAAGAAAAGAAAATGGAGGCTCATGAGTATCCAGTGCAGAGTGGGAAGTGATGGTCACCTCCGCCATGCTTCCCACTCTGAGGGGCCTTTCCACCCATCAAGCTGAGGCATGATGGAGTGGGAGGGAAAGAGGCTGGAGAGGCCTCAGGATATGGCATAAGCCGGCCTCTCTAGTACCCATCCCTCCCCGCCCACAAGAACGCCCTCTTTAACTCCCCTCCAAGGTTGCTTTTGCTGGCACAGCTGGCAGATTGAGATTGGAGCCTCATCTCTGACCTCAGATACAGGAATCCAAAATACCCTATTTCCCCTTTCCCCCCCCCAAAAAAAACCCCTCTGTTTAGGGGCCTAGGATTTCTCCCTTAAAGGGCTGTGCAAGTGGAGAGGGATACATGTATGTGTGTGGTCCAGGGCATGGCTGACTTTTGACTTGCCATATATAAGGAGATGGAGAACACGTTTCCATATAGAATGAATTGAAGAAGGGTCTTGGGAAAGTTGAGAACTCATACTTCCCAAATGCCTCTTTGAGATCAGTTGGTGGCTGACCTCATTCCACTGATAACTCTTGGCAGAAGATTATTCTCTTTTCAAAGCTCAATAATTTTGTCCTTGAGCATTTTCTTTATTTGGCAGAATCTTTAACATGGTTCACTCAAGCTTTGTTCATTGGAGGCCAGATTGGCGTCTGTGCCGTGATGATACTTTCAGACGCAAATGCTTCATGGAGTTTTGTCCCAATAAAGTCACTGTTAAGAATGTCTTAAGAACTTAAGAAGAGCCCTGCTGGATCAGACAAAGATTCCTCTAGTCCAGCACTCTGTTCACACTGTGGCCAACCAGCTGTTGACCAGGAACCCACAAGCAGGACTCGGGTGCATGCTGGATATTTAACAGCATAACACTGCTCTTATCACAACATTGACAACTTCACATGACTTGCCGGAAAAGGCGTCTCTATGTTATAGCACTTTTTTTTTCATCTTGGAAATACTCTGTGAAGAGTAGCAGTGGAGTTTGCAGAGAGTGTCTGGGTCTTCAGTTCCAGAGGAATGTAGACTACTCACATTACTTTTCCCATTGTTACTGGTCACTTTTTACACCAGCTAACATAATACAACTTTTGTATCATTTCCATTTTTTACCTGCACAACTAGCATTAGGGCGGCACATTTTTTCCTAGGGATAAGAGCACCTTTTAAACAAGGCAGCAACTGTGTGGAACAGCTTCTGAGGGAATTGCTTTTTGCACAGGCTCACATTTCAACCCCTAAATATGAGACAAGAAGGTAGAAAACCCAAATCCTGTGAGATGGGAAAGCAGGAGGGAGATGTTGTTAGTACTCTGCAGAAGAGTAAATAAAATGTGAGTCAAGCCGCTAGGATAGATGTACTCTTCAAACAATAATTTTCCTGCCAATAAGTTGCAGCTTATGGGAATTAATAAACCATAAGTAATGTGTTCTCTGGAATCAAAATTATTTCTCATAGGACCTAACAGCTTTGTGTATGTATAAATGTCATCAGATAGACTCTGGAAAACAAAAAAACAAATAGCAAGCCATTTGCAATACCTTAAAATTTATTAAAAAATACTTCCCTACTCAAGGTCAAATCACCAAGCTGTTGCTTCAATCTGATTCCAATATAACATTGAATCCACTTGTTATTCCATTTACATAAGTCATTTAAAGCTTTATCTCTTGTGAATTACGTCTGTGTCCACAGGCCTGGGGAAAATGGTTATTTTATCACTTCTTTCAAAAATCAAGGGTGTTTTTCTTTCAAGTGTGGCTGTTCATATGAATTTTTTTGCAGCCATTCTGAAGTGAATTCTGACAGCTTTTAAGCAATGCCTCCGATGTGAAACACTTAGTACAAATGATAAGACAAACCTGTAACTTTAATGGCTTTACTTTGGGCTAACGCCAGTTAAAGCAGACATACATTTCAAAAGAATGTTGAAGGTCAGTAAGATAGAGTTACATTTCCAGTTACATCAACTGTATTGTTTAACCTAAAAAGCAGTAAAAGGGATATAAAGAGGGAGGAGGAAGCGATGTCAATTAAGAAAGCATCGTTGGCAGAACAGTTGGCCTGCCAGCTTAAGTTTTCCTTGCTTTCCCACAGGAGTGACGATACGTTTTTCTGTCAGACGCCGCGTTCCCTTTGGTGCTAAAATTTTGGAGGCCACAAGCCAGCAGCGGGCAGGGTCAAATCCAGCAGTGGGAAGGACCAGAGCCCAAAGGGGGCAGAGCTGCTCTTTGTCTCTCCCCCTCCCTGTTTCTCCTTGCCCAGCATGCTGCTGGAGGAGGGACGTGCAATGAGATTTCAAAATTAAGTCAAGGACTGAATGAAATCAGGCCAAAGGCTGCAGGTTGCCCCCACTCTTGCTTTACAAGGTCAAAAAATGTCAGCCATTAGTAATCTTAACTTCCTCTATCACATCCATTCGTTAAATGCAAAACCAACATTGCTGTATTGAGAGCTATTACAGCGTAGTAGCTAAGCATCTAACTGTGCACTCCTAAGCACATTAGGGGTGCAATCCTATGCATGTTAAAACAGAGAGAACTCCTACAACTTCCAGCATTCCCCAGCCATGAATTGTTGTAAGCTGCTGAGAGAGCTTTGGCTATGGGGTGGTGTAGAAATGAAAACAACAACAACAACAACAACAACAACATTGTTCAATAGCCAGGAAATTTCTGAATCAGTAAAACACAATATGACTTGGCAAAGGCTGTCATGTTCATCTAGAAAAAACGCCATGAGATGATGATGATGATGATGATGATGAGAAATGAAGGAGAAAGACCCATGGGGAACCAAGAGAAGGACACCAGGAGGAAAGGAAAAGCTTCCCAGAACTATCTGCTGGTCCTGGGTCCCAATAGGAGGGCGGTAGGAGAGGTGCCCTGAGTAGGTATGACCTCACAGGGCTGTTTCCAGCAGACCAGCCTGCCGAATTTTCCTTTGCCAGGGTTCTCACTCAAGGACCCTTCCCAGACCCTTCCCTAATGAAAGGGAAGGGTGGGGAAATACCACAAACACCACCTTTAAGTAGATAAAGAATGAGATGGCATAGATACCTCCTCTGGCCTTCAGGTATTTGTATGCCACAGGACGCTCTCCTCATCCTATGAAATAAAAACCACTGACCTCTATTTTGTATCACACCGAATTCCACACAGTCATTTATCAAGTGCTGGTGTGCAATGTTTCATTTGAACAGTGCCTTTATGTAACCTTGTGTTTTTATTGTACTAATCATATTATGATCAGATGTCTGACAGGAACTGTGTGTATGTGTGTGTGTGTGTGTGTTTAAACAGTGTCACTTATCTAGCTGGCCACTTTTGCACAATTATACATTCTGTAGAACTAGTAGTGCCTTAAACATGTACGGTGGCTTGGACTGAGTGAAAGCTGAACAAATAAAAAGGGAAAGGATTTTTAATCACCGCATTATAGTCATTGATTTTTTTGTTCCAACACCTGCATGGCTTAGGTAGCAATTATAATTTTAGATCAGAACAACTTTAATAAAGAACCACTGTCCTATTTTGTTCATTTTAAGTGTGACAGCTTCAATAAAACTGCACTGACGTTGTAGTCCATATGCCAGTTCCTTTGAAGTAGTCCCATTAAAGACAACTGAACTATCCAAAAGTAAATGCTTTAAAAGATGACAGCTGTGCTTGAGGACAGACATATTCATGCTTTTGTTTCATTTCTAACACCTAAACAGCTTTGTTTATCAATAAACTAGTAGAACTAGAGCCTGGCATGGTATAGTTAAAGATGGAGGAATGGGGGAAGATGGAATAATGTGGGTGTGGGCATGAGAGAGAGAGAGAGAGAGAGAGAGAGAGAGAGAGAGAGAGATCCTTGCTATTATTATTATTATCATCATCATCATCATCATCATCATCATCTTCATCATGGAGAGTCATTTCAATATCTCCTCATGCATTTTGCTGATCACTTCTTGAATCCTATTCTGTAATGAGACTGATGAAGGAAAATGTTTTCAACAAGTAGCTCCAATAACACATTTGACTGAAAAGATGTGAACTAGAGCTTATACATTTCATAATATGAACATCAGCCGATTTCAAATGCAATACTTGGCCAAATTTTTTTTTAAAAAAAATAAAGTTTAGCTTAGTATATGTAGTAAGGGATGCTAAAAGTGTGCCACAACCCACGTGGAATTCCACTCTACTGCAGTTTTTTCAACCCCACAAACGTATTTCTTGTTCCATTCACACTCCCCACAAAATACAAAAAGGATCAAATACAGCAGAAGAATAAGGGGCAGTATCCAGCAGTGCTGTTCCACAAGCTCAAATAGCATTAGCAGAGCTCTGCCAAACCTTTCCGTTGCACAAGCGCTTGTGCATTATGCTTGCCCAACCACTTGCACAACTGCACAAATGTAACTTGGATTCGCTTCTTGCACGTAGTTCGGAATCTAGTTTCTGCTAGTGCAAGTTCATTTGCACTAGCAGAATGACACAGTTGGATGTTATTTGGTCCTGTTTAACTTCAGAACCTGCACCACGGGTTCTAGACACTCCAGTGGGTAACCAGGCGAAGTCCAAACAGGCAAGCATCTGGGATATAAGTATGGGGCTGGAATATAAGTATGGGGTCTTCTTAAATATGAGTCTGGGGTCTTTTAGGGGGGTTCTTGTAGGTCACCCCAAAACCTCTCTGATCATTCGGTGGACTGCCTTCATAACCTGTCCGATTTGAATAAGTTACTGCAGCAGCCTTTTTTTTTGTCCTTGTCTTTCATATAGAGCCTCATGTGGTGCACAGTGGTAAGCGGCAGTTGTTATTATTATTATTATTATTATTATTATTATTATTATTATTATATTTATATAGCATCATCAGTGTACATGGTGCTGTACAGAATAAAACAATAAAATAGCAAAATCCTGCCACATAGGCGTAGATTCTAATAGAATAATAATAAAACAATAAGAAGGGAAGAGAATGCACCAAACAGGCACAGTGTAGAGTAAAACTAACAGTATAAAAGTGAGATCAAAATCAAGTTCTAAAAGTTTTTAGTTACTGCAGCCGAAACTCTCCCCACGGCCTGAGTTTGATCCCAGCGGAAGCTGGTTCTCAGGCAGCTGGCTCAGGTCGACTCAGCCTTCCATCCTTCCGAGGTTGGTAAAATGAGTACCCAGCTAGCTGGGGGAAAGGTAACTGCGACTGGGGAAGGCAATGGCAAACCACCCCGCTACAAAGTCTGCCAAGAAAACGTCAGCATAAGCAGGCGTCCCTCTAGGAGTCAGCAATGACTCAAGAGCTTGCACGAGAGGTTCCTTTCCTTTCCTTTCATGTCAAAGAACCATTTAGCCCTTTTGATCTTTCCACCAGTCCTGCAAGTGGAACTGTCATTGGATCATTTGTTCCATAGTTCAGTCCTTCAAACCACCCCCACCCTTATACCTAGAAGGTATCAAATCAGGCTGCCAACCTCTCCCAGACTTACATGTTCTGAAACAATTCCTATAACATGGAATCTTAGCCAGTACTCCGCTACTCTCTTCTTCTCCTGTTGAGCACATGTCAGAAAATGCTTTCCCATCTGAGCCACAGTCATGAATTAATTACCATACTCAGTATGTATTGTATTTCAAATCATTCCTTATTTTCCCAGACTCTTCTCCTGTCTTCTAGTTCTGTCTGCATCACATTTCCTACATCTGGGACAACAACTGTTCTCCCAGTCCCATTCAAAACACTTTAAATCACTGGATTCTAAAGAAGGTACTCTGCCAACTAGAGGAGAAGGCTATCAATGGCTACTAGTCCTGAGGGCTATGTGCTACCTCCAGTACCAGAGGCAGTAAGCCTATACATACACCAGTTGCTGAGGAACATGGATGGAAGGGAGCTGTTGCAGCTGTGTCCTGCTTGTGGGTTTCTGATTGACAGCTGGTTGGCCACTGGGTGAACAAAGTGCTGGACTAGATGGACCCTTGGAATGATCCAGCATGTTTTTTCTTATGTCAGTCTTTTATGCCTGCAGAGTTCCCTTCATCTTACTTATCAGAGTCATGCATGAAGCATGATTCTCTTCACGCTTCTGTGCAGTCTGCTTTTCCCCCCCAACTGCTGTGTCAAAACCTTGATAGCACTTTATATGTCTGCATTCCTTGTGCTGAATGCTTCCAGTTGAGTTTCCAGCTGGTTACAGATAGACTCCAATAGCTTGGTTGCCACTAGGGTGGCTAGAACCTAATTGGTGTAGCTTCTGAAGTTAAACAGGACCAAATTACATTGGATACTGCCAAAGGATGTGCCCAAAGACCCTTAGAATATATATTTTGTGTGTGCGTGTGTGTGTGGAGAGAGAGAGAGAGAGAGAGAGAGAGAGAGAGAGAGAGAGAGAGACTAACAAAATAGAAAAAGTGAAATCTTAAAGCAAAACTAGTGCTGTGCCAAAAATGTCTCCCACATATATTTTGACCATTCTTGTTCAATTTGATAGAAAAGAAATAGCTTTAAAAAAAAAAAAGAGAGAGAAGAAATTTTGGAGAAATTCTCATGGATTTGGTTCAGGGTTCTTGTGCTTACCTTACTTATGAGGAGTGTGTGAGTACCCTGTCTTTCATTGTACAATCATCTCTCTGACAGCCTGTAGCCCCCTATGGAGAGGGAGGGGAGGAAAAGAGGCCGGAGAAGGCTCAGGATAACTTGTATCCTGGCCTCTCTGGTCTCCTCCCTTCCCCCCAGAATGCCCCTTTCCTCCTCCTCTTCCTCCAAGGTCACTTTTCTGACCATGGAGGGCAGCCGAGGTGGTTCTTTCCATACCGGCTGCAAGGGGGTGGGAAAGGAGCGACAGATCTCTGACTCCCCCTTCCAATGTCAGAGCGCAGCCTCCAACCCTGGACGGGGGAATCTGACCAATCTGACCCTGGAAGGGAGAATCCAAACATCCCAGGGGGTGGGGGAGTGATCACGGACCATAGGATTGCTCTCTAGAGTGTTTTGCAAGCAGTTGTTCGAAAACAATTTAAATTTGCAGGTTTGTGGCTCCTGAAATGTGTGCATTTGTCAGTTGTTTTGCCTACATACTGCATGACATCCTGGGTGTTTGCATTCAGTGATAACATTGCCCGCCCTGCAGGCGATGTTTTGTTTGATGTCGTAAGTCCTGCCAGTCATAGTGCTGTTGAAAGTAACTGTCTCTCTGAGATAAATGCAGGCGATGCGGCACTTGAATATATGCCTTTATTTAGGAGCTAAGCAGTGTTTGCAATAGTGGGATGGAATCTGGAATCATACAAGACATTGTCAAGAGGGCCCAAGATAAGAGAAACACAATTAATTGCAACATGAGCTCATTGTGTTAGCAATACTTCGGAGCAAGACAGGGATGGGTTATTTTTTTTTAAAAAAATTTTTTTTTAACATGTCTAGTGAATAATTCATTACCGACTTCAGATACAAGATGTGTAGCAATTGCTAGGCTGACAGTATTAAATGATGCATTCATTCTTTCCGAACATTTAACTAAATGGATAGCCGTTCACACAACGATACACATTTATGGTATCTGACAATTTATCCTATCACGCCCGGATCTTGTTAATGTTGTCATCAGTTACAGATATCAGCAGTAATTATCATCCTACACACGGCCGCTGCTGATCCTGTCAATACGTGTTTCAAGCCTCAGACCTGAAGCAACTGCCCTTGTCAAAAGGAGAACATAGAGACGGAATGTTTAGGTGCACAGTTTTTGTTTCAGAGTAATTGTTGTTTTTGTTTTTGTCTAACCATCAGGACATCTGGGTTAAGCCAGCAAAGGTATCTGCAAGGGAACACTGTAAGGATAGCAAAAGTAGCATAAAGATTATGATGAATCTTCATAGCGGCCATAATAGTATCCCAACCAAGGAAAAAAAGTCTATATATCTATGAACGATAGCGTTCAGCAAGAATACAAAAATATAGCTTTTACTTCAGTAGTTTGACAGGCAAAAGTGGTCTTATCAGCATTAAGACAAGAACTGACACCAAGTTATGGTATCAATACCAGAAGATTTCCAGGCAGTGTATCGTTGGGTTAATTTCTTGCAAAAGACAAGGGTGCCCTCTTGTGTACATGTCTGGTAGATGCCTTTGTAGTATGTTTTTATTCCTCCTTTCTCAAAGGAGTTCTGGGTGGCATAGAGCGTCATAGATTTGGGCGGGGGGATTGTGTTCCTTACCGTCATTTCTCCGCCTCCACTCCTGTCCCACAATATTTCCACTTTCTACTTGGAGAAGAAAGAGGAAGTAAATAAAGACCATGTGGCCCATTCAGGGGCCGTTTTTATTACACTGCTTTTCCTGCACACAGCAGGAAACAGCAGCACATTCTGTTTTTTAAAAAAGTTGGATTAAAAGGGGTCCATTTTGTGACGAAAAGTAGGCAAGAAGGAGCGGAAGGCATGCAGGAGGCGGACGGCAGCGTTTAAAGGGCTCACAAACAGTAACAGTAGTGAGCGTGCAATAAAACACTCGTCTGATGATGCTCATACATGGTTCTGTCCCACTGTATGATCATAACAACCCTGTAAGGTAGGCTAGGCTAATAAGAGTCCTTTTGCATCCTGAGGACTAGTTTCTTTCTTCTTTTGTTTTGACTTGGATGCTTTTCTCCTTTTTGTTTTTTAGGCTGATAAGAGTGACTGGCCCATGGTCACACAATAGGCTTCATAACTGAGTGGGGACTTGGACTCAAATCTCCCTAGTCCTAGCTGTGATCATGTCTGCCAATCCTCCACAGCTTCTCATCATCCCTAACATGGTGCCCTCCAGATGTGTTAGACTCCAACACCCATCATTCTCAGCCAGCATGATGGTTACAGTCTAACACATCTGGAGGGCATCAAGGTGAGGGAGGCTGATACATGCAAGTGCTTTGAACATTTGCAATGCGCAATAAATGCTAAGGATAATTATTCTCTGTTGGGTCCTTCCAACTCATCCACTGTAAACAGATAATAATATGGGGGTACAAATGAAAAAATATAGTAAACTAAAAGAGTTGTATTCAAAATAGTGACATGGCTGCAATTAGGCTAAACAAAATGACATTGCTGACCCCACGATATGCATCTGTCTTCTCTGTAGCACCCATACAGACTTAGAGTGTGTCTTTACGATGACGCGTTGGCTGCTTGTTCCCTCAAAACCCCGCAGCATCACAGCTTTGGGGTGGGAACAGTAAATCCCAATGGCAGGAGAGGGGGGGCATTTCCGGCCAAAAAAGCTGCACAGCTGGTAGCCATTTGGCTCAAGTCTGCCCCCTGCCTTCCCATGCTCCCAGTGACCTACCCTGGGCCTCAATCCACCCCTGGGAGTAGAGTGACCAGATACCAAAGATGGCAGGGCTCCTGCAGCTTTAACTGTTGTGATGAAGAGGGAATTTCACCAGGTGCTGCATGCATGCAAATGAAACCTGGTGAAATTCCTTTCTCTATCCAACTGTTAAAGATACAAGAGCCCTGTCCTCCTTTTCATAGAGTCACCCTACGATTTACTCAAAAGCCAGCTTTAGTATGTTCCATTCACCTTTCTCCCTAGTAAATGTATTTCACGTTGCAGCCTTAAGCACTTTTGCATATACTGTATCATTGTTTCCCTCTAGCAGGGGGCGCCCTGTTTATTGACACTTGAAAATATTGCATATGAGGAAAGAAAGGGCTCTTGCCTACATTTCCAGTTGCGTACTTGAAGATGCAGCCCTGGTGTGATTCATGACAGGACACCACACAAAGGGCAGAAATGAATACTGGCTGCATAATTCTTGACTTTCATCTATATCGCTACTAGGAGGAGGGCCTTCTCTGCTGTGGCACCCCGGCTGTGGAACGAGCTCCCCAGAGAGGTTCAGCTGGCGCCTACACTATATTCCTTCCGCCAGCTGAAGACCTTTTTATTTTCTCAGTATTTTAACACCTATTAACTTAAATTTTAAACTTTGCTGTTTTAATTCCATATTTTAACCTATGTCAATTTTTGCTGTGTGGTTTTAATCCCGGTTGTGCTTTTTATATTGTATTTTGTATTTGTGTTTTTAGATTGTTGGTTGTTTTTATGCTCTTCATGATTTTAATTTTTGTGAACCACCCAGAGAGCTTCAGCTATTGAGCAGTATAAAAATGTAATAAACAAATATAAATAAATAAATAAAAATATCAGGGTGAGTTGTATGCCCATAAGGCAGGTGCATTGGTGCCTTCCAGGACCCCTGGGTATACCCTCCACAGCCCCTCATGATTTCCTCTCCCCCAGCCACCACCCATTTCCTCTCCCCCACCACTGCCTCTGCCAATTTCCTTACCCTCCCTCATGGCCATGACTTTGCTCACTCCCACCACCCATTTCTTCTCCCTGCCACCACCTCCGCATTCTTCTCCCTTGCCGCTGCCGATTTCCTTCCCCGCCATACCCCCACATCTTAGAAGTGTCTGAGTATAACGCTGGGTAAAATCCAAGAAGCTGGGACAGGGAGGGTGGACAGGATTCCTAAGCGTCAGGCCTCCAGGGCTTTGATGCGCTGCTCTTTGCCACCTCTCAGTGTTCAGCAAAAGAAGAATGAAGTTTGCGTAATAAGTGAGTGCATGCAAATCCACTAAAGCGGAATAATCCATACAAACTGCAGAATTCAAGATTCTTTTAGGGCGTTTTTAACAAAAGTAGATATACACAATTGAAAATACACAGTTATGTTTTAGCACTCAACAGAAATAATGTAAAGTCTTTGGAAGACGAAGGTCAGAGTTGGCCCTAGACCACTTGGCATCCCAAGAGATGAGTTCTCTGGTTTCCCCCTCCATATTTTCAATTCCTGAATACTTTTTTTAATGTATTTGTAGCTCATTTAACAACCATGATGCAACTTTGATACATGATTGGCATATATGACTTATCCCTGTCATATGAGATGATGAAATTGCATGTATGATCTCTCACAATCACCCACTCACTCACACACACAACATGGTTGGAAGTTGGAACTAATGTCGTAAATTTTCCAGTAAATTATAAAACTAAAACTTAAACACTACAGCAGTCCAGCTTTACGAGTGAAAATGATTATTTGTTTCAGTTGTTAAGTGGATGGTTCAACAGAAAGCTCATGACTGGTTCTCCCCCACAACCCAAGTTCAGATCCCAGATGACTGCCTGCTCCAAAATCTGTTGCAAAGAAAGTGCAATGACAGCACAGTCGAATACATGTCTGCTCAGAAGTAGGCCCCCAAAATAAGTGGGTATATTGATTTATTATTTAATTTAATGGATTCAAATTGAAATAAATATCAAACCTCTGCTAAAGGCAGAAGAGCGGTCCTGGCCAGTGTTTTTTCTGATTAGTTGGCAACCCTAAGCAAGCAGAATACTGCAAACAAAACCCATAGTGATAACGCTGAGGGCTCTGTGTTCTTGATATCAGCATTTGCAAGGAAATGGAGTGGGAGAGGGGTTCACATCTCATATACACACATATATGGAAAGGACATGTGGGGGGCACATGGGCTAGCCGCACCTCTGCTGTGCCCAGCAGTCAGGTCTCATGGTTCAGGACACCAGGAGTTGCAGAGACTGAGGAATCTATTGACAGTGACTCTGGGGAGGCACCAGAACCAGTCCCTGGTCCCTCTGAACTGGGGCTCACTGTCTCAGACCCCATGTCCTATCTATGTGACCCACAGGACGTGCCACTGTCCCAATTCTGAGGAGTGGACTTCAGATTCCTCTAGCAAACCAGGATACCCTGAGGAGCAGTCCCCAACTGGCTCCTCCAACTTTCAATCTCCAGCAGAAGCCAACACCTGTGGAAAAGAGCAGATGGCCATTTAATAGGCAGATATAGCACCCAAGTGGGTGGAGCTTCTAGAAAGACTCTCCTGGCCTGGCTATAAAAACCCTGCCAGTCGCTCTTAGTCAATGCTGGAGTAACTTGTCCATTCTCTAGTTCCACAATTGCTGTCTGAGGTCCTGAAACTAACTCAGATGTGGTCCAGCTAGCTTTCTCGTGCCATGCTTCCTCACTCGAGCTGTCACTCAGATGATAGATTCCCTGATAGAGCATGACACCACGCATTCATCATTACTTCTTGACACAGCACATACTCAAACTATGGAACTTGCTACCAAGATGTAATGATGGACACCAATTTGGATGGCTTTAAAAGGGGATTAGACAAATTCCTAGGGAGAAGGCTATCAATGGCTACTAGTCCGGATGCCTCTATGCTACCTCCAGTATCAGAGGCAGTGAGCCTATATATACCAGTTGCTGGGGAACATGAATGGAAGGGTGCTGTTGCACTCATGTCCTGTTGTGGGTTTCCCATTGACAGCTGGTCAGCCACTGTGTGAACAGAATGCTGGACTAGAAGGACCCTTGTTCTGATCTGTCGTGGCTCTTGTTACGTTCAGAGTTCCTCCACCCTTTCTGATGCACTTTTTATGAATGGATAGCAGAGGAACCGGCCCACAAGGCTGTGAAACTCTCCTCACATGTTCTTTCAACACAGGAGGAGTGTCATGTGAAACCCCTAATAATACCTCCCTATCAGGATGATCTAATCTCAATAGGAAATGACTGTAGGCAGCCAAATGTAGATGCATCAACTTCTACCAAACTACCTCCACAATGCTTCATCATAATTGACAGTATTCAAGGACATTCCAGTTGTCCTCTGTTCTTAGAAGATTATCCATTACCTTTCATTGTTCGCTTGCATGCAGGCAGAATACCGGCTTGGTCTGTGGAAAAGTTTACTTTTTCCTGGAGTCACCTCATGGTAACCTTGTGAATCCGATCTGGAAATAAGACAAGGCCAAATATCATGAAATAATTAACAAGCCACTTGAATATGGATGTATTTCTGGGTGATTTTCCAACTCTGAGAAGACAATTACTCCAAGAGGGATGATTTTGCATAGCCAGAAGTAGCAGCGACATTGTTGGGAGGATTTCAGAGTTAATGTGTGTGCAGCATTTTGAACACTCAGTATAATACAAACGATGGAGTTGGATATTTAATATTGTACAGATGTGCTACTCCACTGCCTTGCTGCAAAATGTAAGCCCTGTTCAGCTGCTTTCTGAAGATTCCCGATCAATCGGAGAGTTCTACTTGTGTTCAAGTGAAAGTGAGTAGAACGCCCTTTCAGACCTTGCCAATGCAACATGGCACGATCTGAATGGGGGGGTGGGGCCAGTATACCTGGAGGTGTAGGGGGCAAGGCCAGTGTGTACAGCTCTGACTCTCTACTCCCTTTAATACCTCACTCATTCGCCTGAACAAGGCTACGATTAGTCAGTAAAGCTCTCTTGCCTGTCTTTAGAAGTCTTCTGATATTTTGCTTGAGGAGAACTAACCAAATTTACTTCAGGTAGACACCAGAACCCATTGGTATCAGGGGTGTGGGCACACCCTTGGATGTCATTTGCCCATTGAGGGCTTGGAGCCTCCCACCCAAAACCTCCCTGACTTCAGGCCAAAGTGCATGCAAGTGTGGATAAACTGCCACCAAATCTTGTTCTTTACTTGAAAGCAATTCTATGTCCTTTAAAGAATGGAAAATGTAACTTCTTTTAAATGCCTCCTGAAAACATACCTTTTCACACAGGCTTTCCCTGGATTTTAGCTCAGCTGGTTTTATATTGCCTTTTTAACTTTTAATATTTTACATTTACCTGACACGGTTGTATTTTATGGTTTTAATTGTAAACTACCCCGAGAGCATCGGCTAATGGGCAGTATAAAATGTAATTAAATAAATAAATAAAGTGGGGGGGGATGATTTGATTTAACATTTTTCTGCCGTGTAATTTTTCCAACTGACAGACACAGGAGATGAAAAGACTTATATCCTCACTGCCAGCAATCCCCCTTGCTGAGTCACTTGTTTACAACTAGAGCTTCTCCATCCTCCTGAGTAGGGCCATAGCTCAGCGTGACAGAGCACAAGCTTTGCATGAAGATGGTCTCAGGTTTGATCCCCAGCTTCTCCAGGTAGGGTGAGCAAAGAATCCTGCCTGAGACCCTGGAGAGCTGCTGCAGGTCAGTGTCGACAATACTGGGCTAGATGGACCAATGTTCTGACTCAGAATTAGGCAGCTTCATATGTTCCCAAGGAGACCCCTGATGATAAAGCCTCCTGGCAGTCAAACAGATGCTCCTCCACTGATTTGGGGGTTCCCACCAGATCCATTGCCAACTTTCTCGTAGAGGACCAGGTTTGGGTTGGGGACAATGGCAGTGAAGGGAGATAATTGGGGATTGAGGCAGACTCAGGATGTGGTCAGGGTGGCAGGCAAGATGTATTTGAAATGAGGCCTTACCTTGGAACTCTCACATAGCCTTCCCCAACCTGGTGCCCTTCCTCTGGACTACAACTCCCAGGATTCCTGACCACTGGGCATGCTGGCTGGGGCTGATGGAAGTTGACATCTAAAACATATGGAGAGCACCAGGTTGGAGGCCTCTGTTCTAGCAGGTTCTTCCTGATTCCCAGTTGAACTCGGATTCTCTGCAGGGTCCCACACTTCTTCCTCTGAGGAGAATTTCCTGGGTTTGGGGTCAGATGGGATCCTGACACCCTTTCCTGGCAGCCCCCTGGGTGGGGTGGAAGAGAAAGCAAAAAAGTAAGAAGGTCGGGGAGAGTGGGAGAGAGAGAGAGAGAGAGAGAGAGAGAGAGAGAGAGAGAGAGAGAGAGAGAGAGAGAAGGGCATAGTAATAAGAGAGAAACAGCAGTGGATGGCGCTTGTCCAATTTCTGGCTCTGTACCTATCATTGGCATCTGTGTACTCTGGCAAATTACCCGTGAGGGAACGAGGCCCTTGACAGAACAAACTGTTCCCCATCCTTGCTTTCGCAGCGGCCTGACAAGTATAAATTCAACAGATTAAACCTTGCCAATAATTCCATCAGCAAATTTCTGTCTGTCAGGCACCAAACCTCTGTCAGAAAAAACTGGGGGAGGGCATCAAATGAAGGTGCAACTCATGTAACCATTTGGTATGGTTTTCATCGGGCAATATAATAATATATTTAATTCCTTTGATCCTATGTTCACCGTAACCAAAATCTTTAGAATGTGGAGTAGCATACAAATACCATATTTCGGTATTGTCAGTAAATTAATAAATGTGGCAACTGGTGGAGGGGGGAAAAATCATAGAATCATAGAATCATAGAATAGCAGAGTTGGAAGGGGCCTACAAGGCCATCGAGTCCAACCCCCTGCTCAATGCAGGAATCCACCCTAAAGCATCCATAGAATCCATGGAAGCCAGCAAGAAGAGCCCCCTCTCCCACCCCCACTGCTTTGAACCAACCTCTGCACCCTAAGCTAAGCTTCCTGGGACCATGGAGACAGCCCGGGGGGGGTATTATTATTATTATTGATTACATTTATATCCCACCTTTTTTCCTCCTTAAGGAACCCAAGAAGGCGTACATAATCCTCCTCCTCCTCATTTTTATCCTCACAACAACAACCCTGTGAGGTAAGTTGGGCTGAGAGTCTTTGATTGGCCCAAAGTCACCCATGTCTGAGTGGGGACTCGAACCTGGAACTCCTGACTCCCAGTCTAACACTCTAGCCACTACACCACACTGGCTAACTCCTCAGCTACCAGTCTGCTTGAGTTTGGAAGTGCCCACTTGAGCAGAGGGATTGTGGTTTGGTTGATTCCCCCAGCCACCCACCCAGATTTGTGTCCATAGCCATAGGAAGGGGGATGTAGGGAGAAAGCAGGTATATACTGTAACTATCTATACTTTTTCCCCATCCCTGGTTAATAGCAGCTTCCAAGACTGTTTTAAGTAGAAAAAAACAATGATGGGGAAAAGTTTAACCCCCTCTCACCCAGTGCTTTTAAGTCTTAAAATGTTGGGCGGTCTGGTTATTTATTTCATTTTTATACTGCCCAATAGCTGAAGTTCTCTGGGTGGTTCACAAAAATTAGAACCATAAAAACAGCATAAAATATAATATTAAAGCTTAAAACCACAATACAAAAATACAGCCAGAATAAAACCAAGCAGCAATGCAGAGATTTAAAATACAGATTTAAAATGAAGATTTAGAACAGCAGAGTTAAAAGACTAGGGTAGTGAATTGCTAAAATACTGGGGAAATAAAAAGATCTTCACCTGGCGCTGGAAAGGGTACAACGTAAATGCCAGGCAAACGTCTCTAGGGAGCTCATTCCCCAGCTGGGATGCTGGTTATAGATTTTAGCAATCCACATCACATCTAACGTGGCTCTTGTGGGCAGAAAGAGAACCGAAAACAGCTCATGCAATGCCACAGGTGACCACTAAGAGGTAGTAGACTATTATTTTTGCTAGTTCTTCTCTTTCCTAAATCTTCAAATAAGAAAAACAAGCAATTTAATTTTGTACCAGCTGTATCAAATCTCCAAAAAAAAAAAAAAAAAAAAAACACCAAAAAACCCATATGTAATCATCATTTTTCTTTTCTTTTCATTAATCTCTGTTTCCAAACTGGTTCAATTCCCAATGGTTAGTCATGAAGATTTATTTATTTAATTATTTATTTCATTTATGACCTGTCTGGGTTTTTTTCCTCCAAAGGGCCTAAGGCAGCGTACATAATCCTCCCCTTAGTGACTGGCTCAAAGTCACCCAGTGAGCTTCCATGGCCGAGAAGGGTCTCTCCTGTCCTAGTCCAATACTCTAACCACTACATCACACTGGCTGGGGAATGCTGGGAGTTGTAGGACTTTTTGGTCTAAACATGTATAGGATTGTGCCCTTAATAGATCAGATTTCTGTAAATGACAAGTGACAAAAATCAATCTGCTTTTAAAATTCTGAAATATTTTTCTTGATTAAAAATAAGCTACCTCAATGAAGTATTTCTATGGAAATACTGATTTAACATGCTTCTGGTTATTCTACAATGTATTCACAAACTCCTTGGAGGAAGGAGGGGATACAAATGTGATAGATAATAATTACAAAACTTGTCAATTAGGCATTTGACAGAATTACATTACTAATCTCAGTGTTTTTACTTATGCCATTAATTATTTTTTCTTTTTTGTTATTATTAACAGTTCATTACATTGTTTTAATCTTCCAGTACCATACAAACAGTAAACCATCTGTCCTTCACCTTTAGGTTTTCCATTCCCTTCTTTATATTGTCCTGTATTTAAATAGTAAAAGTTTCAGCCAGCCTGGTGTGGTGGCTAGAGTGTTGGACTAGGAGTCAGGAGATCTCGGTTCTAGTCCCTACTCGGCCATGGAAGCCCACAGGGTGACTTTGGGCCACTCACAGACTCTCAGTCCAACCTACCTCACAGGGTTGTTATTGTGAGGATGAAATGGAGAGAAGGGTTATTTATGCCACCTTGGGCTCCTTGAAGGAACAAAAGGCAGGATATAAATGCAATAAATAAATAAATAAATAAAATATATACATAAAATCATTACGCAAAAATGGGATAAATTCCAAATTATACAACAAAAAAGAATTTTAAAAAAAAGAAAAGAAAAGGGTTGTGTCATACATGGCTCTTTGCTGGCCTGAACTGGTTTTGCAATGGATCATAGCCCTTTTCAGGCATTAAGTACCTGAACAGGGCAAATATGTGAGAAGAGGGAGGACTCCAGTCCTGCTCTTCTCCATCATTGCTCTCAATTCATGGAGGGCGAAGAGAATCACAAAAAAACAGTGTCCTGTATCCACGGAGGTGCTCCATGTGAGCCAGAATATGAGTTTCCCAGCTGGTAGTTTAAATAATAGCACTTCTTTGCAAGATTGTTAGCATTTCTAATTAAAGGCTAAAGGTTGCTTTTCAGCGGGCTGAAGGTCTTGTGTTAAAGCCCTGCGTATTTTACAAGCTGAACCGATGCAGTCAGAAGTAAGCACCGCTAAGTTCAATGAAGCTTACTCCCAAGTAATGATGCACAGGAGTGTAGTTATGCTTTGTAAATTTAATTGTGCGAGAGTTTATTAGTGATTTGTTTGTTTTTGGAGGTCTGTGTGAGCTCCTTTGAATATAAGTAATAGGGCTGCCAGATATATCCTTCTGCCTCGGCGGCATGACTTTGGCGAGCCAGTGTGTAGTGGTTAGAGTGCTGCACTGGGGAGTCCTGGATTCAAGTTGCCCTTTGGGCATGAAGTTCATTGGGTGACTTGAAACCAGTCACTGACTCTCAGCTTAACCTACATCACAGGGTTGTTGTGAGGATAAAATGGAGAGGAGGAAGGAATAATGGGCTCAAGTTACAGGAAGGCAGATTCTGGCAGGAGGAGGGCCTTCTCTGCTGTGGCACCCTGGCTGTGGAATGGGCTCCCTAAGGAGGTTCGCCTGGCACCTACACTATATTTTTTTAGATGCCAGGTGAAGTCCTTTTTATTCCCTCCATATTTTAACAGTCTATAAAATAATTTTAACTTTTCAGTTTTAAATTTGTATTTTAAATTTGTATTTCTGCACTGCTGCTGATTTTATCCTAGTTGTGCTTTTATATTGTATTTTATATCATGCTTTTATACAGTTGTTTTATACTTTGAATAGTTTTAATTTCTGTGAACCACCCAGAGAGCTTTGGCTATTGGGCAGTATAGAAATGCAATAAATAAATAAATAAATAAATAAAACTTTCTGACTGTTAGAACAGTACGACAATGGAACCAGTTACCTAGGGAGGGCGTGGGCTCTCCCACACTAGAGGCATTCAACAGGCAGCTGGACAACCATCTGTCAGGGATGCTTTAAAGTGGATTCCTGCATTGAGCAGGGGGTTGGACTCGATGGCCTTATAGGCCCCTTCCAGTTCTACTTATTCTATGATCAGGTACACCATTTTGGGCTCCTTAGAGAAAAATGCAGAATATAAATGCAACAAGCAAACAACCCAATAAAGAATAAATATGGATTCCCTTAGCGGCATAGCTTTGGGGCTGTCATGATGAGCTCCTGCACTTCAAGATTTACTGCTACACCACTGGAATTGAAAGTCACCCTGGCCGCAGTTCTCTGTGGTGGAAGCCCTGCATGCTTTGTGGTGGGAAGCAAAAATGGGGAAACAATTCAATGTTACATGGGCTGGTAAATTTAAGACTGACTTTATGTTTATATGGGAAGTGTCAAAAGGGACTTTGCTGGGACAGGACAGGACCCCCTTGAGCAGAAGAGAGGATTATGGTAGGTTTTAGAACAGAAGGATATAAGAAACTGCAAGCACTTAATTTCCTTCTTCTATACAACTATTAAAAGGACAGGAACCCTTATCCTTCTTCGGATCTGGGCCCTATCTACACCTAAGGATTATCCCAGGAAAATGGAGGGATTGTCCCTGCCTGCTCCCGGGATCCCCTGTGTGTCATTTGGACATACAGCGATGATCCCGGGATGATCCCAGAAAAAAGGTAAGTGTAGAAACGGCCCTGGTCTCTCTGATGCTGGTGTTTGGTTGGGAGAATTTTCTAGATATTCAAAACATTTTCCCAGATATTCAAAAGACTGACTATTTTCTTTTCCCTCGCAAAAATCCCCCATCACTTCATCTCAATGCCTGGAAAGGCTTCACGGCCTTGATTTCCGGCCTCCATATGATAAAAGCTGCTGTTCAGCACTGCAGGAGGGCCAAAAGCAAACAGACATACAAAAGTGGGAATCGTACTTCCTTTGTCCCATAAAGGGAGTTCTGCTTACCTTATTCTATTATCTTGGGTCCCCTATCTTCATGTTCGTGGCATCTCATTCAAATATTATTTCATTTATGTCATAATTCCAAGTGCTTCAGCAAAACATAAAAGAAAAAAAAGCCCTCAGAACCTTATATAAAATATATTAAAAACACATTTCACAAATTAGTAGAGGTTTCAATCTTCCCCGCCCCAAACCCCCATTCTTTAACACCATTATCAAATATTTCAGCAGAAGATACGGCTTGCAAGCAACTTGGTTGGCGACCTCTCCCCCCATGGCCAGTGTTTGCTCCAGGGGTTGGAGGATGTTTGGCTAAGACAACCTCAATGGCACCTTGCCTCTGTGCAGGGCCGGTGCCAGACTATTTTGCGCCCTAGGCAAGGTGAGCTACTTTCACCCTACCCCACCCCAAAAATGCCAACTTTGATTTTTAAGAACAGATGTGTCCTGGAAAAAATAAGAAGCGCAAAACTTGAAACTGCTAAATTTATTTTAAAGTGAAAGAAATACCTCATGCCAATTATAGCAAACAAATTGGAAAGGAACGTCTATGGGTCTAAAATGCATTATTTAATAGGAATATCACCTCCAAATCATCCCCCCCAACTCACACACGCGCGCACACACACACTCAGCATCACTCAGTCCAAACAAACATACGCATGAACACATGCATTTACTCAAAGAACCCCTGCACCCCATTCACCCATACATTCTCTCTCTGTCTCTCTCTCTCTGTCTCTCTCTTCCGGGCGCATTCCAGAAGTCTGAACGTGGAGCCCTTCCACCCCCACCCCAGAGTCCCTGCCAACGCGCGTGAGTGCTGCGCTGCGCCCGGCGCCCCTCTTAGCTTGGCACTCCAGGCGGCCGCCTGAGTGGCCTCTGTGGTAGCACCGGCCCTGCCTCTGTGGGTCTACTGTCTCACCACCCTTGTCTCCAGCTGCAATTGTACCTTGTCCTCTCTCTCATCATTGCTGCCACTTGCTTATGTGCTACTGGTCCTTCTCACCACCACTGTTGGCTGGGCCAGAAAGAGAGGCAGGTGAAAAAGCAGCCCTTGACACCAGCCCTGCCCATGACTAGGATTGCCAACTTTTCAAGCAGGCTCCTGCCAGTGGGCCTTTAATAACAGTTCACCTGCAGTAATTGGTACATGAAGCTTTTCACATCAGGTATGTGAATATAATCATGTGCTAACTCTTGCAGATCAATGCTGGGCCCAACACTTTTTGGGCCCAATAACAAAAATTAAATGAGATCTTAAAGAGCTGTGCTGTGCATTTTCATTCCTTGGCTTGATAATAATAATAATAATAATAATAATAATAATAATAATAATAATATTTCTTACCCGTCTCTCCACTTGCATAACAACCTTGGATCGAGGTGGGGAACAACAGTGAATATAAAACACATTAAAAACTGATTAAAAACATAGCATACATGATTAAAACATCCTTAAAACATTCTAAAACTTAACTGGATAGTCCTGCCAGAATAGATCAGTCTTTATTGCTTTTTTAAATGCTAAAAGACTGTCAAGTTGACGAATCTCCTCCGGCAGGCCATTCCACAGTCTGGGAGCAGCAGAAGAGAAAGTCCTCTGGGTAATACCCATCAGCCTGGGCCTAATCTACACCAAGCAGGATATTTCACTATGAAAGTGGTATGAAAGCAGTATATAAAAGGCAGGCGCCACACCAAGCAGGATATAGCAATATGAAAGCGGTATATGGTATGTGTCAATGGGGCCCAACACTTGTCAATACACATCAATACTGCAATAAAGCAGCAGTGTGGCCCCTGCCTTTTATATAACACTTTCAAAACACTTCTGTTATGCATTATCCTGCTTGGTGTAGATTAGGCCCTGGTTATTCAGAAATAAGTCCCACTGAGTCCAATGCAAGCTACTTCCTAGTAAAGTGTGTATGGCAGGGTGGCCAACCTATGGCTCTCCAGTTGTTGTTGGACTACAATTCCCATCATCCCTGACCAATGGCCATGCTGGCTGGGACTGATGGGAGCTGGAGTCCAACAACATCTGATGTGGATTTAACCAGTATGGCAACATATTGTCTGGGTTTTCACTGCTGGTATTTGTCAAAAGAGAGGGTCATTTGAATCTACAGGGTTCACATCGCTGCTCATCTATGAGTCACACGGGATGACCTTGGATTAGTCTCTCAGCCTAATCTACTTCGCAGGGTGGTTGTGAAGGTAAATGAGTCAGTACCTAGCATTTCAATCTCCATCAGAAGCCAACACCTGTAGAAAAGAGCAGTTGGCCGTTTAATAGGCAGATATCAGCACCTAGCATGGTGATGCAAATGACGGCCCACTGCTGCTGCTGTCAGCTTCCTTCATACTTTGCTTTATATGGCTTTGTGTTCTAAAGACAATCTCTGAGAGAAGCTGTTGCAGCTACCACCATCTTAATTTCCCAAGCACGTCTCTGGCCCTGATGTAGAGCCCAGAGACATGCTGGAGAAACCAGATGGCAGCAGCTGCTTCCGCCTCCTCTCCTAGGGCCTCTTTTTTCTGTGCTCGGCTGTCTGCCACCACCCATCCTTCCTGCGGCTTACAGCAGTGCCACCAGTCACCACATTGGCCCTTGAAAAGCTCAGGGGCAACACCAGGACGGTACTGTGCCCAGGGCCCATTCAAAGCTGCTGCCGATCCTGGAGGAAAGTCATGTATGCCACTCTAAGCAACTTAATGGAAAGGTGGCATAATGGCACATGTGATAAATAAAGAAAACATGAATTCCAAGGTAAAGGTGTGGGTTTTTTTTTTCCTTGTAAAACGGGATCATTAAATGCCTCTGTGTGAGAGAACCATGGACTATTTTTAACTTTCTTTCCATCTTTCTTTCATTCCTTCACAGTGAAGCACTCTGTCACTCTCTTGGCTGTGTTCTCTGGGGTCTTGGCTAGTTTTACCCTGAAAGCTCCTACTCTGAGGAGAGAGGGATAATGTGTATGTCAAGCCAATGTAGAAACAGCAATAACTAGCTCAAGTAAGGGGTTCCCTAGGGAGGAGTGCCAGAGATGACAGCGATTTGTTTACTTCCTACACAGATAATGAGGTACATATGGCCTCCAAGCACAATATGCACACAAGCCACAAAGCCATGTTTTTTGATATCTGGGTTCTAAAGAAATATTGAAAATAGCTCTGAGTGCTATTTTCTCAGATATGCCAGATCAAACCCAAGGCCTACCTAGTCCAGCATGCTGTCCCCATGACAGGTCAACCAGATGCCCCAATAAGAAAACCTACAAGCAGGACATGAAAGCAACACCCCTCACCCATTGTCACAACTGGTACTGAGAGGCATAGTTTTATATTGCCTTTTAAACTTTTAATGTTTTAAATTGATACCTGTATTTTATGATTTTTAATTGTGCACTGCCCAGAGAGCTTCGGCTGATGGGCAGTATAAAAATATAATAAAATAAATAAATAAATAAATAAATAAATAAATAAATATAATAGTGCCTCCAGTGCTGGAGTTTTTAAACACATAATTTAATTTAAATTTAAACCTTGTTTTAATTCCGTAGTTTAACCTATATCAATTTTTGCTGTGTGGTTTTATCCTGGTTGTGCTTTTTATATTGCATTTTGTATTTGTGTGTTTAGATTGTTGGTTGTTTTTTATGCTCTTCATGGTTTTAAATGTAATAAATAAATAAATAAATAAATAAATAAATAAAATATACCAGGGGTGGGAAGAAGGTAAATCAGGATCTCCTGGTAGATCTCTGGATGATTTGAAGTAGGGCTGTGCACAGACTGCCCTACCCATTTCAGAGGTCAATTCAGAGCTTCCAAATTGGCCCCAATCCACCTCAGCCCAGATTTAACCCACTCTGGATCCAGAGTGAGATTCCGGTGTCCAAACTATTTGGACATCAAACAGGCTGGATGGATGGATGATGTCCAGCTTTCCCAGGTGCCCTTGGTGCGAGACCCTGGCTCCTTATCTGGACCTGCTGTGAGTGCCCACAGCTGCCCAGGCCTCTTCAAGGTGACTCCCTTGGAGAGGCCTGGACAGCTACAGGTGCTTTTGACAGGTGCAGGCAAAGAGCAGGGGGCTCACGCAGCAGGGGTCCGAAGCAGTCCGAAGCGCTTTGGACCCAATCCAACCCTATTCAGCTAGAATCTGACCCGCTTCATTTCTGGACCAATTTGGTCCAAATCAGCCCACTTCGGTTTGGAATTTGGATCCGGAGCCAAAGTGGTGCACAGCACTAATTTGCAATAAATCAGTAAGGGATTCTAGCAGCAACAGCAACAATTTATTTATTTATTACCCGCCTCTCTTGCCTTTCCTCCTTCCTAAATTAGGCTGATGTAATTCTTTTTTTAAAAAAAAAGCTGGCATGGAGAGAGGACAAAACAGATAAGTGTAGAAAATAATTTGTGTTTGAGCTTGTTTGGATACAGAAAATTAATTCCTGCGTACACTCTGAGGCATCTTGTTTCTCAGTTCTATGTCTCCCTTTGCGAGCCCCTAACTTTTCACCTGGCTTCAGTTTGTAGACCTCAGGGTTCAAAGTAGATCCTGCAAGCCTAAAGTATGCCTTGTCCCTGATAACTAGCCATCCTGACTACTAGCCATTGATAGCTTTATTCTCCATGTCTTTTGCACCAGGCTCCATTTAGTGGATCTGAGAGTTCTAGTAAAACAATGAAAATCAAGTAAAACAATAATGCCAAAATCCTTGGATTGGCAGGTCTTGTCAGGAGTCTGTCCTGTGCGAGACAGAGCTACCATTTTATTTATGTATTGCGTGTCGATACCGCCCATTAGCCGAAGCTCTCTGGGCTATTCACAAAATAAAACCTAAAACCATAAAATGCAAAAATCCAGTTAAACATATTTAAAAACATACATTTAAACAGAATAAAACCATAATAAAAGCCAGCAAAGAACTTAAAATACACTAATGCAAAGGTCTTAAAAGTTCCAGGGAAAATAAAAAGGTCTTCACTTGTCATTAAAAGGACTACAACATAGGCACTAGGCAACCCAACAGGCATTTTGCCACCACTGAAAAGTCCTGTCTTTGGTAGCCATCTGCTTCACCTCATTTGGAAGGGCCTCTAAGGATGATCTTAGGGTCCAGGCAGGCATATCTGGAAGGAGATGGTTCTTCAGGTAGCAACACCTTGATGATGATGATGATGATGATGATGATGATAGCTCCATCCATCACCAGCTCCCAATGAGGAGTTTCCTATTTGGTTGCTACCATTACTCATGGAGTAAAATATTTTTAAAATTCCATATAACGTCCCATGATAACAAACATATAACATCCCATGATAACAAACCTAAATGAAATCAGAACGTAACATTTTAAACTGTTGAAGTAGACTGATGTAGTATTTCATATTCTTAATTTTCAAGAAGTGTCATCACACTTTTACCCCCACTGTGCCTAGTTGCAGTGATAGTGCTGTGTCTTGCTCTACCACTGAAGCTAAGAAGCAGGTGTCAAACCAAATGCTTCCATGCCTTTTCCTCTCCATCCATGCTGCTTAGGAATCTTGTTTGCCTTCCTTGGGTAGGCCAGAAACTCAGGAAAGTGTCATATTTCCTGAGGCTTAAGCAATATCCAACATGGAATAAAGCACATCATACCCCTATCGGCTCCAGAGATTGACATAATTGGTATGAATGAAAAAAGAACGTTCCTTATGTTAGCCTCACAGGTGCAAAGAGGGTGTGTAATACAGAGCCATGTTCACCAACTATTTGCATAGAGAGATGTTGTTTTTAAAAGGGAGTGGTACAGCAGCTACTGGAAAGGATGGTGCATTCTATGAACTCCACTGTCTTCAGGTGTCCTATTTCCTGTATAGAACTACTGACACACACACACACGCCAACCACTCCCATATCTAGACTTCCACCCACTCAATCTGCTATCTTAATAGCCTTTGTTTCCCTCAAGTATAGTGTTTCAGCCTTATCTATTGAGGCAGGAGCGCTCTGGTGGTGTCTTCAGTGAGTGGTACAGCTAGGTAATTTTAGACCCTGGGCTTATTTGGGGGTGGGGGTGCTTGAGATGGCCACATGTATTATTCCTTCAACTATAAAGCACATAACTAACATTTCTCTCCATTCCAAGCTTTACACCTGCTTCGGCATTCCTGATATGCTAGAACAACCACAAAACTGTTGGTTAGCCCTGATTTAAAAACATCAATAACAACATGAAGCTGATTGGTGGGAGATTCAGAACAAATAAAAGGAAGTACTTCTTCACACAGCGCATAGTTAAATTATGGAACTCACAACCACAAGATGTAGTGATGGCCACCAATTTGGATGGCTTTAAAAGGGGGTTGGATGAATTCCTGGAGGCAAAGGCTATCAGTGGCTACTAGCCCTGATGGTTGTGTGCTATCTCCAGTATTCGAGGCAGTAAGCCTGTGTGCACCAGTTGCTGGGGAACATGGGTGGGAGGGTGCTGTTGCACCATGTCCTGCTTGTTCATCCCTGCCGGATGGCTGGTTGGCCACTGTGTGAACAGAGTACTGGACTAGATGGACCAGCATGGCAGTTCGTAACAACAAATGTCTCAACACGTGCAGTTTTGCATTTTAATACCACTTAAATCACGACTGCAGGAATAAAATGGAGCTTTGCTTCTGCAGCTGCGGCTCTCTGGGTGTTCATTCGGAGGTGGGGGGGTGCACTTGGCCCCTAGCCGCACCCTCCTGGTTACGCGGCTCGCTCACATTTGACCCGCTTGGGGTGCTGTGAATCCTCTCCGTCTGCAGCCAGGGTCCGATAACACCCCCCCCCCAGGGAGGGGGGGGGGCTTAAGAAAAGTTGGGAAGATGAGGATCCGGCGCTTGACTTGTGAGCCCAATTTGCTACTCCCCGGCTGCCTCTGATCCCGCCCCTCCCCGATCCACCTGACCACCCACGCCTTGCACGGAGACGGCCGGCTCGCTCGGATTGCTGACTGATCGCCCGGAAGAGCGCCGCGCCGCTTGAGCCAACGCCCAACGAAGGGCAGAGAGCGACGGAGAAGCATCTCTCTGTCTCTGCGCCTGGCCTGTACTTCCCCTTCCCCGCCGACCATTAGTCTTTCTTCTAAAGCCTGGGGGAACGGCAGGCTTTTAGAACTGATTGCTGTTTCTGCTATCGACGTGCTGGAGGAAGAGCGGGCTCTCAGCCCGAGCATTTAACCCTTCCTAGGCTTCTGCCCTTACTGATCAACACAATCTTGCGTGTGCCTTTTGTCGTTGTTTTAACCCTTTTCCAGCGTTTGAAGTCTGAACGGAATTCTTTCTCAAGTTTTACCAGCACATTTAAAACAAAAAACAGCCATGCTGGTCCATGGGGGAAAAACAAAAATCCATAGTTGGGCAAATACCTTTAATAAGGACATTAAAAGAGCCATGCTGGATCAGACCAAGGGTCCGTCCAGTCCAGCATTTGGTTCACACAGTGGCCAACCAGCTGCCCAAGGGAATCCCACAAGCAGCCTCCCATCCATGTTCCCAGGTTATTAGGACCAAACAATAAACTATAAGTGTGCAAGCTTTCAAATTCTCCAGAAGTCTTCATCAGGTTAAGTGGTACAAAAAGCAAGGGACGGGTGGAGAAATAAAGGGGATTATCAGAGGCACAGGAGCCCTGCTTGGGGGAAAAACCTTACCTTATACATACACAAAAGGATTGAAATGTAGAAATTCAGCAGGTGGCGGTTATCCCATAATTTAAACTATGCTGGAAAAAACTTCCAGTTCTCAAGTACCTGTAAAAAAAAAAAGGTGCAGGAGTCCAGCCGAGAAAAAGGTGTCAACTGCACACCTTTGTACAGGTGTGCACACGCATTGTTTAGTTTCCATTTTCTTTCAAACAGGGCTCCTCTGCCTGAAATAGCTGTCTGGCAGGCAGAAACTCAACTTTTCCTGCTTCAGGAAAAGTTATTGTGTGTGCAGGATCTACACTACTGCTTGATCACAACACTGAAGTGCACCAACGACTGTTGGGGCCTGTGACATATTCCATACACCATATTCAAATTGCTTTCGAAGTGTTGAATCCTGTTTGGTGTAGATCTGGCCTCGGTCACTTTTCACTGTTCCTAACAGCCCTATTCGGGTGCCTCGAGGCCCTGAATAAGCCCTCTAGGCCCAGAAGCATGCTAAAGAAAGGAAAGAAAGAGGGTAGAGCAGCTAGAAGCTAGAGCTCTGCTTCCCAGCTGCTCAAGGTATGTATAAAGTTTTATTTTTAAAAGAATTGAGAATGGCAGGGTGCTCAGCAGGTATCGGGGGTGGGGGCGCTATGATGCTTGTAGGCAGAATGTTGCCAATACCAGGACTATAGGATCCCAGCACTGATTGCATTATTTTCAGCAGTCATCACATATGGACATCTCCTTCAGATCTAAACACAACCTCCTGCCCAACTTTCCCCTAGCCAAGGACTGGAATGAATACAAGTTGTTCTTCAAGATAGTCCCAATTGATATAGATGTCTCCAACTCCAAATACAAGCCCTTGGAGGCAATCAAGTACAAATCTGGCAAAGTCTGATAACGTCATGTCAGCAGCTGTGAGGCTGTGGCATGTAGACAGGCCTAGGCCCGGCACCGGTAGCAGGCATCCTAGGGCAGCTGATGGGGCTCATTTGCCCCTAGAGTGCTGATAACCTGCCCCTGGCCTTCCATGGCAGGATCTACACTACTGTTTTAAAATGGTTTATAGCAGTAGTAACAACTGTTGGAGCCCAGGACACACTCCATATACAGTTTTCAAACCATTTTCAAAGTGTCATATCCTGCTTGGTGTAGATCTGGCCCATATCACATGACTGTATCTTGAACCTTCTTTTTAGCATCTCCGAATGCCCCAGAAAATTAAAATTGTAGTTCCCAGCCACCCTTGGAGTGTTGCTGCTGCTGCCAAGGAAGCCCAGGGTGACCAATCAGTGTAAGAAGGGACTCAATAGACAGTACATTGCCCTGAGCCCTTCAGACCTGGAGCTAACCTTGTATGTAGACAACAATGTATGAAGTCACAAGCCCTCTTCAGACATTTGGTCAGGTAGAATGAATGTTGTGCACGTGTAGTAGCATTGCCCTGGCAGGCTCAGCCCCCAACTGATGCACATTCATTTTATTCTTATTCTTATTGCATTTATATCCTGCTTTTTTTCCTCCCAGGAACCCAAGGCGGCATACATAAAGCTCCATCACACCAAGGGAAAACACTATCCCTACCATCGCTTCTCCGCCCATGTTTTCATTCCTCAGTTACTTCATCTTTCAAAAGAGGAAGTACACCACAAAATGAGGCCCACTGAGTCCTCTGCTCTAATGGCGCTGCTTCTCCTGCACACAGCAGGACAGAGCAACGATTCCAAGTTTTAAAAAAATCGGACTTAATGGGGGGGGGGAGGGTGTTGTCACGAAAGGAAGGCCAGAAGGGTCGGAAGGCGCACGGGGGCAGAAAACATCATGTGAGGGACCTGAGCAAACTCCGTGAGTGCCCAGTAATGTGTGCAAAACGCTCATCGGATGGAGTTTATAATCCTCCTCTCCATTTTATCCTCATAACAACAATCCTGTGAGGTGGGTTGGGCTGAGAGTCTGTGACTGGCCCAAAGTCACCCAGTGAGTTTCTATGGCCGAGTGGGGACAAGAACCTGGATCTCCTTGCTCCCAGTCCAACACGTTAGCCACTACACCACATAATATTTGTTGAGTGAGAGACCCCATGCATACAGGTCTATGTGTGGAGATCTCTGCATGATCTGGAAGCCTGTACTTCCAGAGTTCCCAACCATATATAGATTCCCCTGCACATACAGCTGTATGCATGTGGGCTCTCTGCACATTGTAAATGCATGTGGATCATGGGCAGAGACTGCAGCCGTGATACATACCGCTCCCTTTCCTTTCTACGCGCTTTCATCGAAAGGCGGAAGGGACCTCCTGATCATTGCTCCACATACAGTTTGAGCTGTTATGCTGAAATCTTTGCAAAAGTGAGAAATGCAAATAAGTCAGGCTAATTACAGATACCAAACTAATTCCACGTGGCCATGTCATTTTCCCATCTCCTTTACCTGAGTCATGGAATTCCTATGTTTCAGTGTGATTGGGGGGGAGACTTTACAAATGCTGAGGTAAGTCTCCTTTTACATCAGGGATGGGAAACGTGGCCCCCCAGCGTAGCCACCCCTCAACATGGGCTATGCTGACTAAGACTGATGGAAGTTGCAGTCCTTCAACATCTAGAGAGCCACACATTCCCCTGATGTAGAAGTTTGTGTGTTGGAGTTGACCCAAGTTCAAATCCACACTCAACCATGAAGCTCAGTGGGTAATCTTGAGCAAATTATTGTTTCTTAGAAGTAACCTACCTCACAGGGGTGTTTTTAAGATAAAAATGTGGGCAGGGGAGAGGAACTTGTAGGCTGCCTTGAGCTCTTTGGAGGTAAAGTGGGAATTAAATAAAGTGTTCAATTGGAAAGGAGGACCAGCACAGTCAGGGATGCAGGAAACATTTTTGAGTTTACAGAGGACAAGAGTCCCTGAAGAATGAGAAGGAGGGATGAAGTGAGAGGGAGAAAGAAGATTAGAAAGGAGGTAAGTTGATGGATGAGAATGTTGAAGACATCGACAAAAGTTTACAGAGAATCTAGCGATAAAGAGGGAGCTAGTGTAGCATGGTAGACGCTAATAGGAATGTTGAACAACATTCGTGTAATGATGGTAAACTGAGGAGACGGTGAGCTGAAGAAGTCAAAACAGAGGAACTCTGTTTGAGAGAAACGACAGGGAGGCCGAGCAGTGCGAGAGTCAAGCCGCAACAGTTAAGCGAACATGCAGATACTTTGAATTGAAATGCAATCCTCTACCAAGCCCGGCCACTATGGAAGTCATTTTCTCGTTTGGGGGCTGCAACAGTCCTCCTTAAAAACAACAACCCGGAGCCAGTTGGAAGCGGGTGGCCCCGAGCCTTCCTTCAGCCGGAAAGTGCTGATGACCAAACAAGCGCAACCCATTTGCCCGGCGTTGGAAAGCATCCGCGCCGCCTCGATCGCTTTCAACAGGCGCCTCGGCGTCCCCTTCGAGTCTTTCTAGCCGCACGCCGCCGTTTCTTTCGCGACGCAGCTGCTTCCCTCCCTCCAGCGCGTCTCCTGCGCGAATTACCCCCGGCGACGATGACCCCACCCTCTTGCAGCCTTCTGTTCCCGGAGATGCCCGGTGGCGGCCCCGTTCCCTCCCTTGCAGGTTCTCCCGCGCACCCCCCGTCTCGGTGCTCTCCGTCTGCACCTGCAGCAACCACGCGGTTCGCGGGGAGGCTAGTTAAACGCCCGAGCTGCTCCCGTCGCAATTGGACGCAGCGTGTCCCCCTCCCCCCCCCCGTCTTCCTCCTCTTCCATAAGCAGAGCCGCGCCCTGCCGGGCCGACCCCTCCTCCTCCGGCACGCCGTCGCCTGGGGCTAGCTCGGTCCCCCGAGCCCGGGCGGGGCCGCGCCTGGCTCACGTGGCCCAAAGAAAGGGCGCCGTCGCTGCCGCCGCCGCCGCCGCCGCCGCCGCCTCGGAGGCAGGCGTGCTGTGTGTGTTTTCTCCCCAATCCGTGGAGCCGCGCTCTGGTCTTTCTGGCGAGGGCTTTGGTGGAAGCAGCCGTAGTTGTAACTGCACTTTCTTTTCCCCCCAGCTAGGGAGTAACTGGAGAGAGAAAAGTGGCTGAGGGGGGAGAAAAGGCGGAAAAAGAAAGCCAGCCTGCAGGTGGTGACCAGACAGGGAGAGAGGGAGAGAGCAGTCGTGGAAAGACAGAGGCTTCACTTGTAGCTGTGCTGAAAACTCCACCTTCGGGGCATGGGAGCAAGTAAGTGCCTCTCTCTCTCTCTCTCTCTCTCTCTCTCTCTCTCTCTCTGTCTCTCTCTCTCCTCTCCTCTCCTCCTTGTCTCCTTTGTGGCTTGGGGCTACACAGGGCTCCGCTCGCCCCTAGCTGCCACTTGTGCGTCTTTCGAGAACTCCTCACTGCCGCCTGGCCCTCGGCTCCCTCAGCAAACCTCCCCTCGCTGCTGTCAATAGAGGGCTTTTCGGGAGGATCTGGCCACGTTCGAGCCAAGCGGATGAAGCTTCGCAGGCTTGTCGCCAATGTCAGTCTTGTTTAGAGTAGACCCATTGAAATGAAAGGGGTTGAAGTTAGACCAACGTTGGCTACAGCCCGTTGGATTCGACCCTTAGCAGCCTTTTATTAGAGAATCACCCCCATCTTCTTTTGCCCTCCCTCAACTCAAAGTCGCCCCAGTGCTTTGCAACCCAACAAAGTCCCTCTCTTTGAAACGTGTTGCGTGGTGGTGGTGGTTGTATTTTTAAAAACTTTTCTGAAAAGCACCCCCCACACCCTCCAATCTGTATTGGAGAGAGCTAGAGAGAGAGATGAAGCTTTAGGGATAGGTGGAGCATCCTTTCTTCTTCCTTGGTTGCTAAGCGCTGGTGACCATGTTTCCTGGAAGACCTCTGCTGACACAGACAAGAATGACAGCAACAAATGAGAAAAAGGCAGGGCTTAGTCCACCTCAACTCTCCCTCCACACACACACCACTTTGCCAATGAGTTATAAACGCTTACTGCATACCTTTAAAACATACACACACCCGATAAGGTGAAATATACACATATATCGACATTTTTCGTATTCCAAACATGCATGTCCAGCAATATATATTTCTCTCCTCCCACCCTTCTTCGCTTAACAACCAACCTGCGGCAGAGTTGTGATGAACCTGAAAGCGTGCTCACTACCTCACGATTGTTTTAGTTAGACTGACTTGATGTTTAGATTCGCCCCTTCCCTCGTAATAGACCAACACGGCTGACTGCATTTTTGGTTGTCTAGATTTCTTCTGAACAAGTGGTTTTTTGCTGTGGTGTATAAGGCTACAATCCTATACCTACTTACCTGACATTAAACCCTATGAATTCATGCATAGGATTACGAGGAAAAAAAGTCATACAAGCCAACTGGGCAATACTGGGAATTGTAGGACTTCCCCCCCCCCCATCTAAACATCCATAACATTACACCTTAAGTAACTTTATCCCCGCACAGATATTCAGTCTCTGTGTATCTAGGGTGGAGAACTGCTTTTGCAATGGCTATACATTTAGGATAATGTTTGTACAGATGTACAGATCATACAATTTGTGCCTACACTCAGAGAACTTCATAGAGTCATAGAATTATTATTTGGAAGGGTCCACAAGGATCATCTAGTCCAACCCTCTCCAATGTGCAGGAAAAACAAACCATCCATGAGAGGTGCTGTCCAGCCCCTTTTTAAATACCTCCAGAGATGAAGAACCCACAACCCCCATAGATAGACTGTTCCACTGTTGTACATCATGCAAATGGTCTGCAAGATGCAGAGAAGGGGAGAGGACCACTTCCAAAATAGCATTCACTTCCACATTTTTGTGCTCCGGTTGAGTTTGTGAGCTCAGCCAGAACACAGCATGTCATTACATATATTTAATCAATGGCTAATTGATTAATGGCTCTATGCTATCTCCAGGTTCAGAGACAATGTGCCTCTGAATATCATTTGTTGGGGAATGGCAGTGGCTGAGGGCTATTGCTTTCATGTCCTGCTTGTGGGATTCCCATAAACATCTGGTTGGGCATTGTGGGAACAGCCTACTGGACTAAGTAGGCCATCGGTCTGATCCTGCATGGTTACTCTTATATGCTTACGCAAATTTCCAATCTTTTCTTAGGGATCGATGTTAGAGGCATAATTTACTGGAATAATTTCTCAAGCTTGAGATCTGTTTCTTTCAGTGTGAACCACAAGCCATATAAAATGATATAAAAACGTAGTTTAGTCCTAATGGAAGTCAATGAAATAGAGGCCACAATCCTATGCACACTAACTTGGTCCTATTAAACTCAGTGAGATTTTTGAGTAAACATGCATAAGATTGGGCTCTAAGCTGGCTCAACTGCAGAAATGTTAGATGGGTTCATTTGAAGAGCTTTCATTTGTCCTACTCCAATAGAATAATATAGTCTTAGGAACATAGTCCATAGTCTTCTGCCTGCAAAGCATATGCTCTATCACACTGAGCTATGCCCCACCCTTTCCCCTTGAGGCTTTCCTATAGGCTCTGGTAGTAAATTGAAACGGTAGTAATGTGTGCTATATATTTTATGGGATTCGTATTTGGGGGCTGGGATTCTAGTCTACCAATGACTCTAGGACACAAAGATCTGGACAGGATTGCACAGAGCCCTCAAAAGAGTGACTCACCATTGCTTACTTATAGAGATTTCTATGAAGGATGGGAATGTTGACTGCATAGTGCTCCTGTTGATTTTGAGGATGCTGGATGGTGTGAATTTGGCTTATTTTGACTGCTGAACAGCAGGTACACTGCATGAAGACCCCCCTCCTCCAATCGAAGCTGTGTGATACTTGTGGCATTGCTACTTGACCTGTTTAAAAATTGCATGACGGCATTATTAGAGTATTAGATTTCTGGTTATCCAGGTTGTGATATTTTATTTCATCATTATCACCATTGTTGTTGTTATTTTTGTTAGCTTAGTCTTTCATATAATCAAGCATGTTCAGAAGTTCTTCAAAGCCAACAGCTGTGCATGAAAGTAATCACAAACTTACAGTGCAGTCTTAAGCAATCCTAACTGCCTTTAAAGATGGTTCGGAAACTTCAGCTGGTGCATAATGTGGCTAGCTCCTGAGTACTGGTGTGGGGTACAGTGGTCATACCTTTACCAATACACTGATACTGCATCTGTTGCACTGGTTGCTGGTGAATTTCCAAATCTAATGTAAAATGCTAGCTTTAGCCTTTAAATCCTTAAGCCAGGGGTGGGCAGCTTGAAGCCCTCTAGATGTTTTGGCCTATAACTCTCATCACACCTAATCAGCATAGCCAGGGGTGGGGGTTGATGGAGTTTATAGGCCAAAACATCTGAAGGGCCACATGTTGCCCACCCCACCCTAAACAGTTTTGGGGCAAGTTACTTGAAGGACCTCCTTTACTCATACCAACCTGTCTACACTTTGAGGTTAGCTGCTGGAGCAGTGGGTCCATGGCCACCAAAACAATCAAGGCTGGGGAGCACTAGGGAGTGGGTTTTCTTAGCATTGGCCATATGCTTGTAGAACACATTGCAAACTGGGGTGCATCAGGCCCACTCATTACAGGCCTTGAGAAGAGCTCTTAAGATACACTTGCTTCCTCTGACCTTTTCTTAAGATAGGCTTTATGGACCACTGAACTGAGATGTTAAAATATTGTTTAAATACAGTTGTTTAAATATTTATTGGAATTTAGTTTGTAGTATGTGCGTGTGTGTGTACCTAGTTTTTATTAATGGTTAATTTTGCAGCCAACTTTATTGCTTTGCTTTTGTGCATATATCAAGTTTTGGAAGCTGTGTTGAAGAGGGTTTTTCTCTAAGAGGCGGCATGGAAATATCTTAAATGAAAAATAAATAGATACGTCTACTCAGGTATAAATAAATTGTTCTGGAGTGTGCTTTGTGAGTGTGCTTCTGATTGCTATTTTAGATTTGCCTTGCCTCAAGTCCCTGCATGATTTTATCTGCATATTGACCAGAAGGTAAGAAGGAACGCTTCTGAACTCCGAAGAGGAGATATACTTTTGGACTCAAAAGGCAATCCCCTTTCTGGATGGAGGTGAACTGAATAAACAAAATATTTGCTTAGAACCCTGTCTAACAAGGATTAGCATGACCATCCAGAAAGGTCCCTGGTTCAATCCCCAGGATCTCTAAGTAGGGCAGCAAAAGAACCCTCCCTGAATCCCTGGAGAGGAGCTGCCAGTCAGTGTCGACAATATTGGGCTAGATGGACCAATGGTCTGGCTCAGTATAAGACAGCTTCCAATGTTCCTATTTCTTTGTATATAGCGTGTCTCGAGTCATGTTGCAAAAATCTCAGGCAATTCACACATCAGTTGAAGAATTATCTCCAGTTATCCCTGATATAAAACTTCTGGAGTTTTATATGGGAAAGTTAGTATTTATTTTAAAAGGTCCTTTTCTGCAGTAGCTGTTGCAATATTATATAAAGATCGCAATAACAGATGTCCGTCTATACAAGATTGAAATTATTATTATTATTTATCACATTTATATACTGCCCCATAGCTGAAGCTCCCTGGGCAGTTTACAAAGATTAAAACACTAAACATTAAAAAGCGATATACAAAATTTATAACCATAAAAAGCATAAAAACAGATTACATATAATATCCAATTAAAACAACTATTCTGGGTCAGTTAAAAAATTCTACATATGCTGTTAAATGCCAGGGAGAAAAGAAAAGTCTTGACCTGGCGCCAAAAAGATAACGGTGTTGTTGCCAGGTGAGCCTCGTCTGGGAGATCATTCCATAATTGGGGGGCTACCACTGAAAAGGCCGTCTCCCTTGTTGCCATCCTCTGAGCTTCCCTAGGAGTAGGCATGTGGAGGAGTACCTTAGATGTTGAGTGTAGTATACGGGTAGGTTCATGTCGTTAGAGGTGTTCCATTAAGTATTGTAGTCCCAAACCGTGTAAGTCTTTATAGGTTAAAACCAGCACCTTGAACTGGGCTTGGAAACGAACAGGCAGCCAATGCAAGACGGCCAGAGTTGGTCTTATATGTTTGAACCTTCCGGTTCCTGTTATCAATCTGGCCACTGCATTTGGCACAAACTGCAGGTTCCGAACCAGCTTCAAAGGCAGCCCCACGTAGAGCACATTGCAGTAATCTAACTTGGAGGTTACCAGAACATAGACAATTGAACCCAGGTTATCCCTGTCCAGATAGGGGTGTAGCTGGGCCACCAACTGAAGTTGATAGAAGGCACTCCGTGCCACCGAGGCCACCTGAGCATCAAGTGACAGAGATGGTTCTAGGAGAACCCCCGAGCTATGAACCTGCTCCTTCAGAGGGAGTGCAACCCCATCTCACTACATAGTGTGGTAGCCAGACATGCAGTTTCACAAAAACAATAGAATGGTCATAAGGACTGGCTGCTCCTATGGAGAAAGAATAAGTTGAGAAAAGGGATATTACGCACTGATAGACTACATATCCCTTGAGGGAACATTCAGTCTATAATTAACATTAAGGAGACAGATCAGCACACTATTCAAACTGCTATAAACATAAAAATGTTATTTTTGGTTTGTAGTCATGGATATTCAAAAACAAGTTGTTAGAATATAGTTCATTCAGACTTTTTTCCAAGTAAGTGTAAGTAGAATAGAAATCTATCATGTTTATAAATCTGTAATCAAAGAATGAAACGCCTGTGTTAATGTATCAGGGAGAGGACTCTGTTGCAGAAGGGTGTCACACGGTTCCCAGCACCAAAGGACCTAGGTGTCCAGGAAGAGGTGATAGTGGTGTGAAGAATGTGGATAGGGAGACTTTTTCTCCCTCTCTCCAAATACTAAAATCCAGAGTCGTCCCATGAAGCTGATTAGTGGGAGATTCAGGTCTGTTAAAAATAAGTAGTTAAACTATGAAATTTGCTACCACAAGATGTAATGGTGACCACCAATTTGGATGGCTTTAAAAGGGAGTTAAATAGATTCTTGCAGGAGAAGGCTATCAATGGCTACTAGTTTTGATAGCTGTGTGTTACTCCAGTAGCAGAGGTAGTAAGCCTATGTCTGCCAGTTGCTGGTGAACATGAGTGGGAGGGTGCTGTTGAACTCGTGTCCTGCTTGTGAGTTCCTGGTCGCCAGCTGGTTGGCCATGTGTGAACAGAATGCTGGACTAGAAGGACCCTCGGTCTGATCCAGCATGGCTCTTCTTATGTTCTTATGAAGCAGTGTTGTAGTGGAGTGTTGGGACTTTTTGATTTTTTTTCTTAAAGTACCTGTTAAAGAAGATGTTTAGTGGAAGAAATGGCTATTCTCTGTTCTGTTTCTGCTAGCGAGCCCTGCTGCAGTGAGAACTGAATCTGGGGCTCTGTAAAGTCTGGTTCACAGCAAGGACCAGGGCAGGTCAGGTTCAGAAAATTCTTATCAAGTAGGAGTCAGGTTTCCGAAAATAAAGGAAATAGAGCAGCACCATGGAGAGCTCCAAGTTGATCCTGGGGCTGGAAGCCAGACAAGCTGTATATTGCTTTGACAAGCAGCAGAGTGAGACTTAAAAGTAAGGCTTTGGCTTTGTTTGGGATGGTAGGCTCCACCTTCCTATTGACTGAACCCTTCTCCCTTAAAGGGGCCTGATCTGTTTCAGCAGCCTCAGGCCATGACACCATGGAAATGACTGCAGCATGGCTTCATGTAGGTTGACCATATGAAAAGGAGGACAGGGCTCCTGCACATTTAACCATTGTATAGAAAAGGGAATTTCAGCAGGTGTCATTTGTATGCATGCAGCACCTGGTGGAATTTCCTCTTCATCACAACAGGTAAAGCTGCACGAGGACAGGGCTCTTGCAGCTTTACCTGTTGTGATGAAGAGGGAATTTCACCAGGTGCTGCATGCAAACAAATGACACCTGCTGAAATTCCCTTTTCTATACAGATGTTAAAGATATAGGGAGCCCTGTCCTCCTTTCCACATGGTCAACCTACTTCATGGCTAGAGCCCTTAGAATCTGAGAATGACAATGCAACATCTTCTGGACATAGGGAAGCTGGTTTATGGGCCATTCCTGGCTGTGTTGTAATTTTGAAATGCAGGTGCTCAACATGACAGCCCCCATAGCCATGTCCCCAAGGACAGTCCAAAAATTCAAGCAGCTGTGTTGATCCATATCTCATTTAGAACATATGGGAGGGGAGATGGCAGATGTGAAGTCATCATCTCTGCTAATAAGAAAAAGTGTTACAGCTCGCTGTCACAATTTTGCTATTAAAATGGTCTAGAAATCTCCCCCACATTAATATGTTGGGTAATTCACTGCATTTCTGTTTTAAGGTGTTAAACCTGACAAAACGATGTCAAAATTGTCTTACAATAGCTCTACTTCTAGTTGTAAAGCTGTTGGGGCAGAAGGGGGACCTGTTGCCCTCTAGATATTGCTAGACTACTACTCCCATCATCTCTGACTATTGGCCATGGTGTCTGGTACTAATGGGAGTTGGAATCCAACAACCTCTGGAGGGCCACAGGTACCTCACCCTGTGTTAGGGCAATAGGGCATACCATGGTATTGTTTTCAAACAGACAAAGGGCTAAAATGTGTTTTGTAAGTTCCTTTTTAATGTTATTGTAAGCTTTGTGTCTCCCCAAACTAAGGAAAATCTATAAAAACAGGTAATTACATGCTAATGTTTTCTTTTTGCTCTCCTATCTCTTTCCCCAATTGTGTCCAGGTATTTTTCCCTCTGTTCTTACTGCTTGGCATTTCTTAAAATTCCTCTCAAGCATGCCTCCTTTTCTGCCTTCTGTTGACAGGATGTAATGCTCGCAAGAAGAGGTTTGTTGCTGTGCTTTCCATAAACAGGCACCATCCTTTTATTTAATTTGGTTGTGTACTGGACACAGAGTTATTTAACTCTGGCGTGATGTAACCATGGCGTGTACTATTGGAACTGCTGAGTCACAAGCAGCTACGTGGCTCTGCTTGCAAATAACAGTTTTAAGAGTTCATTGCCTCAATTTATTGAAATATAGTTAGCAAACATTTGCATCATGTACAAGAATAAGTGTTGAAACGTTTAATTTGAAGCCTGGTTCCTTAGCAAGGAATACATTGTGCTCTTTCATGACTGAAAACATTTCTGCTATTGTCATAGGATGCGGAAACGGCAGTAGTCTTAGTTGAAGAGTTTGAGTTCTCATGGTCCCTCTGGTTTGCAGCCTTGAGGTTCTGTTGGATCAATATAAATGGCTGGAAGAGCTCCATCTGCAGTCTGTTCTCTTGGGTGTATACTATTGATGTTATGCCCCTAATGAGATTAGGCTACTCATTTTTCAGCCAGCACGGCTAACTGGGGAATGCTGGGAGTTGCAGGACTTTTTTCTGTCTAAACATGCGTAGGATTGCACCTTAAATGTATTTTTAACGATATGTGCTTGCAGCTGTGAACACTGACCAATACTGACTACCACATCAATATACAAATCTTTATGTCAGTGTAGATGCCTTTCCTCACACATTACTCTTTCAATGTGCATACTGCATCATCATAGGGCATGTCTACACCAGCCCTATATCGGAATCATCCCAGGATCGTCCCTGTGCATTCAACTGCCACACAGGGGATCCCAGGAGCAGGCAGGGACGATCCTTCCATTTTCCTGGGATAACCCTTAGGTGTAGAAAGGGCCATAGTGTGTGAAGTGGCTAGGGTGACCATATGAAAAGGAGGACTGGGCTCCTGTATCTTTAACAGTTGTATTGAAAGGGAAACTTCAGCAGGTGTCATTTGTATGCATGCAACACCTGGTGAAACTCCCTCTTCATTGTTTGTATCTGCTCACTCTAATATAGCCCCTGTAGCTTTAATGGTTGTGATGAAGAGGAAATTCTACCAGGTGCTGCATGCATACAAGACACCTGCTGAAATTCCCTTTTCAATACAACTGTTAAAGATTCAGGAGCCCTGTCCTCCTTTTCATATGGTCACCCTAGAAGTGGCTCATAAATGCTTGCCTAGGAAAATGGCACAAAACACATTACCTCAAGGCACCAGCCTACTCCAGACCTTGCCCAGTCACCAAAAATACCCTTTCACCAAAAATGGCCTCCTGCTGTCCCACAATAGCAATGGTCTTTTTACATGGGGAGACAAAGAGGAAGCAGCAACAACCACATGGCCCATTCAGGGGGTGTTTATATCATGCCACTTTTCCTGCACACAGCAGGAAATAGTGGCGCATTCCATTAAAAAAATGGATTAAAAGGGGTCTATTTTGCGACAGAAAAATGAGCAGAAGGAGTGGAGGCACGTGGGAGGCAGGACGTCATCTAAAGGACGTGCACACTTCTGTAAGTGAGCAGTGGCGAGCGTGCAATAAAACACTTGTCTGATGATGCTCTATATCTAATTAATTCCTAGATTGGTACAATCAGAGCATCTACAATCAGCAGAGGACTCTTCAAGGCAACGTTCTAGCTATGAAATAATTAGCTGTGTCTGCAATCCACTTTTATGGAGTGTTCTAGGAATGGGGAGTGATGACTGAAAAGGGGAAATCAAGTACACAGGATGACAATACTTAATAATGGGCTAGGGGATTTTTTTTCTTCCTTCCCAGACCCTCCATGTGGATTCAGCAAAAGAACAGTGCCCTACAAGTTGGCTCGCTTTGGAGATCAGGGTCAAAAAGAGCTTTTCTTGATGGAAAGAAAAAGTCCATGGCATACAAGAGGTTTTTAAGAAGGAGCAAGGTCTGGACTTCATTCTGCTGCACATGTTCAATATTCAAAGTGGTGGTTATTTGAGACCGCTGAGACTGCCGTCAGTAGCTTTAGTTGCAGCCAGTCCAATGATTGTCAGTGGCAAATTAGCAAGCTAAATTGCAAATGATAAATTGATAAATTTATCAGCTGTGAGCAGGAATTGGAGTAAAAGAAACTGTGCCAATTCCATACTTGATCAATACCGGGGCAGCATATATCACTCGCTTCACTGTTTTTAATGTTTGTAAACCGCCCAGAGAGTTTCGGATGTTGGGTGGTATATAAATGTAATAAATTCATCATCATCATCATCATCACCATCATCACCATCTACCTTGAGAACCTCCTGGCTTCCAGTTGCTGCAGTGTTGCGGGAAATGCATTTCTAGCTGAAAACCTGAGTCTGGAAGCGTCATCAGACGAGCATTTTATCGCACGCTTATTACTGCGCATTCATGTTTTTTTGTGCATCCTTTAGACAACGATGTTCACCTCCCGTGGATCTCCTGCTCCTTCTGGCCTCCATTCCATCACAAAATAGACCCCAGTAAATCTGATTTTTTTTTTAAAAAAAATGAAATGTTCCGCTATTTCCTGCTGTGTGCAGGAAAATCCGCACAATAAAAAACGCCAACTAAATGGGCCACATGGTCATTGTTTACTTCCTCTTTCTTCTCTTGTGTGAAGAAAGAAGAAGTATCATGGGACAGAAGTGGAGAGAAAAGCAATGGCAAGGAAATGCATTTCCCCCCAGCCTGATGTTTATATTTGTGAATTTGGAATATTTGCCACACCTGCTAGTAGATGAGGAGCACCTTTCTCCCCATCCCTGTACGCTAGGCATGGAGAACCTCTAGCCCTCCAGATGTTGCTAAATTAGAACTCCCAGCATCCCTGGCCATTGAGCTGGAGTTCAGAGATTCCCTATCCTTACAATAGATAATATCCAAATGCTCTGGTTAGCAGTGCATGGAGTTCTTTCTGTGGTGTCTCATAAACAGGCTGATACCTTCTTGCCTTTGTGGCAACAACCTTTTATTCAGCGTTCTAGTTTTTTCTTTACAAGTGTGTGGTCCTCTTTATTGTCCCCTCTGGTAGCCTGAAAGAATGTAACCTTGGCTATAGAGCCTGGAGAGAGAACATGGCAAGTTCTCTTTCCCCAATGTGGGGCCCTGGAATTGAATTTCCTGTTGCAGCATGCTTCCCATAGATAAGCAGACTCTGTTCTCTAGGCTGAAAAGAGGATGACTCCTTTGCAAGAGGGGCATTCTCTGACAAAGGATTCCAAAACGAGATGGAGAGAGCGAGTGAGAGCTCCATCAGACATGGGGGGGGGGAGAGGGAATCATGCTTCCTTACTGTTGCTTCTCCGCCCCTGCTTTCATTGTTTGATACTTCCTCTTTCAAAAGAGGAAGTAAACAACATGCACATGGCCCATTCAGTGGGCTGTTCTGATCCTGCTGCTTCTCCTGCACACAGCAGGAGATCTCAGCAACTTCCATTTTAAAAAATATATCAGACTTTCTGGGTGTTTTTTTGTGGCACGAGGAAGCATGAGAGGGACCCATGAAAATCTGTGAATGCCAAGCAACGAGCGTGCAATAAAATGCTCGTCTGATGGAGCTCTGAGTCTGTCATATGAGCTTTTTTTGGTCTGAGTTTACCTGCATCCTTGGGTAAAAAAGTGCTTCTTCCTCCCTGTACATAGAAAGGAGAGGATGAAAGTAGCATCTGTTGTATTTGTTCTCTGGGATGTAGTTCTTGGGTTTGAGCACATTACCAATAGCGTTGAGTTTGTATTTCCAGGAATTGGCCCTAAGCAATCTTTCAATGCATTCTGATTCTCTCTTCTCCCCCACCCGCTGCTGTCCCATTATGGGTTTCCAATATCAAGAGTGATAGTGTAAGAGCGATTTGGGGAAGTTTTGCCAATAGTTCCTTCCACCAGTCACTTAGGCTGAAGATACGTAGGTTAAGTGAAATAAGCCTTTTGCATCATAAATAATTAAAGCAACATGTGCTTAAAGTCAATTGCACTAGTTGCAAAAAATAAATAAATCCTTAGATAATGGTTGTGCTGTGTGCAGCCTTTCTGCATCATTTCATCACTGTGCTCTGTATGTTCATATGTTACGACAATGTTTAGCTTGACCACTCCAAAAATATTACAGTAGTTGGACCTCTTCTTCTTCTTTTTTTAATATAGAGGGCCATATTTGTTATTTCGTATGTCAGTTAATACTCTTTCTTCTAACATCATTCCAAAAATATGTCCTTTGGCTACTGGCTCTTGATTTAATTTAATTTTATCTTTTAAAGGAACAGCTATCCAAAAGGGCTTATTTCATTGTGCTGGATGTAAGCAGCTGCTGTTGCTGGAGCTGCTGCCGCCGCCTTCTTGTTTTCAAAAGCCCTGCTGCACTGCAAGTGCTTCCCTCTCTCACTATTGAGTTGAAATCAAAGAAATAAATACGTTTATACACACTATCCCATTAATCCATTAGCCCCGTCTAGTCTGGGTGTCCTTGGTGAACAATCTCCTCCTCTGTTCTTTCAGGGTCCTGGCAACTGATACTGTTGACTTTAGTGACCAAAGCAGCCTATGGGTTGGTGGTTGTAAAACTCAAGTCTGAGGTGGATTTTTAGTTTTATTATTAATGCTGGCCTTAACCAATTAATTACGAAATAGGGAATAGTATCCAGATACTGTCGAGCTTTGTAAAGCTAAAGGTGCATAGAGAAAATGCAACAACTTGGGACCAGGATACCTGAGAAAGCGCCTTCTCCCCTACCAAACTGTCCAGTCACTGAGGTCATCCCACATCCCCTGGTGGTCCCACATAGATCCATCCTCCGATTGGAGTCCACCAGGGGAAGAGCCTTCAGCATGGTGGCTCCTCTCTTGTGGAATTCCCTGCCTCTGGAGGTCAGGCAGGTGCCAACGGCGCCTCCTGAAAACATCATTATTCCAGGAAGCCTTTCCTTAATGTCCAGCCATGAGTCACTGTTTTTGCTTTTTTTAAAATCTGTTTTAAGTGTTTTATTCTGTTTTTGTTTTTATTTTATCTTGTACACCGCTCCAAAATTTTCAATAGGGAGTGGTATATAAATATTGTAAATATTAATAATAATAGTAATAATAATAATAATAATAATAATAATAATAATAATAATGGGCAGACTGGCAGATACCGCTTTGATATTTTGATACTTCTTTGAAATTTTGCTAATAAAAAAATAAATACAGGAATGTATTAACCCAGAAATCATTTCAGAATCTTAAGTGCAGTGGGGTTTTTGTTTGTTTTTAATTAGTTTCCCGTTCATCTGAATTTTTCACATTGATTATACTCCCATTAGGATTTGAGTTCTATCAATCACGATAATTTTGTATCATGCAATCCCTTTCAAGTGAAATGAACTTGAAAGGGATTAGATCATTTGTAGTGCTGCTGCTTATTTTGTAGCTGTTCTGGTTATTCTGAATTGCCTTGAAAATTGTTATGGTTGAAACAGTACTATTGCAAAAGATCCATACCTAGGGAAATGGTCCAATGCATTGGCACTCCTTATTTCAGTGAAACTCTTTGCATTGTGATGTAATTTTATGATCTCTCGATCTCTCTCTTTCTCTGAAACATGCATTCTGAAAGAGGTGTTCAGATTTCCATATGGCTTAGACAAGAGATCTCACTGACTGAAGGAAGTAGATGGAAAGGGAAGTGGCTGAGGCTAATGGGTTATCCTACACTGATTAGTGATTCACTAAATTATTTATTCCTGCTGCATAGCTGAATAATACTATTTCCCCTGCACCACTTGCTTCACTCTGGCTGTGGAGAAAAGATTCTTATAGGCCAATGTGAGAACATCGAGATGTCACTATAGTGTGTTTTGGGATTAGGGCCTCCAGGTTTGAGGATTCCATTTTACTCAGTCTATTGAGTTAAAACATACATTATTTCCCCCTTCATTTAGAGCAGGGTGGGCAACCTTTTCTCTGACACCAGTAATCTGTTGGGGGTCACATGTCAGTGGTGAACAGGCTTGAAGGCAATATTGGGAAGAGTTAGAGGCAAAAGTGGATGAGTCACCCCTTTTCTTGTTCTGGCACCCACTTTTGTCTCTCTCCATCTTCCTCCCTATCCAGCAGACTGCCAGGGAAGGAACTGGTGGTTCTTGGCATATGTTGGAATTGATTGCATGCAGAGTGTTTTTGAAATCAGACTGGGGAATGGATGAGATTCAGGGCTTTGCTAGACCTACCTGTTAATCCAGTGGGGAGTAGGGGCGAGCCCGCGCTGCAGCTAGCGCGGGCCGTCACCCCAGTCTACATGTGACACACAACAGGGTAAGGGAAAGCCCCGTCGCGTCGGCCATTTTTAAAAAAACTTAAAGGAGCCATTTATTTATTTATTACATTTCTATACCACCCAATAGCCGGAACGCACCAACGACAAGGGAGGTCTTTTT